>NC_084573.2:34070000-34190000 GCF_033978685.3 Nerophis lumbriciformis
GTTTAACACATATAGTTAATATTGTTAATAAACTAAAGGTGTTTAATGATAATACAAGAATGTTTAACACATAGTTAATATTGTTAACAAGTTAAAGGTGTTTAAAGATAATGCAAGCATGTTTAACACTTATAGTTAATATTGGTAATAAGTTAAAGGTGTTTAAAGATAATACAAGCATGTTTAACACATATAGTTAATATTGTTAATGAGTTAAAGGTGTTTAAAGATAATACAAGCATGTTTAACACATATAGTTAATATTGTTAACAAGTTAAAGGTGATTGATGATAATACAAGCATGTTTAACACATATCGTTAATATTGTTAAGTTAAAGGTGTTTAAAGATAATGCAAACATGTTTAACACATATAGTTAATATTGTTAACAAGTTAAAGGTGTTTAAAGATAATGCAAACATGTTTAACACATACAGTTAATATTGTTAATAAACTAAAGGTGTTTAATGATAATACAAGAATGTTTAACACATAGTTAATATTGTTAACAAGTTAAAGGTGTTTAAAGATAATACAAGCATGTTTAACACTTATAGTTAATATTGGTAAAAAGTTAAAGGTGTTTAAAGATAATACAAGAATGTTTAACACATAGTTAATATTGTTAACAAGTTAAAGGTGTTTAAAGATAATGCAAACATGTTTAACACATACAGTTAATATTGTTAACAAGTTAAAGATGTTTAGTGATAATGCAAGCATGTTTAACACATATAGTTAATATTGTTAATAAACTAAAGGTGTTTAATGATAATACAAGAATGTTTAACACATAGTTAATATTGTTAACAAGTTAAAGGTGTTTAAAGATAATACAAGCATGTTTAACACTTATAGTTAATATTGGTAATAAGTTAAAGGTGTTTAAAGATAATACAAGCATGTTTAACACATATAGTTAATATTGTTAATAAGTTAAAGGTGTTTAAAGATAATACAAGCATGTTTAACACATATAGTTAATATTGTTAATAAGTTAAAAGTGTTTAAAGATAATACAAGCATGTTTAACACATATAGTTAATATTGTTAATAAGTTAAAAGTGTTTAGAGATAATACAAGCATGTTTAACACATATAGATTCCTTTCTTTCATGAAGACAAGAATATAAGTTGGTGTATTACCTGATTGTGATGACTTGCATTGATTGGAATCAGACAGTGGTGATGATAACGTCCGCATTTTCGAATGGAGGAGAAAACAAGTCCTCCTTTCTGTCCAATACCACATGAAAGTGGTTGGTTTTTGGCATCTTATTTGTCCAGCTTCCGTACTCCTTTGTATACACTTTACAAGAAATACATTGTCGGCAAACTCCGTTGCTTGCTAGCTTGTGCACGACGGCTTTCTGAGACTCTTATTTTGGTAGCGCAGGCAGGATGAAGGAGCGCTTTTATTGTGCAACTGTGCAGTCGGTCTTTGGAGTTTTGACGACAGGTACGGCGCCAGAGTCTGTTGAAATAAAGTGTTTCTCGCCTTCCAGTCGGTAATTTTAATGAGCTGGCAGCAGCCAGCGTCATCTCAGAAGACCCTCGGGTGCCGTGAATGTCAATCAAGTGACGAAAGTGACGTCATAGTGAAGATTTATGATCGCTCATTTTTAGGACTATTTTTTTTAATGGCTGGCTGGTGATCGACTGACACACCCTCCGAGATCAACCGGTAGATCGCGATCGACGTAATGAGCGCCCCTGCTCTAAACACACCGTAGGAACTAAGTAGAAAATAAAAGTGCTCCCGTCATCAAAAAAACAAGTAACCAAAAACAACAAACGGTTGTCGCGTCTTTTGGTGCAAAAACAGGATGCATAATGCCAAAGAAAAATATTTAATTGAGGTAAAATTGGAGGTCCTGTGCTTGAACTGTCTTATTTTTTAATTCTCTCAACGTGAGGACTAAAGAAAAAATGCTATTGTCCGCCCTGCCTGATTTATGGCGCTGCCGAGTGTTGCAAATGTATACAATGCATTATTTATAGTCGAGTGGGAAGATGACTATCATAAACAATCTCTCGGCCCAGTAGTGTTGATGTAAATTACCGTGTTGCACGTGGTAGCAAGGGAGGCATTGGGTCCCATTTTTTGTAGTATGGGTTTGAACTCACAACCTCCCAGTCTCAGGGCGGACACTCTGACCACAAGGCCACTGAGCTGATTCTAGGTAAGACTAGCATCATTTTTCTGTGATAAGTACTAAGAACATTATGGATTTTTAAAATGCACACACTTCCTGAATACAAAGTCAATGGGGCTCAAGTGTTGTGGTAGGACTAAGGGGAGGTGACGGCGACAGACACCAGGGGGCAGTATATACAATTATTTATTATATATATAGTATATATATATATATATAAAACAATACTAATATAAACTAAACTAATGAAATGGAGTGTGTGACAAAACCCTAGAGTGAGTGGTGTTAGACTATGTGTATAGTTAGCTGTTGTGTATTACCGTTCTGTTGGATGAGGGAGCAGACAAGTCCAAAGAGGGCAAGGCAAAAAGGGGTCCAAGAGGCAGGCAGATGATCCGGGGCGAGAGTGAGGCGTCAGAATCCAGGGGCGAGAGAAAGGTCGAGGAACGAAGGAGGCAGTCAGAGTCCAGAGGGAGATCCAGGGGAAAGTGAGACGCACAGCTCACTTTACAGGCGACGGAGGGTACTGCGGGGACACGGGAGAAGACAAGGGACAAATCAAGGCACGGAGAGGAAACACGAATAGAGCATAAAGCTTGTTGCTTACGGTACACCATGAGAAAACTAAGTTCCCGCGCCGATCCTTGGGTCCACTGGTCCTTTATTGAGCTTGCCCTCATCAGACCCAGCAGTGTAGATTGCCGGTGAGTGATTGCAGCTGGTGGCTGCTGCAGGGCGGGGACGCGCGCGGCGCGTCCCTGGATGTGCGCAACTGTGGGCGTGTCCCGAGGTGCGCACAGACGGATGAGCGGCGTTGGCAGGAGCCTGAGCCGTAACATCAAGGTTTCAGTCGAGTGGTCGACAGAGGTGGGTAGAGTAGCCAGAAATTGTACTCAATTGTACGCATTGGTCGGGCCCGCGTATTTGGCAGGTGCTAGTCCTAACTGTCCCAATACTTTTGTCCAGTGATAGTCATAAGTGTCCCAATACTTTTGTCTACTTTTAGTCTGAAGTGTCCCAAGACTTTTGTCTAGTGTACCTACCTTGTCTGCATTGTGTGGGCACGTTGGTGCTTCCTGCTTTTAAGCAGCCATCTTAAAAAAAACAGCAGCGCAGCAGCATCAGCGCAGCGGGTCTTTGAAGGGTCATAAAATCAAAACCGGAGCAGTTAGAAAAAAAGCGCTTCTGTCATTGTAATCACAAGGGTTCAATCTCTCTCCTGTGTTAGTTTGAAGGCGAAACGACAAACGCGCTCAGAGGAGTTCGTTTTTGAAGGAAGGTGACCGGTTTTTACAAAAAATTTGTTTTGAAGGGGGAATAGCAAACTTCCTGTTGATTTTTGCTGGGGGTTGTCAATTTATGAAATGTAGGTCTAAGTGAGACCTACATAGAGGTTTTTGTTTCATGTCTCTCCGACCTTTCCAGTGGGAGTTACAGGCAGTTTGGTAATTTTTTTCTTCCGAGGAGCAGTTTTTTCTCCGTTTTATTCAAAAATTGCTCAAGAGCGCAATTTTTAAATTTGGGGTTAGGTTTTTTTATTAGATCGCAATATTTGCCAGTACTGATGTGTGTGTTCAGTTTGGTGAGTTTTGAAGCATGTTAAGGGGGTCAAATTACAGCTCAAAGAGGCAAAAGTGACTGTTTTTAGTACTTTTTTGTCTTGAAGGGGGAATTGCCAACTTACTGTTGATTTTAGCCCGAGGATGTACAATTATGAGAACTAGGTCTAAGTCAGACCTACATAGAGGATTTTGTTTCATGTTTTTTCGACCTTCCTGGTGGGAGTTACAGGCAGTCTAGTTTTCTTTTTTCCTAGGGGGCGCTAGAGCGAAATTTTGATTTTTGCGGTTCGGTTTTTTTATTAAAAGACAATTTTCGCAGGTCCTGATGTGTGGGTCAAATATGGTGAGTTTTGAAGCATGTTAAGTGGGTCAAATTAGTGCTCAAAGAGGCGGCGGAAGAATAATAATAAAGAAAGAATAATAAAACCTTACAAATTCAATAGGTCCTTATGTCCCATTGCATAAGGACTCCCTGTGGGAGTCCTTATGCAATGGGCCATGCGGGCCCTAATAACAAGTTAGCCTTTACGCAAACCATAAACTGATAGGTGTGGGCTGCACCTGGGAACACACTGTGCACTTCTGATTGGGGTGTGTGTGTGTGTGTGTGTGTGTGTGTGTGTGTGTGTGTGTGTGTGTGTGTGTGTGTGTGTGTGTGTGTGTGTGTGTGTGTGTGTGTGTCTATGAGGCTGCAGTGCATTAATAAATCACACTTGCCAACCTTGAGACCTCCGATTTCGGGAGGTGGTCGGGGGGACAGGGCCGTGGTTAAGAGTGGAGGAGTATATTAAGGAATATAACATAACTTGGCTTCTGAGAGCTTCAAAATGTAATGAATAAAATGCTAAAGTTGTTGATAAACAAGCAATTATTTTAATAATTAAATATGGTCATTTTAAATGAATTATTATGATCATTTAAAATTAATGATTTCAAATATGTTTATTTTAATGTATAATTCTATGGGAGTCAGAAAAAAATACAAATAAAAAAACAATTAATTTTGATGTTTTTAGCAAAATATAGTAAAAATGTATTTTTAATTTTTTTTAATTAATAAATATATTTATTTTTAGGTAAGATAAACATAATAATATAATTTATCTCTAGTCTGGATGATTTAGTTCTTGTCACCCTGTTGTCCTCCCATCATAAAGAAAAGGCTGTCCTCACAGCATGGAGCTGGAGGGGGCGTGGCC
This sequence comes from Nerophis lumbriciformis, assembly GCF_033978685.3. NCBI lineage: Eukaryota > Metazoa > Chordata > Actinopteri > Syngnathiformes > Syngnathidae > Nerophis > Nerophis lumbriciformis. Next base: position 34,074,918 of record NC_084573.2, read on the forward strand.
TCCAGCTCCGGCTGAAAATCGGGAGATTTTCGGGAGAATATTTCTCCCGGGAGGTTTTTGGGAGAGGCGCTGAATTTCGGGAGTTTCCCGGAAAATTCGGGAGGGTTGGCAAGTATAAAAAAATGTCCCCACACGATGTACATTTGACAGTGATTCATAGCAGGGAAGCTAACATCAGCCTACGGTGACAGCCAAAATATCTACTAAGGTTACTTACCGCCATGTGCTTCCTCAAATTTGACGTTGAGTTCATGTAAGCTTAAGCTTCTTGTTGTTTGCCGCTGAAACTTTATGTGCAGTTAATCATGTGACCGCCTGGCTCCGTTTGATTGGTGAAACGGAGTCAAACGTCACCAGTGACAGCATTTGATTGGTGAAACTGAGTCAAACGTCACCAGTGACTGCATTTGATTGGTGAAACGGAGTCAAACGTCACCAGTGACTGCATTTGATTGGTGAAACGGAGTCAAACGTCACCAGTGACTGTATTTGATTGGTGAAACGGAGTCAAGCGTTACCAGTGACTGCATTTGATTGGTGAAACAGAGTCAAACGTCACCAGTGACTGCATTTGATTGGTGAAACGGAGTCAAACGTCACCAGTGACTGTATTTGATTGGTGAAACGGAGTCAAACGTCACCAGTGACTGTATTTGATTGGTGAAACGGAGTCAAACGTCACCAGTGACTGCATTTGATTGGTGAAACGGAGTCAAACGTCACCAGTGACTGTATTTGATTGGTGAAACGGAGTCAAACGTCACCAGTGACTGTATTTGATTGGTGAAACGGAGTCAAACGTCACCAGTGACTGTATTTTATTGGTGAAACGGAGTCAAACATTACCAGTGACTGTATTTGATTGGTGAAACGGAGTCAAACGTCACCAGTGACTGTATTTGATTGATGAAACTGAGTCAAACAACACCAGTGACTGTATTTGATTGGTGAAACGGAGTCAAACGTCACCAGTGACTGCATTTGATTGGTGAAACGGAGTCAAACGTCACCAGTGACTGTATTTGATTGGTGAAACGGAGTCAAACGTCACCAGTGACTGTATTTTATTGGTGAAACGGAGTCAAACATTACCAGTGACTGTATTTGATTGGTGAAACGGAGTCAAACGTCACCAGTGACTGTATTTGATTGGTGAAACGGAGTCAAACGTCACCAGTGACTGTATTTTATTGGTGAAACGGAGTCAAACATTACCAGTGACTGTATTTGATTGGTGAAACGGAGTCAAACGTCACCAGTGACTGTATTTGATTGATGAAACTGAGTCAAACAACACCAGTGACTGTATTTGATTGGTGAAACGGAGTCAAACGTCACCAGTGACTGCATTTGATTGGTGAAACGGAGTCAAACGTCACCAGTGACTGTATTTGATTGGTGAAACGGAGTCAAACGTCACCAGTGACTGTATTTGATTGGTGAAACGGAGTCAAACATTACCAGTGACTGTATTTGATTGGTGAAACGGAGTCAAACGTCACCAGTGACTGCATTTGATTGGTGAAACGGAGTCAAACGTCACCAGTGACTGTATTTGATTGGTGAAACGGAGTCAAGCGTTACCAGTGACTGCATTTGATTGGTGAAACAGAGTCAAACGTCACCAGTGACTGCATTTGATTGGTGAAACGGAGTCAAACGTCACCAGTGACTGTATTTGATTGGTGAAACGGAGTCAAACGTCACCAGTGACTGTATTTGATTGGTGAAACGGAGTCAAACGTCACCAGTGACTGCATTTGATTGGTGAAACGGAGTCAAACGTCACCAGTGACTGTATTTGATTGGTGAAACGGAGTCAAACGTCACCAGTGACTGTATTTGATTGGTGAAACGGAGTCAAACGTCACCAGTGACTGTATTTTATTGGTGAAACGGAGTCAAACATTACCAGTGACTGTATTTGATTGGTGAAACGGAGTCAAACGTCACCAGTGACTGTATTTGATTGATGAAACTGAGTCAAACAACACCAGTGACTGTATTTGATTGGTGAAACGGAGTCAAACGTCACCAGTGACTGCATTTGATTGGTGAAACGGAGTCAAACGTCACCAGTGACTGTATTTGATTGGTGAAACGGAGTCAAACGTCACCAGTGACTGTATTTTATTGGTGAAACGGAGTCAAACATTACCAGTGACTGTATTTGATTGGTGAAACGGAGTCAAACGTCACCAGTGACTGTATTTGATTGGTGAAACGGAGTCAAACGTCACCAGTGACTGTATTTTATTGGTGAAACGGAGTCAAACATTACCAGTGACTGTATTTGATTGGTGAAACGGAGTCAAACGTCACCAGTGACTGTATTTGATTGATGAAACTGAGTCAAACAACACCAGTGACTGTATTTGATTGGTGAAACGGAGTCAAACGTCACCAGTGACTGCATTTGATTGGTGAAACGGAGTCAAACGTCACCAGTGACTGTATTTGATTGGTGAAACGGAGTCAAACGTCACCAGTGACTGTATTTGATTGGTGAAACGGAGTCAAACGTTACCAGTGACTGTATTTGATTGGCGAAACTGAGTCAAACGTCACCAGTGACTGCATTTGATTGGTGAAACGAAGTCAAACGTCACCAGTGACTGCATTTGATTGGTGAAACGGAGTCAAACGTCACCAGTGACTGTATTTGATTGGTGAAACGGAGTCAAACGTCACCAGTGACTGTATTTGATTGGTGAAACTGAGTCAAACGTCACCAGTGACTGCATTTGATTGGTGAAACGGAGTCAAACGTCACCAGTGACTGTATTTGATTGGTGAAACGGAGTCAAACGTCACCAGTGACTGCATTTGATTGGTGAAACGGAGTCAAACGTCACCAGTGACTGCATTTGATTGGTGAAACGGAGTCAAACGTCACCAGTGACTGTATTTGATTGGTGAAACGGAGTCAAACGTCACCAGTGACTGCATTTGATTGGTGAAACGGAGTCAAACGTCACCAGTGACTGCATTTGATTGGTGAAACGGAGTCAAACGTCACCAGTGACTGCATTTGATTGGTGAAACGGAGTCAAACGTCACCAGTGACTGCATTTGATTGGTGAAACGGAGTCAAACGTCACCAGTGACTGCATTTGATTGGTGAAACGGAGTCAAACGTCACCAGTGACTGCATTTGATTGGTGAAACGGAGTCAAACGTCACCAGTGACTGCATTTGATTGGTGAAACGGAGTCAAACGTCACCAGTGACTGTATTTGATTGGTGAAACTGAGTCAAACGTCACCAGTGACTGCATTTGATTGGTGAAACGGAGTCAAACGTCACCAGTGACTGCATTTGATTGGTGAAACGGAGTCAAACGTCACCAGTGACTGCATTTGATTGGTGAAACGGAGTCAAACGTCACCAGTGACTGCATTTGATTGGTGAAACGGAGTCAAACGTCACCAGTGACTGCATTTGATTGGTGAAACGGAGTCAAACGTCACCAGTGACTGCATTTGATTGGTGAAACGGAGTCAAACGTCACCAGTGACAGCATTTGATTGGTGAAACGAAGTCAAACGTCACCGGTGACTGTATTTGATTGGTGAAACGGAGTCAAACGTCACTAGTGACAGCATTTGATTGGTGAAACGGAGTCAAACGTCACCGGTGACTGCATTTGATTGGTGAAACGGAGTCAAACGTCACTAGTGACTGTATTTGATTGGTGAAACGGAGTCAAACGTCACCAGTGACTGCATTTGATTGGTGAAACGGAGTCAAACGTCACCAGTGACTGTATTTGATTGGTGAAACGGAGTCAAACGTCACCAGTGACTGCATTTGATTGGTGAAACGGAGTCAAACGTCACCAGTGACTGTATTTGATTGGTGAAACGGAGTCAAACGTCACCAGTGACTGTATTTGATTGGTGAAACGGAGTCAAACGTCACCAGTGACTGTATTTGATTGGTGAAACGGAGTCAAACGTCACCAGTGACTGCATTTGATTGGTGAAACGGAGTCAAACGTCACCAGTGAGTGTATTTGATTGGTGAAACGGAGTCAAACGTCACCAGTGACTGTATTTGATTGGTGAAACGGAGTCAAACGTCACCAGTGAGTGTATTTGATTGGTGAAACGGAGTCAAACGTCACCAGTGACTGTATTTGATTGGTGAAACGGAGTCAAACGTCACCAGTGACTGTATTTGATTGGTGAAACGGAGTCAAACGTCACCAGTGACTGCATTTGATTGGTGAAACGGAGTCAAACCTCACCAGTGACTGCATTTGATTGGTGAAACGGAGTCAAACGTCACCAGTGACTGCATTTGATTGGTGAAACGGAGTCAAACGTCACCAGTGACCGTATTTGATTGGTGAAACGGAGTCAAACGTCACCAGTGACTGCATTTGATTGGTGAAACAGAGTCAAACGTCACCAGTGACTGTATTTGATTGGTGAAACGGAGTCAAACGTCACCAGTGACTGTATTTGATTGGTGAAACGGAGTCAAACGTCACCAGTGACTGCATTTGATTGGTGAAACGGAGTCAAACGTCACCAGTGACTGCATTTGATTGGTGAAACGGAGTCAAACGTCACCAGTGACTGCATTTGATTGGTGAAACGGAGTCAAACGTCACCAGTGACTGCATTTGATTGGTGAAACGGAGTCAAACGTCACCAGTGACTGCATTTGATTGGTGAAACGTAGTCAAACGTCACCAGTGACTGTATTTGATTGGTGAAACGGAGTCAAACGTCACCAGTGACTGTATTTGATTGGTGAAACGGAGTCAAACGTCACCAGTGACTGCATTTGATTGGTGAAACGGAGTCAAACGTCACCAGTGACTGCATTTGATTGGTGAAACGGAGTCAAACGTCACCAGTGACTGTATTTGATTGGTGAAACGGAGTCAAACGTCACCAGTGACTGTATTTGATTGGTGAAACGGAGTCAAACGTCACCAGTGACTGTATTTGATTGGTGAAACGGAGTCAAACGTCACCAGTGACAGCATTTGATTGGTGAAACGGAGTCAAACGTCACCAGTGACAGCATTTGATTGGTGAAACGGAGTCAAACGTCACCAGTGACTGCATTTGATTGGTGAAACGCAGTCAAACGTCACCAGTGACTGCATTTGATTGGTGAAACGGAGTCAAACGTCACCAGTGACTGCATTTGATTGGTGAAACGGAGTCAAACGTCACCAGTGACTGCATTTGATTGGTGAAACTGAGTCAAACGTCACCAGTGACTGCATTTGATTGGTGAAACGGAGTCAAACGTCACCAGTGACTGTATTTGATTGGTGAAACGGAGTCAAACGTCACCAGTGACTGTATTTGATTGGTGAAACGGAGTCAAACGTCACCAGTGACTGCATTTGATTGGTGAAACGGAGTCAAACGTCACCAGTGACTGCATTTGATTGGTGAAACGGAGTCAAACGTCACCAGTGACTGCATTTGATTGGTGAAACTGAGTCAAACGTCACCAGTGACTGTATTTGATTGGTGAAACGGAGTCAAACGTCACCAGTGACTGTATTTGATTGGTGAAACGGAGTCAAACGTTACCAGTGACTGTATTTGATTGGTGAAACTGAGTCAAACGTCACCAGTGACTGTATTTTAATGGTTAAACGGAGTCAAACGTCACCAGTGACTGTATTTGATTGGTGAAACGGAGTCAAACGTCACCAGTGACTTTATTTGATTGGTGAAACGGAGTCAAACGTCACCAGTGACTGTATTTGATTGGTGAAACGGAGTCAAACGTCACCAGTGACTGTATTTGATTGGTGAAACGGAGTCAAACGTCACTAGTGACTGTATTTGATTGGTGAAACGGAGTCAAACGTCACCAGTGACTGTATTTGATTGGTGAAACGGAGTCAAACGTCACCAGTGACTGCATTTGATTGGTGAAACAGAGTCAAACGTCACCAGTGACTGTATTTGATTGGTGAAACGGAGTCAAACGTCACCAGTGACTGTATTTGATTGGTGAAACGGAGTCAAACGTCACCAGTGACTGCATTTGATTGGTGAAACGGAGTCAAACGTCACCAGTGACTGCATTTGATTGGTGAAACGGAGTCAAACGTCACCAGTGACTGTATTTGACTGGTGAAACGGAGTCAAACGTCACCAGTGACTGTATTTGATTGGTGAAACGGAGTCAAACGTCACCAGTGACTGTATTTGATTGGTGAAACGGAGTCAAACGTCACCAGTGACTGTATTTGATTGGTGAAACGGAGTCAAACGTCACCAGTGACTGCATTTGATTGGTGAAACGGAGTCAAACGTCACCAGTGACTGCATTTGATTGGTGAAACGGAGTCAAACGTCACCAGTGACTGCATTTGAATGGTGAAACGGAGTCAAACGTCACCAGTGACTGCATTTGATTGGTGAAACGGAGTCAAACGTCACCAGTGACTGTATTTGATTGGTGAAACGGAGTCAAACGTCACCAGTGACTGCATTTGATTGGTGAAACGGAGTCAAACGTCACCAGTGACTGCATTTGATTGGTGAAACTGAGTCAAACGTCACCAGTGACTGCATTTGATTGGTGAAACGGAGTCAAACGTCACCAGTGACTGCATTTGATTGGTGAAACGGAGTCAAACGTCACCAGTGACTGCATTTGATTGGTGAAACGGAGTCAAACGTCACCAGTGACTGTATTTGATTGGTGAAACGGAGTCAAACGTCACCAGTGACTGCATTTGATTGGTGAAACGGAGTCAAACGTCACCAGTGACTGTATTTGATTGGTGAAACGGAGTCAAACGTCACCAGTGACAGCATTTGATTGGTGAAACGCAGTCAAACGTCACCAGTGACTGTATTTGATTGGTGAAACGGAGTCAAATGTCACCAGTGACTGTATTTGATTGGTGAAACGGAGTCAAACGTCACCAGTGACTGTATTTGATTGGTGAAACGGAGTCAAACGTCACCAGTGACTGTATTTGATTGGTGAAACGGAGTCAAACGTCACCAGTGACTGTATTTGATTGGTGAAACGGAGTCAAACGTCACCAGTGACTGCATTTGATTGGTGAAACGGAGTCAAACGTCACCAGTGACTGCATTTGATTGGTGAAACGGAGTCAAACGTCACCAGTGACTGCATTTGATTGGTGAAACGGAGTCAAACGTCACCAGTGACTGCATTTGATTGGTGAAACGGAGTCAAACGTCACCAGTGACTGTATTTGATTGGTGAAACGGAGTCAAACGTCACCAGTGACTGTATTTGATTGGTGAAACGGAGTCAAACGTCACCAGTGACTGCATTTGATTGGTGAAACTGAGTCAAACGTCACCAGTGACTGTATTTGATTGGTGAAACGGAGTCAAACGTCACCAGTGACTGTATTTGATTGGTGAAACGGAGTCAAACGTCACCAGTGACTGTATTTGATTGGTGAAACTGAGTCAAACGTCACCAGTGACTTTATTTGATTGGTGAAACGGAGTCAAACGTCACCAGTGACTTTATTTGATTGGTGAAACGGAGTCAAACGTCACCAGTGACAGCATTTGATTGGTGAAACGAAGTCAAACGTCACCAGTGACAGCATTTGATTGGTGAAACGGAGTCAAACGTCACCGGTGACTGCATTTGATTGGTGAAACGGAGTCAAACGTCACCAGTGACTGCATTTGATTGGTGAAACGGAGTCAAACGTCACCAGTGACTGCATTTGATTGGTGAAACGGAGTCAAACGTCACCAGTGACTGTATTTGATTGGTGAAACGGAGTCAAACGTCACCAGTGACTGCATTTGATTGGTGAAACGGAGTCAAACGTCACCAGTGACTGCATTTGATTGGTGAAACGGAGTCAAACGTCACCAGTGACTGCATTTGATTGGTGAAACGGAGTCAAACGTCACCAGTGACTGCATTTGATTGGTGAAACGGAGTCAAACGTCACCAGTGACTGCATTTGATTGGTGAAACGGAGTCAAACGTCACCAGTGACTGCATTTGATTGGTGAAACGGAGTCAAACGTCACCAGTGACTGCATTTGATTGGTGAAACGGAGTCAAACGTCACCAGTGACTGTATTTGATTGGTGAAACTGAGTCAAACGTCACCAGTGACTGCATTTGATTGGTGAAACGGAGTCAAACGTCACCAGTGACTGCATTTGATTGGTGAAACGGAGTCAAACGTCACCAGTGACTGCATTTGATTGGTGAAACGGAGTCAAACGTCACCAGTGACTGCATTTGATTGGTGAAACGGAGTCAAACGTCACCAGTGACTGCATTTGATTGGTGAAACGGAGTCAAACGTCACCAGTGACTGCATTTGATTGGTGAAACGGAGTCAAACGTCACCAGTGACAGCATTTGATTGGTGAAACGAAGTCAAACGTCACCGGTGACTGTATTTGATTGGTGAAACGGAGTCAAACGTCACTAGTGACAGCATTTGATTGGTGAAACGGAGTCAAACGTCACCGGTGACTGCATTTGATTGGTGAAACGGAGTCAAACGTCACTAGTGACTGTATTTGATTGGTGAAACGGAGTCAAACGTCACCAGTGACTGCATTTGATTGGTGAAACGGAGTCAAACGTCACCAGTGACTGTATTTGATTGGTGAAACGGAGTCAAACGTCACCAGTGACTGCATTTGATTGGTGAAACGGAGTCAAACGTCACCAGTGACTGTATTTGATTGGTGAAACGGAGTCAAACGTCACCAGTGACTGTATTTGATTGGTGAAACGGAGTCAAACGTCACCAGTGACTGTATTTGATTGGTGAAACGGAGTCAAACGTCACCAGTGACTGCATTTGATTGGTGAAACGGAGTCAAACGTCACCAGTGAGTGTATTTGATTGGTGAAACGGAGTCAAACGTCACCAGTGACTGTATTTGATTGGTGAAACGGAGTCAAACGTCACCAGTGAGTGTATTTGATTGGTGAAACGGAGTCAAACGTCACCAGTGACTGTATTTGATTGGTGAAACGGAGTCAAACGTCACCAGTGACTGTATTTGATTGGTGAAACGGAGTCAAACGTCACCAGTGACTGCATTTGATTGGTGAAACGGAGTCAAACCTCACCAGTGACTGCATTTGATTGGTGAAACGGAGTCAAACGTCACCAGTGACTGCATTTGATTGGTGAAACGGAGTCAAACGTCACCAGTGACCGTATTTGATTGGTGAAACGGAGTCAAACGTCACCAGTGACTGCATTTGATTGGTGAAACAGAGTCAAACGTCACCAGTGACTGTATTTGATTGGTGAAACGGAGTCAAACGTCACCAGTGACTGTATTTGATTGGTGAAACGGAGTCAAACGTCACCAGTGACTGCATTTGATTGGTGAAACGGAGTCAAACGTCACCAGTGACTGCATTTGATTGGTGAAACGGAGTCAAACGTCACCAGTGACTGCATTTGATTGGTGAAACGGAGTCAAACGTCACCAGTGACTGCATTTGATTGGTGAAACGGAGTCAAACGTCACCAGTGACTGCATTTGATTGGTGAAACGTAGTCAAACGTCACCAGTGACTGTATTTGATTGGTGAAACGGAGTCAAACGTCACCAGTGACTGTATTTGATTGGTGAAACGGAGTCAAACGTCACCAGTGACTGCATTTGATTGGTGAAACGGAGTCAAACGTCACCAGTGACTGCATTTGATTGGTGAAACGGAGTCAAACGTCACCAGTGACTGTATTTGATTGGTGAAACGGAGTCAAACGTCACCAGTGACTGTATTTGATTGGTGAAACGGAGTCAAACGTCACCAGTGACTGTATTTGATTGGTGAAACGGAGTCAAACGTCACCAGTGACAGCATTTGATTGGTGAAACGGAGTCAAACGTCACCAGTGACAGCATTTGATTGGTGAAACGGAGTCAAACGTCACCAGTGACTGCATTTGATTGGTGAAACGCAGTCAAACGTCACCAGTGACTGCATTTGATTGGTGAAACGGAGTCAAACGTCACCAGTGACTGCATTTGATTGGTGAAACGGAGTCAAACGTCACCAGTGACTGCATTTGATTGGTGAAACTGAGTCAAACGTCACCAGTGACTGCATTTGATTGGTGAAACGGAGTCAAACGTCACCAGTGACTGTATTTGATTGGTGAAACGGAGTCAAACGTCACCAGTGACTGTATTTGATTGGTGAAACGGAGTCAAACGTCACCAGTGACTGCATTTGATTGGTGAAACGGAGTCAAACGTCACCAGTGACTGCATTTGATTGGTGAAACGGAGTCAAACGTCACCAGTGACTGCATTTGATTGGTGAAACTGAGTCAAACGTCACCAGTGACTGTATTTGATTGGTGAAACGGAGTCAAACGTCACCAGTGACTGTATTTGATTGGTGAAACGGAGTCAAACGTTACCAGTGACTGTATTTGATTGGTGAAACTGAGTCAAAAGTCACCAGTGACTGCATTTGATTGGTGAAACGGAGTCAAACGTCACCAGTGACTGTATTTGATTGGTGAAACGGAGTCAAACGTCACCAGTGACTGCATTTGATTGGTGAAACGGAGTCAAACGTCACCAGTGACTGTATTTGATTGGTGAAACGGAGTCAAACGTCACCAGTGACAGCATTTGATTGGTGAAACGCAGTCAAACGTCACCAGTGACTGTATTTGATTGGTGAAACGGAGTCAAATGTCACCAGTGACTGTATTTGATTGGTGAAACGGAGTCAAACGTCACCAGTGACTGTATTTGATTGGTGAAACGGAGTCAAACGTCACCAGTGACTGTATTTGATTGGTGAAACGGAGTCAAACGTCACCAGTGACTGTATTTGATTGGTGAAACGGAGTCAAACGTCACCAGTGACTGCATTTGATTGGTGAAACGGAGTCAAACGTCACCAGTGACTGCATTTGATTGGTGAAACGGAGTCAAACGTCACCAGTGACTGCATTTGATTGGTGAAACGGAGTCAAACGTCACCAGTGACTGCATTTGATTGGTGAAACGGAGTCAAACGTCACCAGTGACTGTATTTGATTGGTGAAACGGAGTCAAACGTCACCAGTGACTGTATTTGATTGGTGAAACGGAGTCAAACGTCACCAGTGACTGCATTTGATTGGTGAAACTGAGTCAAACGTCACCAGTGACTGTATTTGATTGGTGAAACGGAGTCAAACGTCACCAGTGACTGTATTTGATTGGTGAAACGGAGTCAAACGTCACCAGTGACTGTATTTGATTGGTGAAACTGAGTCAAACGTCACCAGTGACTTTATTTGATTGGTGAAACGGAGTCAAACGTCACCAGTGACTTTATTTGATTGGTGAAACGGAGTCAAACGTCACCAGTGACAGCATTTGATTGGTGAAACGAAGTCAAACGTCACCAGTGACAGCATTTGATTGGTGAAACGGAGTCAAACGTCACCGGTGACTGCATTTGATTGGTGAAACGGAGTCAAACGTCACCAGTGACTGCATTTGATTGGTGAAACGGAGTCAAACGTCACCAGTGACTGCATTTGATTGGTGAAACGGAGTCAAACGTCACCAGTGACTGTATTTGATTGGTGAAACGGAGTCAAACGTCACCAGTGACTGCATTTGATTGGTGAAACGGAGTCAAACGTCACCAGTGACTGCATTTGATTGGTGAAACGGAGTCAAACGTCACCAGTGACTGCATTTGATTGGTGAAACGGAGTCAAACGTCACCAGTGACTGCATTTGATTGGTGAAACGGAGTCAAACGTCACCAGTGACTGCATTTGATTGGTGAAACGGAGTCAAACGTCACCAGTGACTGCATTTGATTGGTGAAACGGAGTCAAACGTCACCAGTGACTGCATTTGATTGGTGAAACGGAGTCAAACGTCACCAGTGACTGTATTTGATTGGTGAAACTGAGTCAAACGTCACCAGTGACTGCATTTGATTGGTGAAACGGAGTCAAACGTCACCAGTGACTGCATTTGATTGGTGAAACGGAGTCAAACGTCACCAGTGACTGCATTTGATTGGTGAAACGGAGTCAAACGTCACCAGTGACTGCATTTGATTGGTGAAACGGAGTCAAACGTCACCAGTGACTGCATTTGATTGGTGAAACGGAGTCAAACGTCACCAGTGACTGCATTTGATTGGTGAAACGGAGTCAAACGTCACCAGTGACAGCATTTGATTGGTGAAACGAAGTCAAACGTCACCGGTGACTGTATTTGATTGGTGAAACGGAGTCAAACGTCACTAGTGACAGCATTTGATTGGTGAAACGGAGTCAAACGTCACCGGTGACTGCATTTGATTGGTGAAACGGAGTCAAACGTCACTAGTGACTGTATTTGATTGGTGAAACGGAGTCAAACGTCACCAGTGACTGCATTTGATTGGTGAAACGGAGTCAAACGTCACCAGTGACTGTATTTGATTGGTGAAACGGAGTCAAACGTCACCAGTGACTGCATTTGATTGGTGAAACGGAGTCAAACGTCACCAGTGACTGTATTTGATTGGTGAAACGGAGTCAAACGTCACCAGTGACTGTATTTGATTGGTGAAACGGAGTCAAACGTCACCAGTGACTGTATTTGATTGGTGAAACGGAGTCAAACGTCACCAGTGACTGCATTTGATTGGTGAAACGGAGTCAAACGTCACCAGTGAGTGTATTTGATTGGTGAAACGGAGTCAAACGTCACCAGTGACTGTATTTGATTGGTGAAACGGAGTCAAACGTCACCAGTGAGTGTATTTGATTGGTGAAACGGAGTCAAACGTCACCAGTGACTGTATTTGATTGGTGAAACGGAGTCAAACGTCACCAGTGACTGTATTTGATTGGTGAAACGGAGTCAAACGTCACCAGTGACTGCATTTGATTGGTGAAACGGAGTCAAACCTCACCAGTGACTGCATTTGATTGGTGAAACGGAGTCAAACGTCACCAGTGACTGCATTTGATTGGTGAAACGGAGTCAAACGTCACCAGTGACCGTATTTGATTGGTGAAACGGAGTCAAACGTCACCAGTGACTGCATTTGATTGGTGAAACAGAGTCAAACGTCACCAGTGACTGTATTTGATTGGTGAAACGGAGTCAAACGTCACCAGTGACTGTATTTGATTGGTGAAACGGAGTCAAACGTCACCAGTGACTGCATTTGATTGGTGAAACGGAGTCAAACGTCACCAGTGACTGCATTTGATTGGTGAAACGGAGTCAAACGTCACCAGTGACTGCATTTGATTGGTGAAACGGAGTCAAACGTCACCAGTGACTGCATTTGATTGGTGAAACGGAGTCAAACGTCACCAGTGACTGCATTTGATTGGTGAAACGTAGTCAAACGTCACCAGTGACTGTATTTGATTGGTGAAACGGAGTCAAACGTCACCAGTGACTGTATTTGATTGGTGAAACGGAGTCAAACGTCACCAGTGACTGCATTTGATTGGTGAAACGGAGTCAAACGTCACCAGTGACTGCATTTGATTGGTGAAACGGAGTCAAACGTCACCAGTGACTGTATTTGATTGGTGAAACGGAGTCAAACGTCACCAGTGACTGTATTTGATTGGTGAAACGGAGTCAAACGTCACCAGTGACTGTATTTGATTGGTGAAACGGAGTCAAACGTCACCAGTGACAGCATTTGATTGGTGAAACGGAGTCAAACGTCACCAGTGACAGCATTTGATTGGTGAAACGGAGTCAAACGTCACCAGTGACTGCATTTGATTGGTGAAACGCAGTCAAACGTCACCAGTGACTGCATTTGATTGGTGAAACGGAGTCAAACGTCACCAGTGACTGCATTTGATTGGTGAAACGGAGTCAAACGTCACCAGTGACTGCATTTGATTGGTGAAACTGAGTCAAACGTCACCAGTGACTGCATTTGATTGGTGAAACGGAGTCAAACGTCACCAGTGACTGTATTTGATTGGTGAAACGGAGTCAAACGTCACCAGTGACTGTATTTGATTGGTGAAACGGAGTCAAACGTCACCAGTGACTGCATTTGATTGGTGAAACGGAGTCAAACGTCACCAGTGACTGCATTTGATTGGTGAAACGGAGTCAAACGTCACCAGTGACTGCATTTGATTGGTGAAACTGAGTCAAACGTCACCAGTGACTGTATTTGATTGGTGAAACGGAGTCAAACGTCACCAGTGACTGTATTTGATTGGTGAAACGGAGTCAAACGTTACCAGTGACTGTATTTGATTGGTGAAACTGAGTCAAAAGTCACCAGTGACTGTATTTTAATGGTTAAACGGAGTCAAACGTCACCAGTGACTGTATTTGATTGGTGAAACGGAGTCAAACGTCACCAGTGACTTTATTTGATTGGTGAAACGGAGTCAAACGTCACCAGTGACTGTATTTGATTGGTGAAACGGAGTCAAACGTCACCAGTGACTGTATTTGATTGGTGAAACGGAGTCAAACGTCACTAGTGACTGTATTTGATTGGTGAAACGGAGTCAAACGTCACCAGTGACTGTATTTGATTGGTGAAACGGAGTCAAACGTCACCAGTGACTGCATTTGATTGGTGAAACAGAGTCAAACGTCACCAGTGACTGTATTTGATTGGTGAAACGGAGTCAAACGTCACCAGTGACTGTATTTGATTGGTGAAACGGAGTCAAACGTCACCAGTGACTGCATTTGATTGGTGAAACGGAGTCAAACGTCACCAGTGACTGCATTTGATTGGTGAAACGGAGTCAAACGTCACCAGTGACTGTATTTGACTGGTGAAACGGAGTCAAACGTCACCAGTGACTGTATTTGATTGGTGAAACGGAGTCAAACGTCACCAGTGACTGTATTTGATTGGTGAAACGGAGTCAAACGTCACCAGTGACTGTATTTGATTGGTGAAACGGAGTCAAACGTCACCAGTGACTGCATTTGATTGGTGAAACGGAGTCAAACGTCACCAGTGACTGCATTTGATTGGTGAAACGGAGTCAAACGTCACCAGTGACTGCATTTGAATGGTGAAACGGAGTCAAACGTCACCAGTGACTGCATTTGATTGGTGAAACGGAGTCAAACGTCACCAGTGACTGTATTTGATTGGTGAAACGGAGTCAAACGTCACCAGTGACTGCATTTGATTGGTGAAACGGAGTCAAACGTCACCAGTGACTGCATTTGATTGGTGAAACTGAGTCAAACGTCACCAGTGACTGCATTTGATTGGTGAAACGGAGTCAAACGTCACCAGTGACTGCATTTGATTGGTGAAACGGAGTCAAACGTCACCAGTGACTGCATTTGATTGGTGAAACGGAGTCAAACGTCACCAGTGACTGTATTTGATTGGTGAAACGGAGTCAAACGTCACCAGTGACTGCATTTGATTGGTGAAACGGAGTCAAACGTCACCAGTGACTGTATTTGATTGGTGAAACGGAGTCAAACGTCACCAGTGACAGCATTTGATTGGTGAAACGCAGTCAAACGTCACCAGTGACTGTATTTGATTGGTGAAACGGAGTCAAATGTCACCAGTGACTGTATTTGATTGGTGAAACGGAGTCAAACGTCACCAGTGACTGTATTTGATTGGTGAAACGGAGTCAAACGTCACCAGTGACTGTATTTGATTGGTGAAACGGAGTCAAACGTCACCAGTGACTGTATTTGATTGGTGAAACGGAGTCAAACGTCACCAGTGACTGCATTTGATTGGTGAAACGGAGTCAAACGTCACCAGTGACTGCATTTGATTGGTGAAACGGAGTCAAACGTCACCAGTGACTGCATTTGATTGGTGAAACGGAGTCAAACGTCACCAGTGACTGCATTTGATTGGTGAAACGGAGTCAAACGTCACCAGTGACTGTATTTGATTGGTGAAACGGAGTCAAACGTCACCAGTGACTGTATTTGATTGGTGAAACGGAGTCAAACGTCACCAGTGACTGCATTTGATTGGTGAAACTGAGTCAAACGTCACCAGTGACTGTATTTGATTGGTGAAACGGAGTCAAACGTCACCAGTGACTGTATTTGATTGGTGAAACGGAGTCAAACGTCACCAGTGACTGTATTTGATTGGTGAAACTGAGTCAAACGTCACCAGTGACTTTATTTGATTGGTGAAACGGAGTCAAACGTCACCAGTGACTTTATTTGATTGGTGAAACGGAGTCAAACGTCACCAGTGACAGCATTTGATTGGTGAAACGAAGTCAAACGTCACCAGTGACAGCATTTGATTGGTGAAACGGAGTCAAACGTCACCGGTGACTGCATTTGATTGGTGAAACGGAGTCAAACGTCACCAGTGACAGCATTTGATTGGTGAAACGGAGTCAAACGTCACCGGTGACTGCATTTGATTGGTGAAACGGAGTCAAACGTCACCGGTGACAGCATTTGATTGGTGAAACGGAGTCAAACGTCACCAGTGACTGCATTTGATTGGTGAAACGGAGTCAAACGTCACCGGTGACAGCATTTGATTGGTGAAACGGAGTCAAACGTCACCGGTGACTGCATTTGATTGGTGAAACGGAGTCAAACGTCACCGGTGACTGTATTTGATTGGTGAAACGGAGTCAAACGTCACCAGTGACTGTATTTGATTGGTGAAACGGAGTCAAACGTCACCAGTGACTGTATTTGATTGGTGAAACGGAGTCAAACGTCACCAGTGACTGCATTTGATTGGTGAAACGGAGTCAAACGTCACCAGTGACTGTATTTGATTGGTGAAACGGAGTCAAACGTCACCAGTGACTGTATTTGATTGGTGAAACGGAGTCAAACGTCACCAGTGACTGCATTTGATTGGTGAAACAGAGTCAAACGTCACCAGTGACTGTATTTGATTGGTGAAACGGAGTCAAACGTCACCAGTGACTGTATTTGATTGGTGAAACGGAGTCAAACGTCACCAGTGACTGTATTTGGTTGGTGAAACGGAGTCAAACGTCACCAGTGACTGTATTTGATTGGTGAAACGGAGTCAAACGTCACCAGTGACTGCATTTGATTGGTGAAACTGAGTCAAACGTCACCAGTGACTGTATTTGATTGGTGAAACTGAGTCAAACGTCACCAGTGACTGCATTTGATTGGTGAAACGGAGTCAAACGTCACCAGTGACTGTATTTGATTGGTGAAACGGAGTCAAACGTCACCAGTGACTGTATTTGATTGGTGAAACGGAGTCAAACGTCACCAGTGACTGTATTTGATTGGTGAAACGGAGTCAAACGTCACCAGTGACTGTATTTGATTGGTGAAACGCAGTCAAACGTCACCAGTGACTGTATTTGATTGGTGAAACGGAGTCAAACGTCACCAGTGACTGCATTTGATTGGTGAAACGGAGTCAAACGTCACCAGTGACTGCATTTGATTGGTGAAACGGAGTCAAACGTCACCAGTAACCGTATTTGATTGGTGAAACGGAGTCAAACATTACCAGTGACTGTATTTGATTGGTGAAACTGAGTCAAACGTCACCAGTGACTGTATTTGATTGGTGAAACGGAGTCAAACGTCTTCAGTGACTGCATTTGATTGGTGAAACGGAGTCAAAGGTCACCAGTGACTGCATTTGATTGGTGAAACGGAGTCAAACGTCACCAGTGACTGCATTTGATTGGTGAAACTGAGTCAAACGTCACCAGTGACTGTATTTGATTGGTGAAACGGAGTCAAACGTCAACAGTGACTGCATTTGATTGGTGAAAGGGAGTCAAACGTCACCAGTGACTGTATTTGATTGGTGAAACGGAGTCAAACGTCACCAGTGACTGTATTTGATTGGTGAAACGGAGTCAAACGTCACCAGTGACTGGAATTGAATGGTGAAACGGAGTCAAACGTCACCAGTGACTGCATTTGATTGGTGAAACGGAGTCAAACGTCACCAGTGACTGCATTTGACTGGTGAAACGGAGTCAAACGTCACCAGTGACTGCATTTGATTGGTGAAACGGAGTCAAACGTCACCAGTGACTGCATTTGATTGGTGAAACAGAGTCAAACGTCACCAGTGACTGCATTTGATTGGTGAAACAGAGTCAAACGTCACCAGTGACTGCATTTGATTGGTGAAACGGAGTCAAACGTCACCAGTGACTGCATTTGATTGGTGAAACGGAGTCAAACGTCCCCAGTGACTGCATTTGATTGGTGAAACGGAGTCAAACGTCACCAGTGACTGCATTTGATTGGTGAAACGGAGTCAAACGTCACCAGTGACTGCATTTGATTGGTGAAACGGAGTCAAACGTCACCAGTGACTGCATTTGATTGGTGAAACGGAGTCAAACGTCACCAGTGACTGCATTTGATTGGTGAAACGGAGTCAAACGTCACCAGGGACTGCATTTGACTGGTGAAACGGAGTCAAACGTCACCAGTGACTGCATTTGATTGGTGAAACGGAGTCAAACGTCACCAGTGACTGCATTTGATTGGTGAAACGGAGTCAAACGTCCCCAGTGACTGCATTTGATTGGTGAAACGGAGTCAAACGTCACCAGTGACTGCATTTGATTGGTGAAACGGAGTCAAACGTCACCAGTGACTGCATTTGATTGGTGAAACGGAGTCAAACGTCACCAGTGACTGTATTTGATTGGTGAAACTGAGTCAAACGTCACCAGTGACTGTATTTGATTGGTGAAACTGAGTCAAACGTCACCAGTGACTGTATTTGATTGGTGAAACGCAGTCAAACGTCACCAGTGACTGTATTTGATTGGTGAAACGGAGTCAAACGTCACCAGTGACTGTATTTGATTGGTGAAACGGAGTCAAACGTCACTAGTGACTGTATTTGATTGGTGAAACGGAGTCAGACGTCACCAGTGACTGTATTTGATTGGTGAAACGGAGTCAAACGTCACCAGTGACTGCATTTGATTGGTGAAACGGAGTCAAACGTCACCAGTGACTGTATTTGATTGGTGAAACGGAGTCAAACGTCACCAGTGACTGTATTTGATTGGTGAAACTGAGTCAAACGTCACCAGTGACAGCATTTGATTGGTGAAACTGAGTCAAACGTCACCAGTGACTGTATTTGATTGGTGAAACGGAGTCAAACGTCACCAGTGACTGTATTTGATTGGTGAAACGGAGTCAAACATTACCAGTGACTGTATTTGATTGGTGAAACTGAGTCAAACGTCACCAGTGACTGTATTTGATTGGTGAAACGGAGTCAAACGTCACCAGTGATTGTATTTGATTGGTGAAACGGAGTCAAACGTCACCAGTGACTGCATTTGATTGGTGAAACGGAGTCAAACGTCACCAGTGACTGCATTTGATTGGTGAAACGGAGTCAAACGTCACCAGTGACTGCATTTGATTGGTGAAACGGAGTCAAACGTCACTAGTGACTGCATTTGATTGGTGAAACGGAGTCAAACGTCACCAGTGACTGCATTTGATTGGTGAAACTGAGTCAAACGTCACCAGTGACTGCATTTGATTGGTGAAACGGAGTCAAACGTCACCAGTGACTGCATTTGATTGGTGAAACTGAGTCAAACGTCACCAGTGACTGCATTGGATTGGTGAAACGGAGTCAAACGTCACCAGTGACTGTATTTGATTGGTGAAACGGAGTCAAACGTCACCAGTGACTGCATTTGATTGGTGAAACGGAGTCAAACGTCACCAGTGACTGCATTTGATTGGTGAAACGGAGTCAAACGTCACCAGTGACTGCATTTGACTGGTGAAACGGAGTCAAACGTCACCAGTGACTGCATTTGATTGGTGAAACGGAGTCAAACGTCACCAGTGACTGCATTTGATTGGTGAAACGGAGTCAAACGTCACCAGTGACTGTATTTGATTGGTGAAACGGAGTCAAACGTCACCAGTGACTGCATTTGATTGGTGAAACGGAGTCAAACGTCACCAGTGACTGTATTTGATTGGTGAAACGGAGTCAAACGTCACCAGTGACTGTATTTGATTGGTGAAACGGAGTCAAACATTACCAGTGACTGTATTTGATTGGTGAAACTGAGTCAAACGTCACCAGTGACTGTATTTGATTGGTGAAACGGAGTCAAACGTCTTCAGTGACTGCATTTGATTGGTGAAACGGAGTCAAAGGTCACCAGTGACTGCATTTGATTGGTGAAACGGAGTCAAACGTCACCAGTGACTGCATTTGATTGGTGAAACTGAGTCAAACGTCACCAGTGACTGTATTTGATTGGTGAAACGGAGTCAAACGTCAACAGTGACTGCATTTGATTGGTGAAAGGGAGTCAAACGTCACCAGTGACTGTATTTGATTGGTGAAACGGAGTCAAACGTCACCAGTGACTGTATTTGATTGGTGAAACGGAGTCAAACGTCACCAGTGACAGCATTTGATTGGTGAAACGGAGTCAAACGTCACCAGTGACTGCATTTGATTGGTGAAACGGAGTCAAACGTCACCAGTGACTGTATTTGATTGGTGAAACGGAGTCAAACGTCACCAGTGACTGTATTTGATTGGTGAAACGGAGTCAAACGTCACCAGTGACGGTATTTGATTGGTGAAACTGAGTCAAACGTCACCAGTGACGGTATTTGATTGGTGAAACTGAGTCAAACGTCACCAGTGACTGTATTTGATTGGTGAAACTGAGTCAAACGTCACCAGTGACTGTATTTGATTGGTGAAACTGAGTCAAACGTCACCAGTGACTGTATTTGATTGGTGAAACTGAGTCAAACGTCACCAGTGACAGCATTTGATTGGTGAAACTGAGTCAAACGTCACCAGTGACTGTATTTGATTGGTGAAACGGAGTCAAACGTCACCAGTGACTGCATTTGATTGGTGAAACGGAGTCAAACGTCCCCAGTGACTGCATTTGATTGGTGAAACGGAGTCAAACGTCCCCAGTGACTGCATTTGATTGGTGAAACGGAGTCAAACGTCACCAGTGACTGCATTTGATTGGTGAAACGGAGTCAAACGTCACCAGTGACTGCATTTGATTGGTGAAACGGAGTCAAACGTCACCAGTGACTGTATTTGATTGGTGAAACTGAGTCAAACGTCACCAGTGACTATATTTGATTGGTGAAACTGAGTCAAACGTCACCAGTGACTGTATTTGATTGGTGAAACGCAGTCAAACGTCACCAGTGACTGTATTTGATTGGTGAAACGGAGTCAAACGTCACCAGTGACTGTATTTGATTGGTGAAACGGAGTCAAACGTCACCAGTGACTGCATTTGATTAGTGAAACGGAGTCAAACGTCACCAGTGACTGTATTTGATTGGTGAAACGGAGTCAAACGTCACCAGTGACTGTATTTGATTGGTGAAACGGAGTCAGACGTCACCAGTGACTGTATTTGATTGGTGAAACGGAGTCAAACGTCACCAGTGACTGCATTTGATTGGTGAAACGGAGTCAAACGTCACCAGTGACTGTATTTGATTGGTGAAACGGAGTCAAACGTCACCAGTGACTGTATTTGATTGGTGAAACTGAGTCAAACGTCACCAGTGACAGCATTTGATTGGTGAAACTGAGTCAAACGTCACCAGTGACTGTATTTGATTGGTGAAACGGAGTCAAACGTCACCAGTGACTGTATTTGATTGGTGAAACGGAGTCAAACGTCACCAGTGACAGCATTTGATTGGTGAAACGGAGTCAAACGTTACCAGTGACTGCAGTTGATTGGTGAAACGGAGTCAAACGTCACCAGTGAATGCATTTGATTGGTGAAACGGAGTCAAACGTCACCAGTGACTGCATTTGATTGGTGAAACGGAGTCAAACGTCACCAGTGACTGCATTTGATTGGTGAAACGGAGTCAAACGTCACCAGTGACTGTATTTGATTGGTGAAACGGAGTCAAACGTCACCAGTAACCGTATTTGATTGGTGAAACGGAGTCAAACGTCACCAGTGACTGCATTTGATTGGTGAAACGGAGTCAAACGTCACCAGTGACTGCATTTGATTGGTGAAACGGAGTCAAACGTCACCAGTGACTGCATTTGATTGGTGAAACGGAGTCAAACGTCACCAGTGACTGCATTTGATTGGTGAAACGGAGTCAAACGTCACCAGTGACTGCATTTGACTGGTGAAACGGAGTCAAACGTCACCAGTGACTGCATTTGATTGGTGAAACGGAGTCAAACGTCACCAGTGACTGCATTTGATTGGTGAAACTGAGTCAAACGTCACCAGTGACTGTATTTGATTGGTGAAACTGAGTCAAACGTCACCAGTGACTGTATTTGATTGGTGAAACGGAGTCAAACGTCACCAGTGACTGCATTTGATTGGTGAAACGGAGTCAAACGTCACCAGTGACTGTATTTGATTGGTGAAACGGAGTCAAACGTCACCAGTGACTGTATTTGATTGGTGAAACGGAGTCAAACGTCACCAGTGACTGTATTTGATTGGTGAAACGGAGTCAAACGTCACCAGTGACTGTATTTGATTGGTGAAACGCAGTCAAACGTCACCAGTGACTGTATTTGATTGGTGAAACGGAGTCAAACGTCACCAGTGACTGCATTTGATTGGTGAAACGGAGTCAAACGTCACCAGTGACTGCATTTGATTGGTGAAACGGAGTCAAACGTCACCAGTAACCGTATTTGATTGGTGAAACGGAGTCAAACGTCACCAGTGACTGTATTTGATTGGTGAAACGGAGTCAAACGTCACCAGTGACTGTATTTGATTGGTGAAACGGAGTCAAACGTCACCAGTGACTGTATTTGATTGGTGAAACGGAGTCAAACGTCACCAGTGACTGTATTTGATTGGTGAAACGCAGTCAAACGTCACCAGTGACTGTATTTGATTGGTGAAACGGAGTCAAACGTCACCAGTGACTGTATTTGATTGGTGAAACGCAGTCAAACGTCACCAGTGACTGCATTTGATTGGTGAAACGGAGTCAAACGTCACCAGTGACTGCATTTGATTGGTGAAACAGAGTCAAACGTCACCAGTGACTGCATTTAATTGGTGAAACGAAGTCAAACGTCACCAGTGACTGTATTTGATTGGTGAAACGGAGTCAAACGTCACCAGTGACTGCATTTGATTGGTGAAACGGAGTCAAACGTCACCAGTGACTGCATTTGATTGGTGAAACGGAGTCAAACGTCACCAGTGAATGCATTTGATTGGTGAAACGGAGTCAAACGTCACCAGTGACTGTATTTGATTGGTGAAACGGAGTCAAACGTCACCAGTGACTGCATTTGATTGGTGAAACGGAGTCAAACGTCACCAGTGAATGTATTTGATTGGTGAAACTGAGTCAAACGTCACCAGTGACTGTATTTGATTGGTGAAACGGAGTCAAACGTCACCAGTGAATGCATTTGATTGGTGAAACGGAGTCAAACGTCACCAGTGACTGTATTTGATTGGTGAAACGGAGTCAAACGTCACCAGTGACTGCATTTGATTGGTGAAACGGAGTCAAACGTCACCAGTGACTGCATTTGATTGGTGAAACGGAGTCAAACGTCACCAGTGACTGCATTTGATTGGTGAAACGGAGTCAAACGTCACCAGTGACTGTATTTGATTGGTGAAACGGAGTCAAACGTCATCAGTGACTGTATTTGATTGGTGAAACTGAGTCAAACGTCACCAGTGACTGTATTTGATTGGTGAAACGGAGTCAAACGTCACCAGTGACTGCATTTGATTGGTGAAACGGAGTCAAACGTCACCAGTGACTGTATTTGATTGGTGAAACTGAATCAAACGTCACCAGTGACTGTATTTGATTGGTGAAACGGAGTCAAACGTCACCAGTGACTGCATTTGATTGGTGAAACGGAGTCAAACGTCACCAGTGACTGTATTTGATTGGTGAAACGGAGTCAAACGTCACCAGTGACTGCATTTGATTGGTGAAACGGAGTCAAACGTCACCAGTGACTGCATTTGATTGGTGAAACAGAGTCAAACGTCACCAGTGACTGCATTTGATTGGTGAAACAGAGTCAAACGTCACCAGTGACTGCATTTGATTGGTGAAACGGAGTCAAACGTCACCAGTGACTGCATTTGATTGGTGAAACGGAGTCAAACGTCACCAGTGACTGCATTTGATTGGTGAAACGGAGTCAAACGTCACCAGTGACTGCATTTGATTGGTGAAACGGAGTCAAACGTCACCAGTGACTGCATTTGATTGGTGAAACGGAGTCAAACGTCACCAGTGACTGTATTTGATTGGTGAAACGGAGTCAAACGTCACCAGTGACTGTATTTGATTGGTGAAACGGAGTCAAACGTCACCAGTGACTGCATTTGTTTGGTGAAACTGAGTCAAACGTCACCAGTGACTGTATCTGATTGGTGAAACGGAGTCAAACGTCACCAGTGACTGTATTTGATTGGTGAAACGGAGTCAAACGTCACCAGTGACTGCATTTGATTGGTGAAACGGAGTCAAACGTCACCAGTGACTGCATTTGATTGGTGAAACGGAGTCAAACGTCACCAGTGACTGTATTTGATTGGTGAAACGGAGTCAAACGTCATCAGTGACTGTATTTGATTGGTGAAACGGAGTCAAACGTCACCAGTGACTGCATTTGATTGGTGAAACGGAGTCAAACGTCACCAGTGACTGCATTTGATTGGTGAAACGGAGTCAAACGTCACCAGTAACCGTATTTGATTGGTGAAACGGAGTCAAACGTCACCAGTGACTGTATTTGATTGGTGAAACGGAGTCAAACGTCACCAGTGACTGTATTTGATTGGTGAAACGGAGTCAAACGTCACCAGTGACTGTATTTGATTGGTTAAACGGAGTCAAACGTCACCAGTGACTGTATTTGATTGGTGAAACGGAGTCAAACGTCACCAGTGACTGTATTTGATTGGTGAAACGCAGTCAAACGTCACCAGTGACTGTATTTGATTGGTGAAACGGAGTCAAACGTCACCAGTGACTGTATTTGATTGGTGAAACGCAGTCAAACGTCACCAGTGACTGCATTTGATTGGTGAAACGGAGTCAAACGTCACCAGTGACTGCATTTGATTGGTGAAACAGAGTCAAACGTCACCAGTGACTGCATTTAATTGGTGAAACGAAGTCAAACGTCACCAGTGACTGTATTTGATTGGTGAAACGGAGTCAAACGTCACCAGTGACTGCATTTGATTGGTGAAACGGAGTCAAACGTCACCAGTGACTGCATTTGATTGGTGAAACGGAGTCAAACGTCACCAGTGAATGCATTTGATTGGTGAAACGGAGTCAAACGTCACCAGTGACTGTATTTGATTGGTGAAACGGAGTCAAACGTCACCAGTGACTGCATTTGATTGGTGAAACGGAGTCAAACGTCACCAGTGATTGTATTTGATTGGTGAAACGGAGTCAAACGTCACCAGTGACAGCATTTGATTGGTGAAATGGAGTCAAACGTCACCAGTGACTGTATTTGATTGGTGAAACTGAGTCAAACGTCACCAGTGACTGCATTTGATTGGTGAAACTGAGTCAAACGTCACCAGTAACTGTATTTGATTGGTGAAACGCAGGCATGCGATAGATCCTACTTTGAAGGTCTGTCTGACGAACAAAAACAAACAAAACGTGCATTAACAGATCGATAAAAATCCGTAGCGAGTAGCGAGCTGAATGTAGATAAATGGAGCGGAGTAAAAGTAGCGTTTCTTCTCTATAAATACACTCAAGTAAAAGTAAAAGAATGTTGCATTAAAACTACTCTTAGAAATAAAATCTATCCTAAAAGATACTCAAGTCGATGTAACGGAGTAAATGTAGCGCGTTACTACCCACCTCTGGTGGTCGACGCCTTGAAATGTGTCTCGGTTTAACTGGCTTCACACACAATGATCAGAGTCCCTCCTTTCCGAACATCCGCCGAAGAACAAACACAATTAGTGAGGTAAATATCGGGATGACCGAGGTTGTCTGGACACGGCGGATGAATATCAGCCTCTGACCTTGCCATCGAACAGCAAGCCGTTCAATCCCGTTTCTCTTTCCGTCCCGCCGCAAGGACCGACAGGACTGAAGGTAATAGCGCTTCGATACTCGGCAGACGCTATCTTAGGTCACTCGTGTCTGTAATTGAACATTTTCCCACATCAGAGTGAGATGTGACGCGGTTCTTCAAGAACGGAGCTCATTTTCTGAACAAAAGAACTGAACATGAAGACTGAGACCGAGAAAAGTATATTCCATTTACCGTATTTTTCGGACTATAAGTCGCAGTTTTTTTTCATAGTTTGGCCGGGGGTGCGACTTATACTCAGGAGCGACTTATGTGTGAAATTATTAAGACATTACCGTAAAATATCAAATAATATTATTTATCTCATTCACGTAAGAGACTACGTATAAGATTTCATGGGATTTAGCGATTAGGAGTGACAGATTGTTTGGTAAACGTATAGCATGTTCTATATGTTATAGTTATTTGAATGACTCTTACCATAATATGTTACGTTAACATACCAGTTGGTTATTTATGCCTCATATAACGTACACTTATTCAGCCTGTTGTTCACTATTCTTGATTTATTTTAAATTGCCTTTCAAATGTCTATTCTTGGTGTTGGCTTTTATCAAATACATTTCCCCCCAAAAATGCGACTTATACTCCAGTGTGACTTATATATGTTTTTTTCCTTCTTTATTATGCATTTTCGGCCGGTGCAACTTATACTCCGGAGCGACTTATACTCGGAAAAATACGGTAATACATATTTTTTTAAATTTTAATCCATTTTAATAATCATTTGAATACCTTATTTTAGCTAGTTAATTATCAGAACCATCTCAGGATAATAAAGCGCAGTTATAAACCATGCATATATAAGAGTGTCAATCAAACCTTAGCATTAGGTATTTTTTATAACAATTGATTATACAACTAATTTTACTGACACTTCCATACATCCCAAACACTATTTCGATTACCGTATTTTTTGGACTATATGTCGCAGTTTTTTTTCATAATTAGACTTATACTCAGGAGCGAGTTATGTGTGAAATTATTAACACATTAGCGTAAAATATCAAATAATATTATTGATCTCATTCACGTAAGAGACTAGACGTATAAGATTTCATGGGATTTAGCGATTAGGAGTGACAGATTGTTTGGTAAACGTATAGCATGTTCTATATGTTATAGTTATTTGAATGACTCTTACTATAATATGTTACGTTAACATACCAGTTGGTTATTTATGCCTCATATAACGTACACTTATTCAGCCTGTTGTTCACTATTCTTTATTTATTTTAAATTGCCTTTCAAATGTCTATTCTTGGTGTTGGCTTTTATCAAATACATTTCCCCCGAAAATGCGACTTATACTCCAGTGCGACTTATATGTTTTTTTTTCCTTCTTTATTATGCATTTTTGGTAGGTGCGACTTATACTCCGGTGCGACTTATACTCCGAAAAATAGGGTACACCTCAGCTCTGTTCTGTCTGTGTGGAGTTCGGCTTTCCATTATTTGCTGACGACTTTACATTGTCAACGTAAACATACACGTAAAGGGGAAGTGCCCTTTTTGGAATTTGCCTATCGTTCACAATCATTGTGAGAGACAAGAAGACAAACGTTTAGTTTTTTCTTTTGCATTCTAACATGTAAAAAATGGCTTGTTCTTGGTGGCTCGCAATGCAGCTAATGGGAGCAATCATTTCTACCCCTAATTCACTTTAAAAACCGTCAACAACACTTAATATACAGTACGTTCTGAAACCTGTATAATAACCAAGCTGTAGCAACATTGTTATTGTAAGAGTGAACACTGAGGAACTATTTCTCTAGCGTAGTAACACATTGGCGTGCTACGATTTTAGCAGTAAAAGCTACCTACTAGAGATGCGCGGATAGGCAATTTATCTCATCCGCAACCGCGTCAGAAAGTCGTCAACCATCCGCCATCCACCCGATGTAACGTTTGATCAGAACTGCATCCGCCCGCCATCCGCCCGTTGTTATATATCTAATATTAATTTAAAAAAAAAAAAAGGGTGAAAACTACGCGAATTGCACCTTGTGCAGACAAGATTTTTCGATCGGACACGGAGGAATTAGCGATGTAAAAGACCACGTTGGGACAAAAAAACACAAGTCTAATGCCGTTGCTAGCGATACAAGTGGAAAACTTTCAACGTTTTTCGTCGCCCAAACAGATTCTTTGGATGTGATGAATGCCGAAGTTTTATTTATGGAGGCAATAATTGAGCATGGACTTCCAATCGCACTGGCTGATCACATGGGACAGTTAATAATGTAATGCAACCTTTAAAAATCATTACGCGGTGATCGCGATCCCAAAAATAAACTTTTCTTGCATGATAATGTCCAGAAAAATTCGCTTTATATTACTATAGAGTCCTTTTAACGAATGAGTTTGATGGTTTATCACAAACCTTAAATGAAATTCAATGGCCACCGTCCTGCTCTCTATATCAACCAGGGTGAGCCCCACCCCTTTCGTGAGCGCACTGAGCGCGGAGTGACCCCTGTTACGCGCCCCCGGCAACAGGGGTGGCAAGCAGGTAAGCTGCGCGGGCGGAGCGCGCGGAGTGACCCATGTTACGAGCCCCCGGCCACGGGGGTGGCGGGCAGGTAAGCTGCTTACCTGCTGCGCGTGACGCCGGCCGCGGCGAAAGCGGACGAGGCGGGGTGTCGGTGCGGTGGGCGCGGTGGTGACCCTGGACGTGCGTCGGGCCCTTCTCGCGGATCGCCTCAGCTACGGCTCCCGGTGGGGCCCTCTCGGGGGAAGGGGCCTCGGTCCCGGACCCCGGCGAGGCGTCCCTTCTCCGCTCCGTAAAAGTGTCCATCTCTTTTCTTTTTTTTTCTTCTGTTGTGGCATATGCAGCAGGTGCCTGCTCGTTTTTCGTATGTGGGTAACAACATTTAACTATGTATATATATTTCCCAATTGGTTTAACTGCCACCCGCAAAAAAAAAAAAAAAAAAAAAAAAAATCTAATTAATCCGCCCGACCCGACCCGCGAGCGGATAAAATCTTATTTTTTTTAATTTCATCCGCCCGATCCGCGGATAATCCGCGGACTCCGCGGTTGTGTCCGCAAACCGCGCATCTCTACTACCTACGGAAAAAGATAAGCTATTTTCTATGTCAACATGAAACGCAGTTGAGTTTGTAATGCACAAATCAATGTGATAGGATTATCTGTACCATACTTGCCAACCTTGAGACCTCCGATTTCGGGAGGTGGGGGTGGGGGGCGGGGGGCGTGGTTGGGGGCGTGGTTAAGATATATATATATATATATATATAAGAAATACTTGACTTTCAGTGAATTCTAGCTATATATATATATTTTGTTACATGTGTATATATATATATATATATATATAAATAAATTAAATAAATACTTGAATTTCAGTGTTCATTTATTTACACATATACACACACATAACACTCATCTACTCATTGTTGAGTTAAGGGTTGAATTGGCCAATCCTTGTTCTATTCTCTGTCACTATTTCAGAACACACACATTATACAAATATACATTATAAAATCAATAAGAAAACGGGAGCTCTAATTTGGGAGTCTGAATTAGGATCAGAAGTTCCTATATAAACATTGCGCACTCACGTCGCCTTTTTGTATTGATTACTGCAGCTGTGCACTGGATTCATTCACAAATACAAACTACAACTCACAAACACTTTAGAGTTGTTCCACCATCAGAATGTGTACTTAAACTTATAAAGATCACATGGATATTATTCAGTGAGTTGATTCACCAAAACTAGCCTGTTATACAGGAGGAAAAAGCACACAGGACGTTTCAATTGTTCACAGACTGGTCGCTCTCATCAGAATGACAAGACACTTCCGGTCTGCAGGTGATAGCATTCAATTGGGAAGAAACGCCCTACTGCCCCCTACTGACCAATGTGAATACTGATAAATGTGTAATGACAGCTCCAAAAACGAATTCAAACCACAAAATAAAATAAATAAATCAACACAAAAATGTGACACATTATGGGTGGGTCACATATGCATGTACAGTAGATGGCAGTATTGTCCTGTTTAAAAGTGTCACAACATTGCTGTTTGGCAATGTTGTGAACAGGCTGTCAACACGTCACTCAGGTCCGCATGGAGCTGGAAGGGGCGTGGCCTCCAGTTCCGCCTAAATTTCGGGAGATTTTCGGGAGAAAATTTGTCCCGGGTGGTTTTCGGGAGAGGCGCTGAATTTAGGGAGTCTCCCGGAAAATCCGGGAGGGTTGGCAAGTATGATCTGTACTGACTGAAAAACACGAACAATCATATTACAGTATCTGTAAAGTTTTATTTCATGTTGTTTGTACATAGTGCTGCGTATATCATGATCAATATAAAGTGTGACTTACTCGATGGACAGTTGTCTGTTTGGTCCAGCTGGTCAGGGACATTTTTTCCAGGTTTATTTAAGGAAGCACTCCATTTATGTCGAAATACCTTGGCTTCAAATTCCACATTTTGCAACTTTGAGTCACTTTCGCCTCACTCTCTCGACTTTCGTCTGCTCCAAGGTCTCACTCTTCCTTCGTGCTCGCTTGTGTAAGCAGTAGTTCATCATCCGTATATTCAGCTTCAAAAATATATGGTTGTGTATGCACATCTGTCCAAAAATAGTCATCCTCTTGTCTGTTACCAAGTCTGCCATGATTAGAACACACTCGCGTTTGTTTCCAGAAGTGGGAACACACCTTTGTTGCCAGACGTCGGAAGTGCGTTGCTATGGAAATGGAAATTAATTGCGCAGATGGAGTCAGTGACAAATTAAAATGACCAAAAAAGTGTAAATATTGTACATATTACATATTGTTATGAAGGTGTCTGTTACTACATTATATATATATATATATATATATATATATATATATATATATATAAACTTGCTGTGTGTTTTTTGTACATATTACATATTGTTATGAAAGTGTCTGTTACTACATTATAAATATACTTGCAGTGTGTATATTGTACATATTACATATTGCTATGAAGGTGTCTGTTACTACATTATGTATATACTGTACTTGCAGTGTCTATATAAAACATTACATATTGTTATGAAGGTGTATGTTACTACATTATATATATATATATATATATATATATATATATATATATATATATATATATATATATATATATGTCTTAATAAGGTTATCCAAAAAATAGTGCTCGATACCGTAGTAGGGCGCAATATATGTATGTGTGGGAAAAAAAATCACAAGACTACTTCATCTCTACAGGCCTGTTTCATGAGGGGTTCCCTCAATCATCAGGAGATTTTAATGGGAGCATTCACATACCATGGTTTATATAGGGCACAGAGTGGGTGGGTACAGGCTGGCGTAGGGGCGTGGTGATTGGCTCATGTGTTACCTAGGAGGTGTTTCCGTCTGTGGCGGCATGCTGATACAATTTCGCTGCGCTTGTTGAGGGATGACAGGTCTGGACGGTAAATAATAAACAGTTTCTCTTTCAAGCATAGGTTGCATCTTTTATTACCACTATTGTAAGGTGTGCTGGATGCAAGAATTTGCCATGTTATTGAATATTCAACATTATTGTCTTTGAGGTCCCAAATGTGTTTGCTGAGTTCTGTGGTATTCCGCAGGTTTTGGTTCCTGAAAGAAGCCTTGTGATTGTTCCATCTGGTTTTAAACTCTCCCTCGGTTAATCCTACATATGTGTCGGATGTGTTAATGTCCTTGCGTGTTACCTTAGATTGGTAAACAACTGATGTTTGTAAGCACCCCCCGTTGAGAGGGCAATCAGGTTTCTTGCGGCAGTTGCAGCCTTTGTTGGTTTTGGGGTCGCTCTGTCCGGGGGCCGGCGGCTCATTTGCAATTGTTTTGTTGTGGTTTGAGATAATTTGTTGTATATTGTTCATACAGCTGTAGCTCAATTTAATGTTGTTCTTGTTGAATACTTTTCTTAGGGTGTTGCCTTTGGGGAAGTGTTTGTCAATCAGACTGAGGAATTTGTGGCCAATGTTAGTTGAGACGTTTTTGCTGTATGGGGGGTATATAACCCGCCAATACAACTCAAACACCTGCACAACACACTCAATCCCACAGCCCAAAGTACCGTTCACCTCCCCAAAGTTCATACAGCACATATATTTCCCCCAAAGTCCCCAAAGTTACGTACGTGACATGCACATAGCGGCACGCACGTACGGGCAAGCGATCAAATGTTGGGAAGCCGCAGCTGCATGCATACTCACGGTACCGCGTCTGCGCATCCAACTCAAAGTCCTCCTGGTAAGAGTCTCTGTTGTCCCAGTTCTCCACAGGCCAATGGTAAAGCTTGACTGTCATCTTCCGGGAATGTAAACAATGAAACACCGGCCGTGTTTGTGTCGCTGCAGCCGGCCGCAATACACCGCTTCCCACCTACAGCTTTCTTCTTTGCTGTCTCCATTGTTCATTGAACAAATTGCAAAAGATTCACCAACACAGATGTCCAGAACACCGTGGAATTTTGCGATGAAAACAGACGACTTAATAGCTAGCCACCATGCTGTCCCAAAATGTCCTCTACAATCCGTGACGTCACGCGCAGACGTCATCATACCGAGACGATTTCAGCAGGATATTTCGCGCGAAATTTAAAATTGCACTTTAGTAAGCTAACCCGGCCGTATTGGCATGTGTTGCAATGTTAAGATTTCATCATTGATATGTAAACTATCAGACTGCGTGGTCGGTAGTAGTGGCTTTCAGTAGGTTGGCGCCTCGAAATAAGACGTTTTTCATCCTTTAACTCAAACTACGAGAGATTCGTCTTCAATAGCAGGATTGTCTCTCTCGCTTCTGTTGCACACCTCACAGAAGACAAATGACGGTCCGTCGCAATCCATTCATCGGAAAATGATAAACAAGACCAGACAACAGATTTCACGAATATGGAAATCTTTGATTCATGTGCCTGTTCTCCGTGGATTAATATGATTACGGTCATTAAATTTGCAGGGTAATGAGTTACGGAAATGTCAGCTCGTGAAAGCTTCAGCACGCTGCCAGTTAGGCATCATTTATAATCAGCTGCTCCATGTAGAGCGAGGACACATTTATAGCAGCACACTGTCATATCAGATGGCCAATGTTTGGAAGCGACAGGACGTAGATTATATTGATATTCATATTGGCATGAATCATTTTCTATAAAACCTTTGGCTTGAAAAACGCGCAAAGTAATTGTGCAGGACACGCACACAACAAGGGCTGGGCATTGGCTGAAAACTGTATCGCGATATACTCGTCGACAATTACTTATATTTTTTTATGACCTGTGGAAAATAAGGAGCAGGGTAAAACATTTTTATTTGAAATGTAACCTTCCTCTGATTATATCCTCAGCTATCAAGGCAGGAAGGAAAGGAAATGTCAACACGAGCATGACACATATTTAATAATAAACTCTTAAAATGAAGGTGCAAAAATACGGAATATGCACGAAATGCTGAATAAAGTGTAAGAAAATGTTGCTATGTGGGGAAAATGTATACATAGAGCATACTTGAAGAAGGAGTCCTATCGGGTTCTTTTGGCTCATAGGACTCCTGAGGCAGCGGACAGGTACCGACAGGCCAAGCGGTGTGCGGCTTCAGCGGTCGCAGAGGCAAAAACTCGGACATGGGAGGAGTTCGGGGAAGCCATGGAAAACGACTTCCGGACGGCTTCGAAGCAATTCTGGACCACCATCCGCCGCCTCAGGAAGGGAAAGCAGTGCACTATCAACACCGTGTATGGTGAGGATGGTGTTCTGCTGACCTCGACTGCGGATGTTGTGGATCGGTGGAGGGAATACTTCGAAGACCTCCTCAATCCTACCAACACGTCTTCCTATGAGGAAGCAGTGCCTGGGGAGTCTGTGGTGGGCTCTCCTATTTCTGGGGCTGAGGTTGCTGAGGTAGTTAAAAAGCTCCTCGGTGGCAAGGCCCCAGGGGTAGATGAAATCCGCCCGGAGTTCCTTAAGGCTCTGGATGCTGTGGGGATGTCTTGGTTGACAAGACTCTGCAGCATCGCGTGGACATCGGGGGCGGTACCTCTGGATTGGCAGACCGGGGTGGTGGTTCCTCTCTTTAAGAAGGGGAACCAGAGGGTGTGTTCCAACTATCGTGGGATCACACTCCTCAGCCTTCCCGGTAAGGTCTATTCAGGTGTACTGGAGAGGAGGCTACGCCGGATAGTCGAACCTCGGATTCAGGAGGAACAGTGTGGTTTTCGTCCTGGTCGTGGAACTGTGGACCAGCTCTATACTCTCGGCAGGGTCCTTGAGGGTGCATGGGAGTTTGCCCAACCAGTCTACATGTGCTTTGTGGACTTGGAGAAGGCATTCGACCGTGTACCCCGGGAAGTCCTGTGGGGAGTGCTCAGAGAGTATGGGGTAACGGACTGTCTTATTGTGGCAGTTCGCTCCCTGTATAATCAGTGTCAGAGCTTGGTCCGCATTGCCGGCAGTAAGTCGGACACGTTTCCAGTGAGGGTTGGACTCCGCCAAGGCTGCCCTTTGTCACCGATTCTGTTCATAACCTTTATGGACAGAATTTCTAGGCGCAGTCAGGGCGTTGAGGGGATCTGGTTTGGTGGCTGCAGGATTAGGTCACTGCTATTTGCAGATGATGTGTTCCTGATGGCTTCCTCCGGCCAAGATCTTCAGCTCTCACTGGATCGGTTCGCAGCCGAGTGTGAAGCGACTGGGATGGGAATCAGCACCTCCAAGTCCGAGTCCATGGTTCTCTCCCGGAAAAGGGTGGAGTGCCATCTCCGGGTTGGGGAGGAGATCTTGCCCCAAGTGGAGGAGTTCAAGTACCTCGGAGTCTTGTTCACGAGTGGGGGAAGAGTGGATCGTGAGATCGACAGGCGGATCGGTGCGGCATCTTCAGTAATGCGGACGCTGTATCGATCCGTTGTGGTGAAGAAGGAGCTGAGCCGGAAGGCAAAGCTCTCGATTTACCGGTCGATCTACGTTCCCATCCTCACCTATGGTCATGAGCTTTGGGTCATGACCGAAAGGACAAGATCACGGGTACAAGCGGCCGAAATGAGTTTCCTCCGCCGAGTGGCGGGACTCTCCCTTAGAGATAGGGTGAGAAGCTCTGTCATTCGGGGGGAGCTCAAAGTAAAGCCGCTGCTCCTCCACATCGAGAGGAGCCAGATGAGGTGGTTCGGGCATCTGGTCAGGATGCCACCCGAACGCCTCCCTAGGAAGGTGTTTCGGGCACGTCCGACCGGTAGGAGGCCACGGGGAAGACCCAGGACACGCTGGGAAGACTATCTCTCCCGGCTGGCCTGGGAACGCCTCGGGATCCCCCGGGAGGAGCTGGACGAAGTGGCTGGGGAGAGGGAAGTCTGGGCCTCCCTGCTTAAGCTGCTGCCCCCGCGACCCGACCTCGGATAAGCGGAAGAAGATGGATGGATGGATGGATGGATTATGTCTAATTTGGACAACCAGGTATGGTGAAGATAAGGTCCTTTTAAAAAAATAACAATTAAATAAGATAAATAAATGAAGAACATTTTCTTGAATAAAAAAGAAAGTAAAACTGTCAGAGTTTGTAGGACGCGAACCCCAAGATGCAGAGAAGGCGGAAGGCGTTATACGGGAAAACATGATTTAATGTTCGAAATAAAGTAAAAACACAAACTAGGAACAGGCAAAATGGAAACAGGAACCAGAAAACAGAAAAACTGGAAATAGCAAACGGCTAACAGGATCTGGCTAACAGGAAAACAAGAAGCTAGGAGAAACCAACCGTAAATAGCTAGGAACAGCTTACCGCTATGACGACAGCGACAAGGACAGGTAGACACAACAATGACATCGGCAATGACAATCAGGTAGTGATGACAATGATCCAGCAGTGACTGGAGGGTAGGGCAGGTATAAATAGCAGCTGGCTGATTGACACCAGGTGTGGCCAGGTGCCAATCAGCCACAGCTGAGGGGACACAGCACTCAGGGAGACAAGTAGGAAATAAAGACAAAATAAAAGTGCTGGACAGAAAACTAAGACAAACTCAGACAAAAAACTAAAACACAGTCAAACTGTCAGGGACAAGCCTGACAAAAACAATATAAAAACAGTTACATAGAAACGAGTAATTAATGAAAATGAGGAAAATTAAGTGTTAAAGGTTAGTACTATTAGTGGACCAGCAGCACGCACAATCATGTGTGCTTACGGACTGTATCCCTTGCAGACTGTATTGATATATATTGATATATAATGTAGGAACCACAATATTAATAACAGAAAGAAACAACCCTTTTGTGTGAATGAGTGTAAATGGGGGAGGGAGTTTTTTTGGGTTGGTGCACTAATTGTAAGTGTATCTTGTGTTTTTTATGTTGATTTAATAAAAAAATAAAAAATAAACCGATACCGATAATTTTCGATATTACATTTTAAACCATTTATAGGCCGATATTATCGGACATCTCTATACATATTGCATCATTATGCCTCATTTTAGCTATATTTGAGGTAATTTAGTTTCCTTTAAGTCCTCTTAATTCAATTCATATCTCATGACACACTATCTGTATGTAATATGGCTTTTAATTTTTTGCGGCTCCAGACAGATTTATTTTTGTATTTTTGGTCCAATATGGCTCCTTCAACATTTTGGGTTGCCGACCCCTGCGTTAGGGCAATGCACCACACCCTTGTGTGGTGTTCGGGTCTGTGGGACCCGTTTTCATTTTTTATTAAAAGAAAAATGATACAATTAATTAATTTTTCAACCTGAGACTCACTGACGTTGGCTCATTTTCTGTGAAGAACATATATCAGAATACATATTTAATGACCACACACCATACACCCCCTCTACTAGAGATGCGCGGATAGGCAATTATTTCATCCGCAACCGCATCAGAAAGTCGTCAACCATCCGCCATCCACCCGATGTAACATTTGATCAAACCGCACCCGCCCGTTGTTATATATCTAATATAGACGATGCAAGGCATTAGTGAGGTTATAAAGCTTTTGCCTGTTAAAGAAAGGAGACTGATCCAATGCAGCACAGACATTCGCGTGCCACGCTGTCACGACCCAGACGCACACCAGTGCGCAATCATATGGGAGCCGCGCTGAGCGCACCTCCAAGCGCGTCTCGCTGCCGGCGACGGCCGGGTGTGGGCCCGACGCTCCAGCGCCATCCATTTTCAGGGCTAGTTGATTCGGCAGGTGGGTTGTTACACACTCCTTAGCGGGTTCCGACTTCCATGGCCACCGTCCTGCTGTCTATATCAACCAGGGTGAGCCCCACCCCTTTCGTGAGCGCACTGCGCGCGGAGTGACCCCTGTTACGCGCCCCTGGCAACAGGGGTGGCGGGCAGGTAAGCTGCGCGGGCGGAGCGCGCGGAGTGACCCCTGTTACGAGCCCCCGGCCACGGGGGTGGCGGGCAGGTAAGCTGCTTACCTGCTGCGCGTGACGCCGGCCCCGGCGAAGGCGGACGAGGCGGGGTGTCGGTGCGGTGGGCGCGGTGGTGACCCTTCACGTGCGTCGGGCCCTTCTCGCGGATCGCCTCAGCTACGGCTCCCGGTGGGGCCCTCTCGGGGGAAGGGGCCTCGGTCCCGGACCCCGGCGAGGCGTCCCTTCTCGCTCCGTAAAAGTGTCCATCTCTTTTTTTTTTTTCTTCTGTTGTGGCATATGCTGCAGGTGCCTGCTCGTTTTTCGTATGTGGGTAACAACATTTAACTATGTATATATATTTCCCAATTGGTTTTACTGCCACCTGCCTGAATCTATTTAAAATCTAATTTTTTTTTATTTCAACCTCCCGACCCGACCCGACCCGACCCGCGGATAAAATCTAATTTTTTTAAATTTCATCCGCCCGATCCGCGGATAATCCGCGGACTCCGCGGTTGTGCCCGCAAACCGAGCATCTCTACCCTCTACACATTTCTATTACATATAAGATGTCCGGGTCCACTGGACCCGGGGCTAATAGAAGTGTGGAAATTGATGTTCTGTGTACCACACGCACGTAAACACACACACACACACACACAGAGCAGGCCTAGACAGGAGGAGGACAGAGTGTAGGTACACAGAACATCAGAGGGTCAAATGTGCGAGAAAATGAGAGCAGACAGTGTTGACAAGCAACCTTTGGATGGTATAGCTCGGTTGGTAGAGCGGCTGTGCCAGCAACTTGAGGGTTCCAGGTTCAATCCCCGCTTCCGCCATCCTCGTTACTGCCGTTGTGTCCTTGGGCAAGACACTTTACCCACCTGCTCCCAGTGCCACCCACACTGGTTTTAATGTAACTTAGATATTGGGTTTCACTATGTAAAGCGCTTTGAGTCACAAGAGAAAAGCGCTATGTAAATATAATTCACTTCACTTCACTTGTGTGGGAACCGTAGGTGCAGAAACACAAAAGAAGAATCCCTCCATTTTTTACGATTCAAATCAACGTCAACCGGGGGTGTGAACCGGGGTGACGATTCCATTCAGAGTTGATTTTCGATTCAGAATTAATTCTAGTCTGTTCCACACGATTCTCAATTTCCAGCCAACTCTCGCAATGTATAATTAGGTATCCATCCATCCATCCATCCATCCATCTTCTTCCGCTTATCCAAGGTCGGGTCGCGGGGGCAGCAGCCTAAGCAGGGAAGCCCAGACTTCCCTCTCCCCAGCCACTTCGTCCAGCTCTTCCTGTGGGACCCCGAGGCGTTCCCAGGCCAGCCGGGAGACATAGACTTCCCAACGTGTCCTGGGTCTTCCCCGCGGCCTCCTACCGGTCGGACGTGCCCTAAACACCTCCCTAGGGAGGCGTTCGGGTGGCATCCTGACCAGATGCCCGAACCACCTCATCTGGCTCCTCTCGATGTGGAGGAGCAGCGGCTTTACTTTGAGCTCCCCCCGGATGACAGAGCTTCTCACCCTATCTCTAAGGGAGAGCCCCGCCACCCGGCGGAGGAAACTCATTTCGGCCGCTTGTACCCGTGATCTTGTCCTTTCGGTCATAACCCAAAGCTCATGACCATAGGTGAGGATGGGAACGTAGATCGACCGGTAAATTGAGAGCTTTGCCTTCCGGCTCAGCTCCTTCTTCACCACAACGGATCTATACAGCGTCCGCATTACTGAAGACGCCGCACCGATCCGCCTGTCGATCTCACCATCCACTCTTCCCTCACTCGTGAACAAGACTCCGAGGTACTTGAACTCCTCCACTTGGGGCAAGATCTCCTCCCCAACCCGGAGATGGCACTCCACCCTTTTACAGGTGAGAACCATGGACTCGGACTTGGAGGTGCTGATTCTCATCCCAGTCGCTTCACACTCAGCTGCGAACCGATCCAGTGAGAGCTGAAGATCCTGGCCAGCTGAAGCCATCAGGACCACATCATCTGCAAAAAGCAGAGACCTAATCCTGCAGCCACCAAACCAGATCCCCTCAACGCTTTGACTGCGCCTAGAAATTCTGTCCATAAAAGTTATGAATAGAATCGGTGACAAAGGGCAGCCTTGGCGGAGTCCAACCCTCACTGGAAACGTGTCCGACTTACTGCCGGCAATGCGGACCAAGCTCTGACACTGATCATACAGGGAGCGGACTGCCACAATCAGACAGTCCGATACCCCATACTCTCTGAGCACTCCCCACAGGACTTCCCGAGGGACACGGTCGAATGCCTTCTCCAAGTCCACAAAGCACATGTAGACTGGTTGGGCAAACTCCCATGCACCCTCAAGGACCCTGCCGAGAGTATAGAGCTGGTCCACAGTTCCACGACCAGGACGAAAACCACACTGTTCCTCCTGAATCCGAGGTTGGACTATCCGGCGTAGCCTCCTCTCCAGTACACCTGAATAGACCTTACCGGGAAGGCTGAGGAGTGTGATCCCACGATAGTTGGAACACACCCTCCGGTTCCCCTTCTTAAAGAGAGGAACCACCACCCCGGTCTGCCAATCCAGAGGTACCGGTACGGGTTATGGGTTAGAAAGCTTCTTCTGGTTGCATAAAATTGATGAAATAAAAAATAAAATGAATACATATATACTTTTTTTAATCGACTTTTGAATGTGAATCGATTGAAATAATAAAAAAACAATCAACCATCACAGTTTAAACAATAACTAACTCTTAGATCCATCCATCCATTTCCTACCGCTTGTCCCTTTCGGGGTCGCGGGGGTTAACTCTTAGATAATATTGTACAAAAACAACGCAATTGTCAGGGTATGTTGGTGGCGAACCCCAAGATGCAGAGATGGCGGCAGGCTCGGTACAAGAAAACATGATTTAATTTAACACTACAGCAAAAAAAACAAACAAAAGTGTACAAACAAAAGTTAAGTTAAAAGTTAAAGTACCAATGATTGTCACACACACACTAGGTGTGGTGAAATTTGTCCTCTGCATTTGACCCATCCCCTTGTTCACCCCCTGGGAGGTGAGGGGAGCAGTGGGCAGCAGCGGTGCCGCGCCCGGGAATCATTTTTGGTGATTTAACCCCCAATTCCAACCCTTGATGCTGAGTGCCAAGCAGGGAGGTATTGGGTCCCATTTTTATAGTCTTTGGTATGACTCGGCCGGGGTTTGAACTTACAACCTACCGATCTCAGGGCGGACACTCTAACCACTAGGCCACTGAGTAGGCGCGCACAAGGCGGAGAACAAACTTGGCAAGAACTAAAATAGCACAAAGGCTAACTGTCGACAAGAAACAAAAACACTTACTGTGACACGAAGGAACTATGACAAGAGCAGAGTGAACAAAAGTAGACAGAGCTACAACGACAAGTATTATGACAGGTAGTAGTGACAACAAGTATTAGCGACAATGACAATGACAATAATCCAGCAGTG
Organism: Nerophis lumbriciformis; assembly: GCF_033978685.3. NCBI lineage: Eukaryota > Metazoa > Chordata > Actinopteri > Syngnathiformes > Syngnathidae > Nerophis > Nerophis lumbriciformis. Next base: position 34,115,817 of record NC_084573.2, read on the forward strand.
ACTGGAGGGTAGGGCAGGTATAACTAGCAGCTGGCTGATTGACACCAGGTGTGGCCAGGTGCCAGTCAGCCACAGCTGAGGGGACCCAGCACTCAGGGAGACAAACAGGAAACAGAACCAAAACAAGAGCGCTGACAGGAAATACTACACACACAGAGGAAAAACTAAAACACAACCAAACTGTCAGGGGAAAGCCTGACAGCAATATAATGTAGGACAAACAAGCACAGCAGTTTTATGAAGTAATGTACTAATATTATACAGCATGTGGACGTCTACTGTATCTCCTTTCAGCTGCTTCTCGTTATTTTCCTGGATAAATGTTTAGATGGGTTTTTTTTACGTCATCATTCTGTTTCAATGTGGTGCAGACTTAGCAAGTGCCGTGATCCAACCGCTTCACTAAGTTAGAGGTTTTAGTCGGATTTTACGGGGTTCCCTGTAACATTCAACACGCCAACTAGTGGAGGGGAAGGAGGGTTACTCAAATTTTGGCCTGTAACTTAAAGCATAACATTAAACGCCTTTAAGTGAAGGTACCACTGTCAAGTATTAAGTATTAGTGGCAACGCAGGGCTGTTTGTCTTCAAACATTACAATAATATACCGTATTTTTCGGAGTATAAATCGCTCCGGAGTATAAGTCGCACCGGCCGAAAATGCATAATAAAGAAGGAAAAAAACATATATAAGTCGCACTGGAGTATAAGTCGCATTTTTGGGGGGAAATGTATTTGATAAAAGCCAACACCAAGAATAGACATTTGAAAGGCAATTTAAAATAAATAAAGAATAGTGAACAACAGGCTGAATAAGTGTACGTTATATGAGGCATAAATAACCAACTGGTATGTTAACGTAACATATTATGGTAAGAGTCATTCAAATAACTATAACATATAGAACATGCTATACGTTTACCAAACAATCTGTCACTCCTAATCGCTTAAATCTTATACGTCTAGTCTCTTACGTGAATGAGCGAAATAATATTATTTGATATTTTACGGTAATGTGCAGAGGTGGGTAGAGTAGCCAGAAATTGTACTCAAGTAAGAGTACTGTTACTTTAGAGATTTATTACTCAAGTAAAAGTAAGGAGTAGTCACCCAAATATTTTCTTGAGTAAAAGTAAAAAGTATGTTGTGAAAAAACTACTCAAGTACTGAGTAACTGATGAGTAACATACACACTCATATATATATATATATATATATATATATATAAACACACATATATATATATACACATACATACATATACATTGATATATACAGTATATAATTTATATGTATTTATTTAGCTGTTTTTGTTTACATATTAAAGGTGTTTTAATGAATATACATGCATGTTTAACATATAGATTCCTTTCTTTCATGAAGACTAGAATATAAGTTGGTGTATTACCTGATTCTGATGACTTGCGTTGATTGTAATCAGACAGTCGTGATGATAACGTCCACGTTTTCAAATGGAGAAGAAAAGTTCCTCCTTTCTGACTAATACCACATGAAAGTGGTGGGTTTTTGGCATTTTATTTGTCCAGCTTCCATATTCGTTTTTATACACTTTACAAGAAATATATTGGCGTCAAACTCCGTAGCTTGCTAGCTTGTTTGCGCTGGCTTTCGGAGACTCTTGTTTTGAAAGCGCAGGCGCGATGGAGCGGCACTTTTATTGTGAAGACAGGAACTGTACAGTCAGTCTTTAGGCTTGTGACGGGATGTACGGTTGAAATAAAAAATTGTCTTTTTTCCTTCACACTTTTGATTGATTGATTGAAACTTGTATTAGTAGATTGCACAGTACAGTACATATTCCGTACAATTGACCACTAAATGGTAACACCCCAATACGTTTTTCACACTTGTTTAAGTCAGGTCATGTGACCACCTGGCTCTGTTTGATTGGTCCACCGTCACCAGTGACTGCATCTGATTGGTGGAACGAAGTGAAACGTCACCAGTAAGGCAGGCACTTTGAAGGTCTGTCTGACAGACCAAAACAAACAAAGCGTGCATTAACAGATCGATAAAAATTAGTAGCGAGTAGCGAGCTGAATGTAGATAAAAGTAGCGGAGTAAAAGTAGCGTTCCTTCTCTATAAATATACTTAAGTAAAAGTAAAAGTATGTTGCATTAAAACTACTCTTAGAAGTACAATTTATCCCCAAAGTTACTCAAGTAGATGTAACGGAGTAAATGTAGCGCGTTACTACCCACCTCTGGTAATGTGTTTATAATTTTACATATAAGTCGCTCCTGAGTATAAGTCGCACCCCCGGCCAAACTATGAAAAAAAACTGCGACTTATAGTCGGAAAAATACGGTTACTCATTATCATTTATGCATTGAATTCCCCTCCTAAGTGTCTTATTTCCCCTGCACTCACACTTGAAAATAACAATGTCGACCCTGAGGAAATCAAATGTTGACGTAGAACAATAACAGACATGTTCTATCATAGGGGGGAAAAAAAATCATTTTGCACACAGAAGCGTGTTGTACGGTGGTGTCGGTCTATATGCAAAAACATCTTCATTACTTTTGGAGATCAGGAGATTGCATGGCGGGGTTAGGTTGTGTTTTATTACAATGAGCGCCAGATGACGGTCCTATTTCCTTTGAGGCGTTTTTCCCCCCCCCTCTCTCCTTCACCGTCTTCTATTCTATTAAAGCCAGTCAATTATGCGGAAGGCAGAATGCTTTAATAGGGAGCCGGGTGGACATTTTCCAACAGACGGGGCCCCGAATGCAAACATGACGTGCGAGATTGTGGCGATGATGAGGGCATTGAAATCCTGTAATTGAGACAAGAAACATCATGATTGCACTCTGATTGAGTATAATTAGCCATGGCCTTTTATATTTCCTCACACACTCCCTTTTTAATTACAACTAGACTTTTCTGGTCACGCATTACGCAAGAATGTTTGGCAAGTGATCAGCACGGTGGCGCTTGCATAAGAAGTCGTCAAAAGTATGTAAGTGTGATCTCTGTCAGTATTTAAACTCGACAATAATGATATTTTAACTCCCTTCCATTTGGTTAAAAAACTTGAAAAGTTGTAGTTACATTTACTTACTATGTAACAACAGTAATGACACATAGTTGTAGTTACATTGATTTACTATGTGTCATTACTGTTGTTACATAGTAAATTAAAATAACTACAACTATGTGCCATTACTGGTGTTACATAGTAAAAAAAATATAACTACAACTATGTGTCATTACTACTATTACATAGTAAATCAATGTAACTACAACTATGTGTCATAACTGTTGTTACATAGTAAATCAATGTAGCTACAGCTATGTGTCGTTACTGCCGTTACACAAAAAATAAATATAAGTACAACTATGTGTCATTACTGCTATTACATGGTAAATAAATATCACTACAACTATGTGCCATTACTGCTATTACCTAAATAAACGTAACTACAACTATGTGTCATTACTGTTGTTTTTAGTAAATAAATATAACTAAAACAATTCCTGCTGTTACATTTTACTGGTAAAAACAGTAGACCAATAAGCATACTTCCTGTTCTTAGTAAATTGATGGAAAAAGTTGTTTTCAAACAAATTCAAGATTACTTTACCTACAACAAACTGATGTCGGGTTCCCAGCATGCTTATAGGCAAGGTCACTCAACATCTACTGCTCTAGCTCAGCTGACTGATGACTGGCTGTCACAAATGGATGTCAAGAAGATGGTTGGTACTGTCCTGATTGACTTTAGTGCGGCATTCGATGTCATAGATCACAACATAATGATCTCCAAACTGAGAAAATATGGTTTTAATAGTATGTCACTTTCTTGGATGTTGAGCTATCTATCAGCAAGATCACAGAGAGTGTGTTTTAATGGTAGCCTATCTGAACGCAAGTACAATTACTGCGGCGTGCCTCAAGGAAGCTGCTTAGGTCCTTTACTTTTTATTATTTTTACTAATGATCTTCCCTGTGTTACAACAAACACCAATATGGTTATGTATGTAGATGACACAACTCTATACAGTACTGCCTCTACCTTAAATGACCTAGAAAACAACTTATATCAGGACCTGGAGAGAGTGTCCCGCTGGGTAAATGATAGTAAACTTGTTGTGAATATTGACAAAACAAAAAGCATTCTTTTTGGATCCAGGCATATGCTTGTTGATGACCCACAGCTTCATATTTTAATGTCAGACATACGTATTGAGCAGGTCAAAAAAGCAAAATTGCTTGGTGTGCTATTAGACAGTCAACTGTCATGGTCCGATCATATTAATGGTATTTCAATGAAAATGGGAAGAGGTTTAGCCATGGTCAGGAGGTGCTCCACCTTCTTGACATCCTCAACAATGGCTCAAGTCATACAGTCCTTGGTTTTCTGTCATCTTCATTACTGTCCTATAATATGGTCCGCTACGACTAAGTCTGACCTGAACAAACTGCAACTTGTTCAGAACAGAGCGGCTAGACTGGTACTTAAATGTTCTTTGCACACTAATATTTCATTTATGCATTCACGCCTGTCCTGGTTGTCTGTTGAACAAAAGATGCATTGTAGTCTCATTATGTTCTTTAGAACTATCATTTTAGATCAATCACCAGATTACTTTTACAAACAGTTTTTAAAATCAACTAACACACATATTCATGACACTAGGAATGCCAGCAATGGCTATTTGGCACTTCCTGCTCCCAGGACCAATCTCCTCAAACATACAATCATGTATAGATGTACATCATTTTGGAATGGGTTGCCATCTCACATTAATCTCTCACAAAGTAAATTGTCATTCAAGACAGCTTTGAAGATACACCTATTGCAGCTGCCCACATGACGAGAATTTTTAATACTGGTTTTAACTAGCTTTTTATCTTATGTTGTATTTTTCCATTGTATAATGTCTGTTATTGCATGTATTCTTTGCATTTTTATTTTGTATGCTCCTATATGGACCCCAGGAAGACTAGCAGTCGCCTTGGCGTCAGCTAATGGGGATCCATTCAATAAACAATAAACAATAAACATAGTAAATCAATGTAACTACAACTATGTGTCATTCCTGCTGTTACATAGTAAATCAATATAACTACAAGTATGTGCCATTACTGCTGTTACATAGTAAATACATGTAACTACAACTATGTGTCATAACTGCTGTTACATAGTAAATCAATGTAGCTACAACTGTGTGTCGTTACTGCTGTTACGCAAAAAATTAATATAACTACAACTATGTGTCATTACTGCTATTACATAGTAAATAAACGTAACTACAACTATGTGTCATAACTGCTGTTACATAGTAAATCAATGTAACTACAAGTATGTGCCATTACTGCTGTTACATAGTAAATACATGTAACTACAACTATGTGTCATAACTGCTGTTACATAGTAAATCAATGTAGCTACAACTGTGTGTCGTTACTGCTGTTACGCAAAAAATTAATATAACTACAACTATGTGTCATTACTGCTGTTACATAGTAAATAAGTGTAACTACAACCATGTGTCATTCCTGCTGTTACATAGTAAATAATTATAACTACAATATGTGTCATTACTGCTATTACACAGTAAATACATGTAACTACAACTATGTGTTATTACTGCTGTTACACAGTAAATACATGTAACTACAACTATGTGTCATTACAGCTATTACATCGTAAATCAATGTAACTACAACTATGTGTCATTACTGCTGTTACATAGTAAATCAATGTAACTACAACTATGTGTCATTACTGCTGTTACATAGTACATTACAATAACTACAACTATGTGCCATTACTGCTGTTACACAGTAAATCAATGTAACTACAACTATGTGTCATTACTGTTGTTACATAGTAAATACATACAACTATGTGTCATTATTGCTATTACATCGTAAATCAATGTAACTACAACCATGTGTCATTCCTGCTGTTACATAGTAAATGATTATAACTACAATATGTGTCATTACTGCTATTACACAGTAATAAATACATGTAACTACAACTATGTGTCATTACTGCTGTTACACAGTAAATCAATGTAACTACAACTATGTGTCATTACTGTTGTTACATAGTAAATACATACAACTATGTGTCATTATTGCTATTACATCGTAAATCAATGTAACTACAACTATGTGTCATTACTGTTGTTACATAGTAAATACATACAACTATGTGTCATTATTGCTATTACATCGTAAATCAATGTAACTACAACTATGTGTCATTACTGCTGTTACATAGTAAATCAATGTAACTACAACTATGTGTCATTACTGCTGTTACATAGTACGTTACAATAACTACAACTATGTGCCATTACTGATGTTACATAGTAAATCAATGTAACTACAACTATGTGTCATTACTGCTGTTACATAGTAAATACATGTAACTACAACTATGTGTCATTACTGCTATTACACAGTAAATCAATGTAACTACAACTATGTGGCATTACTGTTGTTTTTAGTAAATACATATAACTACAACCATGTGTCATTCCTGCTGTTACATAGTAAACAATTATAACTACAACTACAATATGTGTCATTACTGCTATTACACAGTAAATACATGTAACTACAACTGTGTTATTACTGCTGTTACACAGTAAATCAATGTAACTACAACTATGTGTCGTTACTGCTGTTACATAGTAAATACATGTAACTACAACTTTGTGTTATTACTGCTGTTACACAGTAAATCAATGTAACTACAACTGTGTCATTACTGCTGTTACATAGTAAATACATGTAACTACAACTATGTGTCGTTACTGCTATTACACAGTAAATACATGTAACTACAACTGTGTTATTACTGCTATTACACAGTAAATCAATGTAACTGCAACTATGTGTCGTTACTGCTGTTACATAGTAAATACATGTAGCTACAACTATGTGTCATTACTGCTATTACACAGTAAATCAATGTAACTGCAACTATGTGTCGTTACTGCTGTTACATAGTAAATACATGTAACTACAACTATGTGTCGTTACTGCTGTTACATAGTAAATACATGTAACTACAACTATGTGTCATTACTGCTATTACACAGTAAATCAATGTAACTACAACTATGTGTCGTTACTGCTGTTACACAGTAAATACATGTAACTACAACTATGTGGCATTACTGTTGTTTTTAGTAAATACATATAACTACAACCATGTGTCATTACTGCTGTTAATAGTAAACAATTATAACTACAACTACAATATGTGTCATTACTGCTATTACACAGTAAATACATGTAACTACAACTGTGTTATTACTGCTGTTACACAGTAAATCAATGTAACTACAACTATGTGTCGTTACTGCTGTTACATAGTAAATACATGTAACTACAACTTTGTGTTATTACTGCTGTTACACAGTAAATCAATGTAACTACAACTGTGTCATTACTGCTGTTACATAGTAAATACATGTAACTACAACTATGTGTCGTTACTGCTATTACACAGTAAATCCATGTAACTACAACTGTGTTATTACTGCTATTACACAGTAAATCAATGTAACTGCAACTATGTGTCGTTACTGCTGTTACATAGTAAATACATGTAGCTACAACTATGTGTCATTACTGCTATTACACAGTAAATCAATGTAACTGCAACTATGTGTCGTTACTGCTGTTACATAGTAAATACATGTAACTACAACTATGTGTCGTTACTGCTGTTACATAGTAAATACATGTAACTACAACTATGTGTCATTACTGCTATTACACAGTAAATCAATGTAACTACAACTATGTGTCGTTACTGCTGTTACACAGTAAATACATGTAACTACAACTATGTGGCATTACTGTTGTTTTTAGTAAATACATATAACTACAACCATGTGTCATTACCGCTGTTAATAGTAAACAATTATAACTACAACTACAATATGTGTCATTACTGCTATTACACAGTAAATACATGTAACTACAACTGTGTTATTACTGCTATTACACAGTAAATCAATGTAACTACAACTATGTGTCATTTCTGCTGTTACATAGTAAATAATTATAACTACGATTACAATATGTGTCGTTACTGCTGTTACACAGTAAATCAAAGTAACTACAACTATGTGTCGTTACTGCTGTTACATAGTAAATACGTGTAACTATACGATGTGTGCTGTGTGTGGATCCTGCTCTCTGAATGCAGCATGCCTGTGGTGCACACTTAGTTCTCTGTGGGTGTGAGGTCTCGTCCTTGCAGAACACGGCGTACTCCATCCCTGACAAAAGCTCTGCCTTTATCACCTGATGCCGTGAGAGCCAAACGAGGCTTTGGCCATGTTCGCTCGTTTATCATTCGCCATCAGTGAGCAACAACAAGGGCTGAGAGGACCTAGGCTGCATGCTCGTGCTTTGTTTTTTTTTACCTTTTTCTTTCTTTTTTTTTTCTTTTTTATAGTCCAGCAGGTTTAGAGTTTGTGGTCTTCCGGGAACACAAACAAACATGACAGTGGTGTTTATGTCGTTTGGAGGCGTGTGGGTCTCCTTATATGGTCAATTTCCTTTCCTCAAGAAGTAATTGACAATAATATTGAATGTGGCAATTGATACTAGAGATGCTCTGATATGATATTGATAACGGTCTGATATCTGTGGGAAAAATAGTGATGATATCAGCTTGCATGTAAAATGTGTAATGTAATGTGCGATACAAGCAGTCTTGTGGCAAGTGTACTGTACATGTTTGTGATATCATGTGCGATACAAGCAGTCCTGCAGCGTGTTTACCTGTGTGTGATATAATGTGCAATACAAGCCGTCTTGCAGCTCTTGTGTGTGATACTGTGTGCGATACGAGCAGTCCTGCAGCATGTTTACTTCTGTGTGATATCATGTGCGATGCAGGCAGTCCTGCAGCTTTGTTTACTTGTTTATGATACTATATGCGATACAAGCAGTTCAGCAGCTGTGTTTACTTGTGTGTGATATCATGTGCAATACAAGCAGTCCTGAAGCTGTTTACTTGTGTGTGTGATATCATGTGCGATACAAGCGGTCCTGCAGTGTGTTTACTTGTGTATGTTGTCATGTGCGATACAAGCAGTCCTGCAGCGTGTTTACTTGTGTGCGATATCATGTGCTATACAAGCAGTCATGCAGCATGTTTACTTGTGTGTGATATCATGTGTGATACAAGCAGTCCTGCAGCATGTTTACTTGTGTACAATATCATGTGCGATACAAGCAGTCCTGCAACGTGTTTACTTGTGTGTGATGTCATGTGCAATACAAGCAGACCTGCAGCTGTGTTTTCTTGTGTGGGATTTCATGTGTGATACAAGCAGTCCTACAGCATGTTTACTTGTTTGTGATATCATGTGTGATACATGCAGTCCTGCTGCTGTGTTTACTTGTGTGTGATACCATGTGCGATACTAGCAGTCCTGTGGCTGTGTTTACTTGTGTGTGATACCATGTGCGATACAAGCAGTCCTGCAGCATGTTTACTTGTGTGCAATAGCATGTGCTATACAAGCAGTCATGCAACATGTTTACTTGTGTGTGATATCATGTGCGATACAAGCAGTCCTGCAGCGTAAATACTTGTGTGTGATATCATGTGCTATACAAGCAGTCATGCAGCGTGTTTACTTGTGTGTGATATCATGTGCGATACAAGCAGTCCTGCAGCATGTTTACTTGTGTGCAATATCATGTGCTATACAAGCAGTCATGCAGCATGTTTACTTGTGTGTGATATCATGTGCGATACAAGCAGTCCGGTAGCATGTTTACGTGTGTGCAATATCATGTGCTATACAAGCAGTCATGCAGCATGTTTACTTGTGTGTGATATCATGTGCGATACCAGCAGTCCTGCAGCATGTTTACTTGTGTGCGATATCAAGTGCGATATAAGCAGCCTTGCAGCATGTTTACTTGTGTGTGATATCATGTGCGATTCAAGCAGTCCTGTAGCTGTGTTTACTTGTGTGGGATACCATGTGCGATACAAGCAGTCCTGCAGCATGTTTACTTGTGTGTGATATCATGTGCGATGCAAGCAGTCCTGCAGCATGTTTACTTGTGTGCAATATCATCTGCTATACAAGCAGTCATGCAGCGTGTTTACTTGTGTGTGATATCATGTGCGATACAAGCAGTCCTGCAGCATGTTTACTTGTGTGCAATAGCATGTGCTATACAAGCAGTCATGCAGCATGTTTACTTGTTTGTGATATCATGTGTGGTACATGCAGTCCTGAAGCTGTGTTTACTTGTGTGTGATACCATGTGCGATACAAGCAGTCATGTGGCTGTGTTTACTTGTGTGTGATACCAGGTGCGATACAAGCAGTCCTGCAGCGTGTTTACTTGTGTGCGATATCATGTGCTATACAAGCAGTCATGCAGCATGTTTACTTGTGTGTGATATCATGTGTTATACAAGCAGTCCTGTAGCATGTTTACTTGTGTGCAATATCATGTGCGATACAAGCAGTCCTGCAACATGTTTACTTGTGTGTGATTTCATGTGCAATACAAGCAGTCCTACAGCATGTTAACTTGTTTGTGATATCATGTGTGATACATGCAGTCCTGCAGCTGTGTTTACTTGTGTGTGACACCATGTGCGATACAAGCAGTCCTGTGGCTGTGTTTACTTGTGTGTGATACCATGTGCGATACAAGTAGTCCTTCCTGAAGCTGTGTTTACTTGTGTGTGATATCATGTGCGATACAAGCAGTCCTGCAGCATGTTTACTTGTGTGCGATATCATCTGCTATACAAGCAGTCATGCAGCATGTTTACTTGTGTGTGATATCATGTGTGATACAAGCAGTACTGCAGCTGTGTTTACTTGTATGATATAATGTGCGATACAAGCAGTCGTGCAGCTCTGTTTACTTGTGTGTGACACCATGTGCGATACAAGCAGTCCTGTGGCTGTGTTTACTTGTGTGTGACACCATGTGCGATACAAGCCGTCCTGCAACGTGTTTACTTGTGTGTGATATCATGTGCGATACAAGCAGTCCTGCAGCGTGTTTACTTGTGTGCGATATCATCTGCGATACAAGCAGTCATGCAGCATGTTTACTTGTGTGCAATATCATGTGCTATACAAGCAGTCATGCAGCATGTTTACTTGTGTGTCATATGTGCGATACAAGCAGTCCTGCAGCATGTTTACTTGTGTGCAATATCATGTGCTATACAAGCAGTCATGCAGCATGTTTACTTGTATGCAATATCATGTGCGATACAAGCAGTCCTGCAGCGTGTTTACTTGTGTGTGATATCATGTGCAATACAAGCAGTCCTGTGGCTGTGTTTACTTGTGTGTGATACCATGTGTGATACAAGCAGTCCTGAAGCTGTGTTTACTTGTGTGTGATATCATGTGCGATACAAGCAGTCCTGAAACTGTGTTTACTTGTGTGTGATATCATGTGCGATACAAGCAGTCCTGCAACGTGTTTATTTGTGTGTGATATCATGTGCGATACAAGCAGTCATGCAGCATGTTTACTTGTGTGTGATATCATGTGCGATACAAGCAGTCCGGCAGCATGTTTACGTGTGTGCAATATCATGTGCTATACAAGCAGTCATGCAGCATGTTTACTTGTGTGTGATATAATGTGCGATACCAGCAGTCCTGCAGCATGTTTACTTGTGTGCGATATCAAGTGCGATATAAGCAGCCTTGCAGCATGTTTACTTGTGTGTGATATCATGTGCGATTCAAGCAGTCCTGTAGCTGTGTTTACTTGTGTGGGATACCATGTGCGATACAAGCAGTCCTGCAGCATGTTTACTTGTGTGTGATATCATGTGCGATGCAAGCAGTCCTGCAGCATGTTTACTTGTGTGCAATATCATCTGCTATACAAGCAGTCATGCAGCGTGTTTACTTGTGTGTGATATCATGTGCGATACAAGTAGTCCTGCAACGTGTTTACTTGTGTGCAATCTCATGTGCTATACAAGCAGTCATGCAGCATGTTTGCTTGTTTGTGATATCATGTGTGACACATGCAGTCCTGCAGCTGTGTTTACTTGTGTGCGATACCATGTGCGATACAAGCAGTCCTGCAGCATGTTTACTTGTGTGCAATATCATGTGCGATACAAGCAGTCCTGCAGCATGTTTACTTGTGTGCAATATCATGTGCGATACAAGCAGTCCTGCAACGTTTTTACTTGTGTGCGATATCATCTGCGATACAAGCAGTCCTGCAACGTGTTTACTTGTGTGTGATATCATGTTCGATACAAGTAGTACTGCATCGTGTTTACTTGTGTGCGATATCAAGTGTGATATAAGCAGCTTTGCAGCATGTTCATTTGTGTGTGATATCATGTGTGATACAAGCAGTCCTGTAGCTGTGTTTACTTGTGTGTGATGCCATGTGCGATACAAGCAGTCCTGCAGCATGTTTTCTTGTGTGTGATATCATGTGCGATACACGTAGCACTGCAGCGTGTGTACTTGCTATTACACATATGCTGCAGTACTGCTTGTATCGCACATGATATCACACATTTTGCATGCAATGCAATATATGCCTGTTTTTTTGCGGCTGTTAAACGCAGTGTTATTGAAATGCAACAGTGCTCAACAAGTCTCATAATGTACGTATTATAAACTAATGTGATCAAAGCCCCGATTTGACCACGTTGTGATTGATATCAGATATTTCTATTAGTGTCATGTGTGATTTTCTCTGCCAAGCATTCTGCAGCAGGCTGACATTGCGTGAATATTCTCCCAGGGTCTGTCAAGTCCCTCGGGGGGGTGGGGGGGGGGGGCTGCAAACTCATGAGCCATCACCGGCTCTTTGTCTGCCAGGAAAATCAAAATGTCACATTTTCCTGGGTGACAGCGTTACGTAATCGCCGTCCTGTCAGCTGCAGGAACGACCTTGAGGACAAAAGAGGGCGGCGGAGGATAAAACCGAACGTGGTCGTCGTCTTTTTTTCCCATTTAAGGTGCACACAAGGCGGGGGTCATTTGTGTGATTAATTAATTGGTCGAATGAGTTAATGTCTTTTTTGACAGCCCTCGTTTCTACATTATCAATGCTACATTTGTTGGTGATTAATCGCGTGAATTATTGCATTATATTTGAAAGCCCTATTGTTTACATTATTAATGCAATATTTTTGTGATTAATTGCATGAATTAGTGACTTAAATTCATACTTGCCAACCTTGAGACCTCCGATTTCGGGAGGTGGGGGGAGGGGGGTGAAGGTGGGCGGGGTCGGGGTGGGACGGGGGCGGGGTTGGGGGCGTGGCTAAAAGGGGAGGAGTATATTTACAGCTAGAATTCACCAAGTCAAGTATTTCATATATATATAGATATATATATATATATATATTTATATATATATGTATATATATATATATATATATATATATATATATATGTATATATGTATATATATATATATATATATATACATATATATATTTATTTTAATATATGTATATATATATACATATATATATATATATATATATATATATATATACATATTTATTTTATTATATGTATATATATATATATATATATATATGTGTGTATATATATATAAATATATATGTGTATATATATATATATATATATATAAATAAAATAAATACTTGAATTTCAGTGTTCATTTATTTACACATACAGTATACACACACACATAACACTCATCTACTCATTGTTGAGTTAAGGGTTGAATTGTCCATCCTTGTTCTATTCTCTGTCACTATTTTTCGAACCATGCTGAACACCCTCTCTGATGATGCATTGCTGTTTACGGCAGACTGCTGTTGTTGTGTGTTGTTTATGGGGTTGTTGCCGCGCTGGGAGGACGTTAATGAAACTGCCTAACAATAAACCCGTGAGGACCTGAGTCCGCCTGAATTTCGGGAGATTTATGGGAGAAAATGTGTCCCGGGAGGTTTTCGGGAGAGGCGCTGAATTTCGGGAGTCTCCCGGGAAAATCCGGGAGGGTTGGCAAGTATGCTTAAATTTGACAATCCGAATTTACACATTGATTAATGCAATATGTTATTTGTGATTAATCGGTAATACCTTTTAATTTGACAGTCCTATTTTATGGATGTGATATTTTTGTGATTAATCGCATTAATTAATGCCTTGTTTTATACATGGTTAATGCAATTTTTTTTGTGATTAATTGAATGAGATAATTATTTCCTTTTGACAGTCCTCGTTTATACATGACTAATGCATTTTTTATTGTGATTAATAGAATGAGATAATACTTTTTTGTCATGATCTGTGGTCTCGATCATGTTTTTGTTATTTTCTGTTAGTTTTAAGACTCCACTAGTTCCTGTTTTTGTGCACCCTTGTTTGTTTCAGTTCCAATGGCGACTTATTCGTTTCACCTGCCTCTAATCAAGAGACCAGTCAGCCGGCGTGGCGTCATTGCTTGTTTCATGCAATACCATAGTTCATGTTGCTCGTTTTCATGACCGATTCCGTAGTTAGTGCCATTTGTTTCATGCCACAGTTTAGTGAGGTTTTCATGTCTATAGTTTCATGTTTCATGTCCTAAGTTTTTTTACCTTAGCGTCCGCGGGCGATCGGCACGCTTGCTTTCGGGTTGTTTTCTGTTTTGTACTTCGTAGAGTGGTAGTTGAATAATCCATTATGTTCCTACCTGCAAACCTTGTCCAGAATAGTCCGATTGCATCCCGGGAGAACAAAGCTCGCAGTAAATGGGACAAAAACAAACATGTTTACTTGAGCCACTTCCTGAGAAACTTATCAAGGAGCTTGTGGAAGTCGCTTCCTTGCGGTCCCACTGACAGACACTTCAAAGCATCCAAGCTTGCAGGTTTTAACAAAATCTTAATGATCATGTGTTTTATCAACAGTTTTCTTCTCCCAGAACGTGACTTTTCAGTCACGTCCGTATCCTCTCTCCCCCTCTGCTCCCGGCCGCTTACTGTTGAAGACAACAGATGATTAGATTAACACGTACCACCTGTGAAATCGAATCACCTGCCAGCTGTGTCTCACCGTCAGCATATGCCCCTCCCCTGCCCGATGGCGCTCGTCCTCAGTGCCATGGACAGCGGCGGTGACTTTTCCTCCTGCAAGCATCGCTGACTACACCTCCCCCCACAGAGCTATTTGTAATATTAGGACCATCTGTTATGTTTGTTGTCTTCTCCCTGCCTTCTCTATTGGTTTTTCAGTTTCTTCCTCAGTCTTTTGTCCCCAACGAGGCACACCTGCTGCTAATCACTTCCTGGTAGCATTTAAGCGCGTCTCCACCAGCTGGTCCCCGCCGGTTATTGTTCCTGAACTCCGCTCTGACATGTGCTACCTTGATTCTGCTTCCCTGGTATGTTGCCTTTGCATATTTCTGTATATTGACCTCGTTGTGTTTTTTTGTTTTCCTAGCCACCTTGTTTTAAGAAGACTAGTTTTTGCCACGCTGTGTGCGTCCTGACCTTTGCTCCGCCAACCTCTGAAAGAGACTACTTTTGTTATATTTCTCATGGTGTGCACTTTTGCCCCATCACCCTTAGTTACCATTTTTGGACTTGTTAAATATTTTTATTTGTTATCGTGTACCTTGCCTCCATTCTCTGCATCCCGGGGTCCACCCTTGAACTCTATCCTAACACCATCGGTGCTTAATATTATTAACGTATCACTTTCCTCTGGTACTGTTCCCCTCGCATTCAAAAAAAAGCGGTTATTCATCCTCTGCTCAAAAGAATCGAATCTGACCTCATGGTAAACTACCGGCCACCTTCCCTTTATCTCGAAAATCCCCGAAAAAATGGTTGCACAGCAGCTAAATGAGATTACTGTAACATATTAATTTCAAGTCTCTCTCTGTCTAGCATTAAAAGACTACAGTCGGTACAAAATGCGGCTGCAAGACTTTTGACAGCAAGAAAGTTTGATCATATTACGCCTATACTGTATATACTTTTATATACCTATATACATACATACGTATACTGGCTCACCTGCACTGGCTTCCTAAAGATGCAACTTTAAGGTTTTACTACTCGGGAATAAAATACTAAACGGTCAAGCTTCATCCTATCTTGCTGATTGTATTGTACCATATGTCCCGGCTGGAAATCTGCAGTCTAAGAACTCCGGCTAATTAGTAATTAGTGCTAAGTAGTGATTCCCAGAGCCCAAAAAAAGTCTGTGGGCTTTAAAACATTTTCTATTCGGGCTCCAGTACTCTGGAATGCCCTAGCAGTAACAGTTAGAGATGCTACCTCAGTAGAAGCATTGAAGTCCTATCTTAAAACTCATTTATACACCCTGGCCTTTAACCCTTGTGTAATGTTCATGTTGTTGTTACTCAGCCAGCGTTTGTGGGTCTGATGGACCCGTTGCATTTTGGGGCTTTTAATGCCTCACAATCAAACACTTTTATGTTAAAATACTGAACAGATGTTTACCTTATCCAAGTTCAGTATTTTAGGATAAAAGTGTTTGATTGTGTTTGATTAAATAGGCCCCTTTTAGACCAGTTGATCTGCCGTCTCTCTGTTTCTGCTCTGCCCCAAGCCCTTTGAGACATTTATGACTAAGGGCTATATACAAACCCCGTTTCCATATGAGTTGGGAAATTGTGTTAGATGTAAATATAAACGGAATACAATGATTTGCAAATCCTTTTCAACCCATATTCAATTGAATGCACTACAAAGACAACATATTTGATGTTCAAACTCATAAACTTTATTTATTTTTTTGCAAATAATAATTAACTTAGAATTTCAAGGCTGCAACACGTGCCAAAGTAGTTGGGAAAGGGCATGTTCACCACTGTGTTACATGGCCTTTCCTTTTAACAACACTCAGTAAACGTTTGGGAACTGAGGAGACACATTTTTGAAGCTTCTCAGGTGGAATTCTTTCCCATTCTTGCTTGATGTACAGCTTAAGTTGTTCAACAGTCCGGGGGTCTCCGTTGTGCTATTTTAGGCTTCATAATGCGCCACACATTTTCAATGGGAGACAGGTCTGGACTACAGGCAGGCCAGTCTAGTACCCGCACTCTTTTACTATGAAGCCACGTTGATGTAACACGTGGCTTGGCATTGTCTTGCTGAAATAAGCAGGGGCGTCCATGGTAACGTTGCTTGGATGGCAACATATGTTGCTCCAAAACCTGTATGTACCTTTCAGCATTAATGGCGCCTTCACATATGTGTAAGTTACCCATGTTGTGGGCACTAATACACCCCCATACCATCACACATGCTGACTTTTCAACTTTGTGCCTATAACAATCCGGATGGTTCTTTTCCTCTTTAGTCTTGAGGACACGACGTCCACAGTTTCCAAAAACAATTTGAAATGTGGACTCGTCAGACCACAGAACACTTTTCCACTTTGTATCAGTCCATCTTAGATGAGCTCAGGCCCAGCGAAGCCGACGGCCTTTCTGGGTGTTGTTGATAAACGGTTTTCGCCTTGCATAGGAGAGTTTTAACTTGCACTTACAGATGTAGCGACCAACTGTAGTTACTGACAGTGGGTTTCTGAAGTGTTCCTGAGCCCATGTGGTGATATCCTTTACACACTGATGTCGCTTGTTGATGCAGTACAGCCTGAGGGATGGAAGGTCACGGGCTTAGCTGCTTACGTGCAGTGATTTCTCCAGATTCTCTGAACCCTTTGATGATATTACGGACCGTAGATGGTGAAATCCCTAAATTCCTTGCAATAGCTGGTGGAGAAAGGTTGTTCTTAAACTGTTCAACAATTTGCTCACGCATTTGTTGACAAAGTGGTGACCCTCGCCCCATCCTTGTTTGTGAATGACTGAGCATTTCATGGAATCTACTTTTATACCCAATCATGGCACCCACCTGTTCCCAATTTGCCTGGGATGTTCCAAATAAGTGTTTGATGAGCATTCCTCAACTTTATCAGTATTTATTGCCACCTTTCCCAACTTCTTTGTCACGTGTTGTTGGCATCAAATTCTAAAGTTAATGATTATTTGCAAAAAAAAAAAAAAAAATGTTTATCAGTTTGAACATCAAATATGTTGTCTTTGTAGCATATTCAACTGAATATGGGTTGAAAAGGATTTGCAAATCATTGTATTCCGTTTATATTTACATCTAACACAATTTCCCAACTCATATGGAAACGGGGTTTGTATGTAAAATGGATTGAACTCTAGTTTGCACGTGATTAATGCAATATTTTTGTGATTAATGTGTTACGGTACACGGGAAGAAGAAGAAGACGGCACAGAGGCAGGGACGTCGTTTAGCTTTAGGCGTATTTATTAATATAATAAAATGACGTATATAACGAATCAAGATACATAAGGTGTGACTATGTGTTGTGTTATCAGGAGTTGTTGAAGGTGAATGTTGAGCGAGATGCGGAAGTCAGGGAGGGCAAGGCAGTCTCGGCGGTCCGTGGGCAAGCAAGAGGTCAGGGGCAGGAGCGAGGCGTCAAGGTCCGTGTCCAGGCGAGAGGTCGAGATCCAGGAGGGCAGCCAGGGAACCAGAGGGAATTCGGGGAGACGAGACACACAGCTCAAAACCAGGAAACGGAGGAACGCTGCGGGATGACGACACAGGACACAAGACAATGAGCACAGAGGAGGAGAAACACAGAGAGAGAGAGCGCGAATGCACATAGGGAGAGAGCTAGAAACGTGTAGGCTTACTGTACCATACAGGGGGCTACGTTCTGGCCCTGGAACGCAGGTTGTGTTGGCTTAAGAAGCGTGGAGCCTCATCAGCGTCAGGTCAATCAATCAATCAATCAATGTTTACTTATATAGCCCTAAATCACGAGTGTCTCAAAGGGCTGCACAAGCCACAACGACATCCTCGGCTCAGGTGTGTAGATTGCAGATTGAAGACAGCCACGCGTGCCCAGAGATGCGCTAGGCGCCGTGACATAATCACATGAATGAATGCCTTAAATGCTCAGTGGCCTCGTGGTTAGAGTGTCCGCCCTTAGATCGGTAGGTCGTGAGTTCAAACCCCGGCCGAGTCATACCAAAGACTTTAAAAATGGGACCCATTACATCCCTGCTTGGCACTCAGCATCAAGGGTTGGAATTGGGGGTTAAATCACCAAAAATGATTCCCGGGCGTGGCCACCGCTGCTGCCCACTGCTCCCCTCACCTCCCAGGGGGTGATCAACGGTGATGGGTCAATGGCAGAGAATAATTTCGCCACGCCTAGTGTGTGTGTGTGACAATCATTGGTACTTTAACTTTAACTTTTAACTTTAAATTTATACACTAGGAAGGAGATTAATATGGTTTACCTGACACATGAAACGTGACAAAATTGGGGACGGGGGGGTGCTCTATCCACTTCAGCCGTCGGACGGCGGTAGAGCGTTGAACATTTCAAAATGCGTTGTGTGGCAAATCAAACTTTGACCACAGCGTTAGTTGCCATGTAGAGTGGAACTTTCCATCATTTTCAGCAGACTCCATTGCAAAAATGATAACCCACCCGCTTATGTGAGATGGAGGCCACGCCTAGTGTATCATTGGTACTTTAACTTTAACTTTTAACTTTAAATTTATACACTAGGAAGGAGATTAATATGGTTTACCTGACACATGAAACGTGACAAAATTGGGGACGGGGGGGTGCTCTATCCACTTCAGCCGTCGGACGGCGGTAGAGTGTTGAACATTTCAAAATGCGTTGTGTGGCAAATCAAACTTTGACCACAGCGTTAGTTGCCATGTAGAGTGGAACTTTCCATCATTTTCAGGAGACTCCATTGCAAAAATGATAACCCACCCGCTTATGTGAGATGGAGGCCACGCCTAGTGTATCATTGGTACTTTAACTTTAACTTTTAACTTTAAATTTATACACTAGGAAGGAGATTAATATGGTTTACCTGACACATGAAACGTGACAAAATTGGGGACGGGGGGGTGCTCTATCCACTTCAGCCGTCGGACAGCGGTAGAGTGTTGAATAATTCAAAATGTGTTGTGTGGCAAATCCAACTTTGACCACAGTTGCCATGTAGAGTGGCACTTTCCATCATTTTCAGCAGACTCCATTGCAAAAATGATAACCCACCCGCTTATGTGAGATGGAGGCCACGCCTAGTGTATCATTGGTACTTTAACTTTAACTTTTAACTTTAAATTTATACACTTGGAAGGAGATTAATATGGTTTACCTGACACATGAAACGTGACAAAATTGGGGACGGGGGGGTGCTCTATCCACTTCAGCCGTCGGACGGCGGTAGAGCGTTGAATATTTCAAAATGCGTTGTGTGGCAAATCCAACTTTGACCACAGTTGCCATGTAGAGTGGCACTTTCCATCATTTTCAGCAGACTCCATTGCAAAAATGATAACCCACCCGCTTATGTGAGATGGAGGCCACGCCTAGTGTATCATTGGTACTTTAACTTTAACTTTTAACTTTAAATTTATACACTAGGAAGGAGATTAATATGGTTTACCTGACACATGAAACGTGACAAAATTGGGGACGAGGGGGTGCTCTATCCACTTCAGCCGTCGGACGGCGGTAGAGCGTTGAATATTTCAAAATGTGTTGTGTGGCAAATCCAACTTTGACCACAGTTGCCATGTAGAGTGGCACTTTCCATCATTTTCAGCAGACTCCATTGCAAAAATGATAACCCACCCGCTTATGTGAGATGGAGGCCACGCCTAGTGTATCATTGGTACTTTAACTTTAACTTTTAACTTTAAATTTATACACTAGGAAGGAGATTAATATGGTTTACCTGACACATGAAACGTGACAAAATTGGGGACGGGGGGGTGCTCTATCCACTTCAGCCGTCGGGCGGCGGTAGAGCGTTGAATAATTCAAAATGTGTTGTGTGGCAAATCCAACTTTGACCACAGTTGCCATGTAGAGTGGCACTTTCCATCATTTTCAGGAGACTCCATTGCAAAAATGATAACCCACCCGCTTATGTGAGATGGAGGCCACGCCTAGTGTATCATTGGTACTTTAACTTTAACTTTTAACTTTAAATGTATACACTAGGAAGGAGATTCATATGGTTTACCTGACACATGAAACGTGACAAAATTGGGGACGGGGGGGGTGCTCTATCCACTTCAGCCGTCGGACGGCGGTAGAGCGTTGAACATTTCAAAATGCGTTGTGTGGCAAATCCAACTTTGACCACAGCGTTAGTTGCCATGTAGAGTGGAACTTTCCATCATTTTCAGCAGACTCCATTGCAAAAATGATAACCCACCCGCTTATGTGAGATGGAGGCCACGCCTAGTGTATCATTGGTACTTTAACTTTAACTTTTAACTTTAAATTTATACACTAGGAAGGAGATTAATATGGTTTACCTGACACATGAAACGTGACCAAATTGGGGACGAGGGGGTGCTCTATCCACTTCAGCCGTCGGACGGCGGTAGAGTGTTGAATAATTCAAAATGTGTTGTGTGGCAAATCCAACTTTGACCACAGTTGCCATGTAGAGTGGCACTTTCCATCATTTTCAGCAGACTCCATTGCAAAAATGATAACCCACCCGCTTATGTGAGATGGAGGCCACGCCTAGTGTATCATTGGTACTTTAACTTTAACTTTTAACTTTAAATTTATACACTAGGAAGGAGATTGATATGGTTTACCTGACACATGAAACGTGACAAAATTGGGGACGAGGGGGTGCTCTATCCACTTCAGCCGTCGGACGGCGGTAGAGTGTTGAATATTTCAAAATGTGTTGTGTGGCAAATCAAACTTTGACCACAGCGTTAGTTGCCATGTAGAGTGGAACTTTCCATCATTTTCAGCAGACTCCATTGCAAAAATGATAACCCACCCGCTTATGTGAGATGGAGGCCACGCCTAGTGTATCATTGGTACTTTAACTTTAACTTTTAACTTTAAATTTATACACTAGGAAGGAGATTAATATGGTTTACCTGACACATGAAACGTGACAAAATTGGGGACGGGGGGGGTGCTCTATCCACTTCAGCCGTCGGACGGCGGTAGAGTGTTGAATAATTCAAAATGTGTTGTGTGGCAAATCCAACTTTGACCACAGTTGCCATGTAGAGTGGCACTTTCCATCATTTTCAGCAGACTCCATTGCAAAAATGATAACCCACCCGCTTATGTGAGATGGAGGCCACGCCTAGTGTATCATTGGTACTTTAACTTTAACTTTTAACTTTAAATTTATACACTAGGAAGGAGATTGATATGGTTTACCTGACACATGAAACGTGACAAAATTGGGGACGGGGGGGTGCTCTATCCACTTCAGCCGTCGGACGGCGGTAGAGCGTTGAATATTTCAAAATGTGTTGTGTGGCAAATCCAACTTTGACCACAGTTGCCATGTAGAGTGGCACTTTCCATCATTTTCAGGAGACTCCATTGCAAAATGATAAACCCACCCGCTTATGTGAGATGGAGGCCATACTACTGTGCATGATTAATGTGATATTATTTGTGATTAATCGCATTTGACACGCACCGCTGGAAAATGATCAACATGCAGAGCAGCTGTGCTCGGTTTATTTCACGGACTATGAAATGATCCCGTCAGGGGAAACGGAGCAGAGTGATATCAAACTCAACCAACCACATGCCACAGAAGATGATCCTGATTTGATGATTGCATATTTATTTCCCCCCCTAATTGGCTTCGCTGATTTCCTTTTATACACACCAGTAGCGAATGTCATTCAGGGTTTCTGACCCATCCATGCATCCGTTTTCTACCGCTTGTCCCTTTTCTGACCGCCAACTCTAAATGCGGGCCCCATAAATGTTCGCCCCAAAAAAAAAGTTTGCTGCAGAAAGAATGACAGGGGCTCGGACGAGCGCTCACTAATAAGTTCCTGGAGGACACTCAGGCCGCAGGAAGTCAATGATGGCGTCTAATGAAGACATTAACGGAAACCTGAAGGGACGTTGCATCTGTCCTCATAATGTGATGTAAGAGTACCGACTGCAGCCAAGTGAAAATCAATAAGCCAAGGATCGCTTATAAAATGACATCCCAGGGAGGTAAACATTTCTCATCTTGCTCGGCTCTCCGACTCTGCTGGCAGCCGCTTGTGTGGGAGATCCTCATCAGTCACGGTTTTTACATTTTTTATCGTGAATAAGGCACGTTTTCTTTTCGATATTCTTTGTCGCCAATAATCACTTATCTGTGTCAACAGTAATATAAAGGGACATGGGGGAATTATTCATTTTTATTTTTATTTTTTATTTTTTTTATTTTTTTAGACATGTATCTCTTGCGCACGATAAACTATCTTGTGCGCACGAGAAAGTTTTTATAAAGTTTAAAAAAAAACATTAAACGTTTTTTTTATTTTTTTTTAGACATGTATCTCATGCACACGAGAAACTTTTTTTAGACAAGTATCTCATGCGCACGAGATACATGTCTAAAAAGATTTAAAAAAAATAAATAAATAATACTTTTTATTTTTTTTATCTTTATAACTTTATAAAAAGTTTTTTTTAGACATGTATCTCTTGCGCATGAGAAAGTTTTTATAAAATTATTAAAAAAAAAAATTTAAAAAAAAATTTTTTTTTTTTTTTTTTTAGACATCTCGTGCACACGAGAAACTTTTTTTTTAGACAATTATCTCGTGTGCACGAGATACATGTCTAAAAAAAAAAAAATTATTTTTTTTTTTTAATAATTTTATAAAAACTTTCTCGTGCGCAAGAGATACATGTCTAAAAACAAAAACTTTTTATAAAGTTATAAAAATAAAAAAAATAAAAAGTATTATTTTTTTTTTTTTTTACCTTTTTAGACATGTATCTCGTGTGCATGAGATACATGTCTAAAAAAAAATTTTAAAAAATGCTTAATGTTTTTTTTTAAACTTTATAAAAACTTTCTCGTGCGCACAAGATAGTTTATCGTGCGCAAAAAAAATGTTTAATGTTTTTTTTAAAACTTTAAAAAAATAAAAAATAAAAAAATAATACTTTTTTTTTTTCTTTTTGTAACTTTATAAAAAGGTTGGGTTTTTTTAGACATGTATCTCGGGCACACGAGAAACTTTCTCGTGCGCACGAGAAAGTTTTTCTAAAGTTATAAAAATAAAAAATTGTAATTTGTTTTTTTTAGACATGTATCTCGTGCGCACGAGAAACTTTTTTTTTTTAGACAATTATCTCGTGCGCATGAGATAATTGTATAAAAAAATAAAAATAATACTTTTTTTTTTTTTTTTTTTATAACTTTATAAAAAAAAAATTTTTTTAGACATGTACCTCTTGCGCATGAGAAACTATCTCGTGCACACGAGAAACTTTCTCGTGCGCACAAGAAAGTTTTTATAAAGTTATAAAAAAAAAATTAAAAAATGTTTAATTTTTTTTTTTTTAGACATGTATCTCGTGCGCACGAGAAACCTTTTTTTTTAGACAATTATCTTGTGCGCACGAGATAATTGTCTAAAAAAATAAAAAATAATTATTATTATTATTTTTTTTTTTTATAATTTTATTTAAAAAAAATGTTTTAGACATGTATCTCTTGCGCACGAGAAACTATCTCGTGCGCACGAGAAAGTTTTTATAAAGTTATAAAAAAATATATATATATTTTTTTTTTTTTTTTTTTTTTAGTTATAAAAAAAAAAAAAAAATTATTTTTTTTATTAGACATGTATCTCGTGCGCACGAGAAACTCACGAGATACATGTCTAAAAAAATAAAAAATATTTTTTTTTTTTTTTTTTTTTTATAGCTATAAAAAAAAATGTTTTAGACATGTATCTCGTGCGCACGAGAAAGTTTTTATAAAGTTATAAAAAAATATATATATTTTTTTTTAGACATGTATCTCGTGCGCACGAGAAACTTTTTTTTTAGGCATGTATCTCTTGCGCACGAGAAACTATTTCATGCGCACGAGAAAGTTTTTATAAAAATTTTTTTTTTTTTAATTTAATTTTTTTTTTTTTTTTTTTTTTTTTTTAGACATGTATCTCGTGCCCACAAGAAACTTTTTTTTTTAGACAAGTATCTCGTGCGCACGAGATACATGTCTAAAAAAATAAAATACTTTTCTTTTTCTTTTTGTAACTTTATAAAACGTTTTTTTTATTTTAGACATGTATCTCTTGCACACGAGAAACTATCTCGGGCACACGAGAAACGTTCTTTTATAAAGTTATAAAAAAAAAGTTTTTAAATTTAGGTTTTTTTTTAGACATGTATCTCGTGCACACGAGAAACTTTTTTTTTTTAGACAAGTATCTCGTGCGCACGAGATACATGTCTAAAAAAACAAAAAATAAAAAAATAATACTTTTATTTTTTTTATTTTTATAACTTTATAAAAAAAAAATTTTTTAGACATGTATCTATTGCGCACGAGAAACTATCTCGTACACACGAGAAACTTTCTCGTGCGCAGGAGAAAGTTTTTATAAAGTTATAAAAAATAAAATGTTTTTAATTGTAATTTTTTTTTTTTTAGACATGTATCACGTGTGCACGAGAAACTTGTCTAAAAAAATAAAAAATAAAAAAATAATACTTTTTTATTTTTTTTATTTTATAACTTTATAAAAAAAAAAATTTTTAGACATGTATCTCTTGCGCACGAGATACATGTCTAAAAAAATAAAAAATAAAAAATAATATATATATATTTTTTTATAACTTTATAAAAAAAAATTTTTTTAGACATGTATCTCTTGCGCACGAGAAACTATCTCGTGCACACGAGAAACTTTATCGTGCGCAGGAGAAAGTTTTTATAAAGTTATAAAAAAATATATATATATATATTTTAATTTTTTTTTTTTAGACATGTATCTCGTGTGCACGAGAAACTTGTCTAAAAAAATAAAAAATAAAAAAATACTTTTTTATTTTTTTTATTTTATAACTTTATAAAAAAAAAAAAATTTTAGACATGTATCTCTTGCGCACGAGATACATGTCTAAAAAAATAAAAAATAATATATATATTTTTTTTTATAACTTTATAAAAAAAAATTTTTTTAGACATGTATCTCTTGCGCACGGGAAACTCGTGCGCACGAGAAAGTTTTTATAAAGTTATAAAAAAAAAATGTTTCAATTTTTTTTTTTTTTTTTTTTTTTTTAGACATGTATCTCGTGCGCACGAGAAACGTTTTTTTTTAGACATGTATCTCTTGCGCAGGAGAAACTATCTCGTGCACACGAGATACATGTCTAAAAAAAAAAAAATAATAACAAAAAATTATTAAAAAAAAAAAATTGCCCACGTCCCTTTAGGGGCTCCGTAGTAATATCTGACCCCGACAGTTTTTTATGTGACTGCTCTTTCTCTCGAAAAAACAATTGGAAAAAAAAAAAAATGTTGTTTTTGAAAAAAAAAATTTAATCCAGTTTGTCAGCATTTAAACTGTAGTATGTTTACTAATAGCGTACAATCTTTATGCAGGCGGTGTTGTTTCATGGTTACGACATTTTATGTTACGACATTGTGTGGTTCGTTCTTCCGTGTTATGACGTTTCGTGTCATGACCGATTCGTCTTACGACGGTTATGTCCATACTTGCCAACCTCCGAATTCGGGAGATTGGGGGGGGGGGTTTGAGGTGGGCGGGGCCGGGGGCGGGGTTAAGGGGGGAGGAGTATATTTGACATGCAGAGTTATAAAATGTAAACGGTGTGCCACATGGCTGTTCTAATTCATGTACAAAGGGGAGGGCCTTGACTTTTTGTGTTAGGACATTCCATGTTACGGCATTTTATTGGTTTTGACATTTCGTGTTACGACCATTCCGTGTTACGTCTCGTGTTACCTCATTCAATTCAAATGTAAACAGTGGGCCACATGTGCGTACTTACGAGCGGTCCTTGTTTTACGTTCGACTTTTTCGTGTTAGGACAGACGATGTTACGCCATTTCATTTATTACGCCATTTCGTGTTATGACATTTTGTGCTGTTTTATGACAGTTCTGTGTTCCGTTTCGTGCTACGACTGGCAGGCGTGCTTACTGGTAGTTTGGTCACGTTTGTGTTTTCATGCGTTTGGTGTTTTAGTTCCTGTCCAGCGCTCTTATTTCTAGTTTCTACTTCCTGTTTTGTGTGTTGTCATGCAGTGACTTTATTCCTGCCTCTGAGCTTTGTTCCCCTCACCTGCTCTTGATTGGCGATCAGTGGACACACCTGTCCCTGATTGCTGATCACAGGGTTTGTGTTCCAGTGTCACTTGTCTCTTGAATCTGGATCATTGTGCCTGATAGTCTGCTTTGTGTGACAGGGTTTGTTCCCTGCTTCCTGTTGCAAATGGACCTGGTTTTACCTGAAGTCCGCCTGCCATTCTCTGCATCCTCGGGGTCACGCTGCAGCAGCGCTCACCAAACCTTGGTCACGACAATTCACGGTAAGACATTTCACTTTTAACGTTCATGGATGCTGCACAGGTGTGCAAAATGTAAACAGTGGGCAAGATGGCTGTTCTAATTTATGTACATAAAGGCGGTCCTTGTTTTCATGTTAGGACATTCTATGTAACGGCATTGCGTGTCATGACCTTTTCGTGTTAAGACATTTCATTAGTTGCGACATTTCATTAGTTGCGACATTTCATTAGTTACAACATTTCGTGTTGTGACATTTTGTGTTACGACATTTTGTGTTAAGACATTTCATTAGTTACAACATTTCGTGTTGTGACATTTCGTGTTACGACATTTTGTGTTAAGACATTTTATTGTTACATTTCGTGTTATGACATTTCGTGTTATGACATTTCATTAGTTACGACATTTCGTGTTGTGACATTTCGTGTTACGACATTTCGTGTTAAGACATTTCATTAGTTACGACATTTCGTGTTGTGACATTTCGTGTTACGACATTTTGTGTTAAGACATTTCATTAGTTACGACATTTCCTGTTATGACATTTCATGTTACGACATTTTGTGTTAAGACATTTCATTAGTTACGACATTTCCTGTTATGACATTTCATGTTACGACATTTTGTGTTAAGACATTTTATTGTTACATTTCGTGTTATGACATTTTATTAGTTACGACATTTCGTGTTGACATTTCGTGTTGTGACATTTCGTGTTACGACATTTTGTGTTAAGACATTTCATTAGTTACGACATTTCCTGTTATGACATTTCTTGTTACGACATTTTGTGTTTTGACATTTTATTGTTAGATTTCGTTTTATGACATTTCGTGTTATGACATTTCGTGTTAAGACATTTCATTAGTTACGAGAATTCGTGTTGTGACATTTCGTGTTACGACATTTTGTGTTACGACATTTTGTGTTAAGACATTACATTAGTTACGACATTTCCTGCTATGACATTTCGTGTTACAACATTTCGTGTTAAGACATTTTATTGTTACATTTCGTTTTATGACATTTTGTGTTAAGACATTTCATTAGTTACGACATTTCATGTTGTGACATTTCGTGTTGTGACATTTCGTGTTATGACGTTTTGTGTTACGACATTTTGTGTTAAGACATTTCATTAGTTACGACATTTCGTGTTACGACATTTTGTGTTAAGACATTTCATTAGTTACGACATTTCCTGCTATGACATTTCGTGTTACGACATTTTGTGTTAAGACATTTTATTGTTACATTTCGTGTTATGACATTTCGTGTTAAGACATTTCATTAGTTACGACATTTCGTGTTGTGACATTTCGTGTTGTGACATTTCGTGTTGTGACATTGTGTTACGACATTTTGTGTTACGACATTTTGTGTTAAGACATTTCATTAGTTACGACATTTCCTGTTATGACTTTTTGGGATATTATTTTGGATATTTTGTGTCATGACATTTTCGTGTTTCAACGTGTTGTATTACGTTTCATGTTACGGCAATTTACGGTAAGATATTTAACTTTTAACATTCAACTGTGCTGCACAGACATGCAACATTTCATGTTATGGCATTTTATTGGTGTTGACATTTCATGTTACGACATGTTGTGTTAAGTTTCGTGTTACGACATTCACTTAAAATGTAAACAGTGGGCAACATGGCTGTTCTAATATGTCAACATACAGGTTGTTACGCCATTTCATTGGTTACGACATTTGGTGTTATGACATTTTGCGTAGCGACATTTCGTGTTGACATTTCATTGGCTACGACATTTCATGTTATGACATTTTGTGTAGCGACATTTCGTGTTGACATTTCATTGGTTACGACATTTCATGTTGTGACATTTCATTAGTTACGACATTTCGTGTTGTGACATTTCGTGTTACGACATTTCGTGTTAAGACATTTCATTAGTTACGACATTTCCTGTTATGACATTTCATGTTACAACATTTTGTGTTAAGACATTTCATTAGTTACGACATTTCCTGTTATGACATTTCATGTTACGACATTTTGTGTTAAGACATTTCATTAGTTACGACATTTCCTGTTATGACATTTCATGTTACGACATTTTGTGTTAAGACATTTTATTGTTACATTTCGTGTTATGACATTTTATTAGTTACGACATTTCGTGTTGACATTTCGTGTTGTGACATTTCGTGTTACGACATTTTGTGTTAAAACATTTCATTAGTTACGACATTTCCTGTTATGACATTTCTTGTTACGACATTTTGTGTTATGACATTGTATTGTTACATTTCGTTTTATGACATTTCGTGTTATGACATTTCGTGTTAAGACATTTCATTAGTTACGACATTTCGTGTTGTGACATTTCGTGTTACGATATTTTGTGTTACGACATTTCCTGTTATGACATTTCGTGTTACGACATTTTGTGTTAAGACATTTTATTGTTACATTTCGTGTTATGACATTTCGTGTTAAGACATTTCATTAGTTACGACATTTCCTGTTATGACATTTCATGTTACGACATTTTGTGTTAAGACATTTCATTAGTTACGACATTTCCTGTTATGACATTTCATGTTACGACATTTTGTGTTAAGACATTTTATTGTTACATTTCATGTTATGACATTTTGTGTTGTGACATGTCATTAGTTACGACATTTCGTGTTGACATTTCGTGTTGTGACATTTCGTGTTACGACATTTTGTGTTAAGACATTTCATTAGTTACGACATTTCCTGCTATGACATTTCTTGTTACGACATTTTGTGTTATGACATTGTATTGTTACATTTCGTTTTATGACATTTCGTGTTATGACATTTCGTGTTAAGACATTTCATTAGTTACGACATTTCGTGTTGTGACATTTTGTGTTGTGACATTTCGTGTTACGATATTTTGTGTTACGACATTTTGTGTTAAGACATTTAATTAGTTACGACATTTCCTGTTATGACATTTCGTGTTACGACATGTTGTGTTAAGTTTCGTGTTACGACATTCACTTAAAATGTAAACAGTGGGCAACATGGCTGTTCTAATATGTCAACATACAGGTTGTTACGCCATTTCATTGGTTACGACATTTGGTGTTATGACATTTTGCGTAGCGACATTTCGTGTTGACATTTCATTGGCTACGACATTTCATGTTATGACATTTTGTGTAGCGACATTTCGTGTTGACATTTCATTGGTTACGACATTTCATGTTGTGACATTTCATTAGTTACGACATTTCGTGTTGTGACATTTCGTGTTACGACATTTCGTGTTAAGACATTTCATTAGTTACGACATTTCCTGTTATGACATTTCATGTTACAACATTTTGTGTTAAGACATTTCATTAGTTACGACATTTCCTGTTATGACATTTCATGTTACGACATTTTGTGTTAAGACATTTCATTAGTTACGACATTTCCTGTTATGACATTTCATGTTACGACATTTTGTGTTAAGACATTTTATTGTTACATTTCGTGTTATGACATTTTATTAGTTACGACATTTCGTGTTGACATTTCGTGTTGTGACATTTCGTGTTACGACATTTTGTGTTAAAACATTTCATTAGTTACGACATTTCCTGTTATGACATTTCTTGTTACGACATTTTGTGTTATGACATTGTATTGTTACATTTCGTTTTATGACATTTCGTGTTATGACATTTCGTGTTAAGACATTTCATTAGTTACGACATTTCGTGTTGTGACATTTCGTGTTACGATATTTTGTGTTACGACATTTCCTGTTATGACATTTCGTGTTACGACATTTTGTGTTAAGACATTTTATTGTTACATTTCGTGTTATGACATTTCGTGTTAAGACATTTCATTAGTTACGACATTTCCTGTTATGACATTTCATGTTACGACATTTTGTGTTAAGACATTTCATTAGTTACGACATTTCCTGTTATGACATTTCATGTTACGACATTTTGTGTTAAGACATTTTATTGTTACATTTCATGTTATGACATTTTGTGTTGTGACATGTCATTAGTTACGACATTTCGTGTTGACATTTCGTGTTGTGACATTTCGTGTTACGACATTTTGTGTTAAGACATTTCATTAGTTACGACATTTCCTGCTATGACATTTCTTGTTACGACATTTTGTGTTATGACATTGTATTGTTACATTTCGTTTTATGACATTTCGTGTTATGACATTTCGTGTTAAGACATTTCATTAGTTACGACATTTCGTGTTGTGACATTTTGTGTTGTGACATTTCGTGTTACGATATTTTGTGTTACGACATTTTGTGTTAAGACATTTAATTAGTTACGACATTTCCTGTTATGACATTTCGTGTTACGACATTTTGTGTCAAGACATTTTATTGTTACATTTCATGTTATGACATTTTGTGTTAAGACATTTCATTAGTTACGACATTTCGTGTTGTGACATTTCGTGTTGTGACATTTCGTGTCACGACATTTTGTGTTACGACATTTTGTGTTAAGACATTTCATTAGTTACGACATTTCCTGTTGTGACATTTCGTGTTACGACATTTTGTGTAAAGACATTTTATTGCTATATTTCGTGTTATGACATTTCGTGTTATGACATTTTGTGTTAAGACATTTCATTAGTTACGACATTTCGTGTTGTGACATTTCGTGTTGTGACATTTGGTGTTACGATATTTTGTGTTACGACATTTTGTGTTAAGACATTTCATTAGTTACGACATTTCATGTT
Organism: Nerophis lumbriciformis; assembly: GCF_033978685.3. Taxonomy (NCBI): domain Eukaryota; kingdom Metazoa; phylum Chordata; class Actinopteri; order Syngnathiformes; family Syngnathidae; genus Nerophis; species Nerophis lumbriciformis. Next base: position 34,147,940 of record NC_084573.2, read on the forward strand.
ATTACATTTTGTGTTACGACATTTTGTGTTAAGACATTTCATTGTTACATTTCGTGTTATGACATTTCGTGTTAAGACATTTCATTAGTTACGACATTTCATTAGTTACGACATTTCATTAGTTACGACATTTCCTGTTATGACTTTTCGTGTTACGACATTTTGTGTTAAGACATTTTATTGTTACATTTCGTGTTATGACATTTCATGTTAAGACATTTCGTGTTACGACATTTCATTAGTTACGACATTTCATTAGTTACGACATTTCGTGTTTTCACATTTCGTGTTACGACATTTTGTGTTAAGACATTTCATTAGTTACGACATTTCCTGTTATGACATTTCTTGTTACGACATTTTGTGTTATGACATTTTATTGTTACAGTTCGTTTTATGACATTTCGTGTTATGACATTTCGTGTTAAGACATTCCATTAGTTACGACATTTCGTGTTGTGACATTTCGTGTTGTGACATTTCGTGTTGTGACATTTCGTGTTACGACATTTTGTGTTACGACACTTTGTGTCAAGACATTTCATTAGTTACGACATTTCCTGTTATTACATTTCGTGTTACGACATTTTGTGTTAAGACATTTCATTAGTTACGACATTTCCTGTTAAGACATTTCATTAGTTACGACATTTCCTGTTATGACATTTTGGGTTACGAGATTTTGTGTCGTGACATTTTCGTGTTTCAACATGTTGTGTTACGTTTCGTGTTACGGCAATTTATGGTCAGATATTTAAGTGTTAACATTCAACTGTGCTGCACAGACATGCAACATTTCATGTTATGGCATTTTATTGGTGTTGACATTTCATGTTACGACATGTTGTGTTAAGTTTCGTGTTACGACATTCAATTAAAATGTAAACAGTGGGCAACATGGCTGTTCTAATATGTCAACATATAGGTTGTTACGCCATTTCATTGGTTACGACATTTGGTGTTATGACATTTTGTGTAGCAACATTTCGTGTTGACATTTCATTTGTTACAACATTTCATGTTATGACATTTTGTGCTAAGACATTTCATTGGTTACAACATTTTGTGTTAAGACATTTTGTTGTTACATGTCGTGTTATGACATTTCGTGTTACGACATTTCATTAGTTACGACATTTTGTGTTGTGACATTTCGTGTTACGACATTTCATTAGTTACGACATTTCCTGTTATGACATTTTGTGTTACGAGATTTTGTGTCATGACATTTTTGTGTTTCAACGTTTTGTGTCATGTTTCGTGTTGCTACATTAAATTAAAGATATAAACACTTTTAACATTTAACGATGCTGCACAGACATGCAAAATTGTAAAATGTAAACAGTGGGCAACATGGCTGTTCTAATATGTGTTCATACAGGTTGTCTTTAATTTATGTTCGACTTTTCGTGTTAAGACATACGATGTTACGTCATTTCATTGGTTACGACATTTAATGTTATGAAATTTTGTGTTGCGACATTTCGTGTTGACATTTCATTGGTTATGACATTTAATGTTATGACATTTTGTGTTACGACATTTTGTGTTAAGATATTTCATTGATTACAACATTTCGTGTTATGTCATTTCATGTTACAACATTTCGTGTTAAGACATTTCATTGTTACAACATTTCGTGTTATGACATTTCATGTTAAGACATTTCATTAGTTATGACATTTTGTGTTACGACATTTGTACGTTTTACTCTTCTTGTCAGGACATACAATGTTGCGCCATTTTCAGTCCCGACAAATTAAAAAAATTGCAGAAAATGCATTTTTTTGGAAAACTTTTTTTCGTTAAAATGTCGTAAGGGGGGACCCTTACAAAAAATTCAAAAAAACGGACTTGCTTCAGCAGCACAATATTGGTGCTGTTGTTATAGGATAAGTCTCAAAACGTCATCAGGAGTCCTGACGAAACCCGAAAATGGCAAAAAAATGCATATTTTACGGAACAAAAAATTTTGCTAAAAAAATTTCTAAAAAACGGACTTGCTTCAGCAGCACAATACTGGTGCTGTAGTTGTAGGAGATGTCTCAAAACGTCATCAGGAGTCCCGACAAAACCCAAAAATGTCAGTAAAAGCATATTTTACGAAAAAACAATTTAGCTAAAATGTCGTAAGGGGGGACCCTTACAAAAAATTCAAAAAAAACGACTTGCTTCAGCAGCACAATACTGGTGCTGTAGTTGTATAAAATGTCTCAAAATGTCATCAGGAGTCCTGACGAAACCCGAAAATGGCAAAAATTGCATATTTTACGGAAAAAAACATTTTGCTAAAAAAATTTCTAAAAAACGGACTTGCTTCAGCAGCACAATACTGGTGCTGTAGTTGTAGGAGATGTCTCACAATGTCATCAGGAGTCCCGACAAAACCCAAAAATGGCAGAAAATGTATATTTTATGGAAAAAAAATTTGCTAAAATGTCGTAAAGGGGGACCCTTATAAAAAATTAAAAAAAAACAGACTTGCTTCAACAGCACAATACTGGTGCTGTAGTTGTAGGAGATGTCTCAAAACGTCATCAGGAGTCCCGAGAAAACCCGAAAATGGCAGAAAATGCTTTTTTTGGAAAAACTTTTTTTCGCTAAAATGTCGTAAGGGGGGACGCTTACAAAAGATTAAAAAAACGGACTTGTTTCAGCAGCACAATACTGGTGCTGTAGTTGTAGGAGATGTCTTAAAACGTCATCAGGAGTCCCGACAAAACCTGAAAATGGCAGAAAATTTATATTTTACGAAAACATTTTTTAACTAAAATGTCGTAAGGGGGGACCCTTACAAAAAATTCAAAAAAACGGACTTGCTTCAGCAGCACAATACTGGTGCTGTAGTTGTATAAAATGTCTCAAAACATCATCAGGAGTCCTGACGAAACCCGAAAATGGCAAAAATTGCATATTTTACGGAAAAAAACATTTTGCTAAAAAAATGTCTAAAAAAACGGACTTGCTTCAGCAGCACAATACTGGTGCTGTAGTTGTAGGAGATGTCTCAAAACGTCATCAGGAGTCCCGAGAAAACCCGAAAATGGCAGAAAATGCTTTTTTTGGAAAAACTTTTTTTCGCTAAAATGTCGTAAGGGGGGACGCTTACAAAAGATTAAAAAAACGGACTTGTTTCAGCAGCACAATACTGGTGCTGTAGTTGTAGGAGATGTCTTAAAACGTCATCAGGAGTCCCGACAAAACCTGAAAATGGCAGAAAATTTATATTTTACGAAAACATTTTTTAGCTAAAATGTCGTAAGGGGGGACCCTTACAAAAAATTCAAAAAAAAGGACTTGCTTCAGCAGCACAATACTGGTGCTGTAGTTGTATAAAATGTCTCAAAACATCATCAGGAGTCCTGACGAAACCCGAAAATGGCAAAAAATTGCATATTTTACGGAAAAAAACATTTTGCTGAAAAAATTTCTAAAAAAACGGACTTGCTTCAGCAGCACAATACTGGTGCTGTAGTTGGAGGAGATGTCTCACAATGTCAAAACCCAAAAATGGCAGAAAATGTAAAAAAAATGTGCTAAAATGTCGTAAAGGGGGACCCTTATAAAAAATTCAAAAAAACGGACTTGCTTCAGCAGCACAATACTGGTGCTGTAGTTGTATACAATGTCTCAAAACGTCATCAGGAGTCCCGACAAAACCCGAAAATGGCAGAAAATTTATATTTTACGGAAATATTTTTTAGCTAAAATGTCGTAAGGGGGGACACTTACAAAAAATTAAAAAAAACGGACTTGCTTCAGCAGCACAACACTGGTGCTGTAGTTGTAGGAGATGTCTTAAAACGTCATCAGGAGTCCCGAGAAAACCCGAAAATGGCAGAAAATGCTTTTTTTGGGAAAACTTTTTTTCGCTAAAATGTCGTAAGGGGGGACCCTTACAAAAAATTTAAAAACTGTGGAGGTTTCTTCTCTCCGGGTTCCTCGGACCACCAACCACCGACATGACAGCTCCGTTTCAGGGTTTAGAGACTGTTTTATTTTTAAATAAGTCTTTTTGTTTGTGCTTTTCAGCAAGTGTCTCTTGGTCTCTCTCTCGCTCTCGCTCCCGCTCCACCACACCTCTCCTCCCCGCTTGCTGCCTTTTTAACAGAGCGACAGGAGATTAGATAAGCAGGCCCAGGTGGGCCATCTGCGCACCTGTCGCTGATCTCGCAGCCGGTCCTGGCACACCCGGGCCACGCCACCCTCCACAGTTAATTTTCTGCGGCCATCTAGGGCCCCCGGCCCATTGGTGGAGAAACACCGGCCTATATTACAGAATGAAGAACGTTTTCAAGTTCAACGATTGCGATGCTTAACCACATTTTGGTGATAAGTGTATGAACAAGATTAAAACGATTTGCTCGGCCGAGGCAATTAAAGCGACGCCGACGTGAAGAATAATGTGGACGTGTAAACATCTGACCAGGGGGTCTGGTCCACCATCAGGACTTAACGACACAGACCGAGGAAGGAAACGAGAGCGCGTTCAAGCTCACTGATCGTTCCTTCGCCGATGTCTCCCCCGATGATGACACAGACGCCCGCCATCGCACCAGCTCAATTATCTGTGAAATATTTGCTCTCGTCCATAACACGAGGACAAGAAAACGCGTTTCCGCGAGCCTTTTCATTCTCGCCTTGTTGGTCATTTGGGTCTTTTAATTAGCCAGCTGACGGTCGGGGGGGGGATTGTTTTTCTGCTCCACAGAGCAGACCGGTGTTGCCCCTGCTTCTGGTTGCTATGGCAACAGCACGGACACAGGCAGGTGGTACGTTTGTTTTTCATGACACAGATTTGTCTTTACTGTTTGATCCGTGCCGTGTGTGTGGAGTTTTTTTGGGGTGCTCGACGACAGAAAGACTTGGCGCAGAGATGTTTTGGGACGTCGATGACATTTCATGGCAGTTTTTCGGTGCCAGCGCTGCCGTGTCGGAGCCTAATCTTTAATTAATGAGTCGTCGCCTTTTTTTTTTCTTTTTTTAAAAGATGGCTTTTGCAGTGTAACTCAGTTTTGCAATAAGTGTGCATTGCCATTGTCTAGCCTCCATTAAGAATATATTTAAAACTAGAATTTGTGCGTGTGAATGCCCTATGTGACCTATGTGGATGTTGGAACGGTTCAGACCGGTTTAAGAAATGTGGGCTATATGGAGGTTGGTATATTGCCCATTCATTTTCAATGGGGGGAAATTCCTGGTAATCAGGGAATTTTCCAATCGGGGAAATATGCTGGCTTGCCTGTCTGTCCAGGTCGATAAGAATGTGTGGATGGTGGAACGGTTCAAATCGGATGAGAAATGGGAGATTAGCAGTAGATTTTATAATGCCCATTCATTGTCAAAGGGGAGAACATTCTGGAAAATTCGAGAATTTGGGGAAAGGGAAAACATGTTTTGCGTTCGATATGTCGGAAGAGTAGTGTGGGTGGATGGTTGAAAGGTTGGATTCTGGTTTAAAAATGGCGGAACATTTAGAGAACTTAGGGCATTATAGAACTATGAATAAGTCCATTCATTTGAATGAGAATTTCCTGGAAATTTGGGGATTTCGAGAAACCCTGGATTTTGGGTTGGTGTTGGAATTTTTGTGATCGGTTAATAAATGTGGGCTATAGGGAGGTTGGTATATTGCCCATTCATGTTCAATGGATAAAAATTCCTGGTAATCAGGGAATTTTCCAAAAGGGGAAATATGCTGGCTTGACGTTCCAGGGTGAGCGGATTGTTTGGATGTTGGATAGGTTCAAATCGGATGAGAAATGGGGGATATACAGTAGATTGTATATTGCCCATTCGTTGTCAAAGGGGAGAAAATTCTGGGAAATTCGAGAATTTGGGGAAAGGGAAAACATGTTTTGCGTTCGATTGTGTGTGTGTGTGTGTGTGTGTGTGTGCGTGTGTGTGTGTGTGTGTGTGTGTGTGTGTGTGTGTGTGTGTGTGTGTGTGTGTGTGTGTGTGTGTTTGAAAGGTCAAATTTGGGTTTAAAAATGGCGGAACATTTTGAGAACTTAAGGCATTGTAGAACTATGAATAAGTCCATTCTTTTGAATGGGAATTTCCTGGAAATTTGGGGATTTCGCGAAAACCTGGATTTTGGGTTGGTGTTAGAATTTTTGGGATTGGTTGAAAAATGTGGGCTATATGGAGGTTGGTATTTTGCCCATTCATTTTCAATGGGGGGAAATTCCTGGTAATCAGGGAATTTTCCGAAAAGGGAAATATGCTGGCTTGACGGTCCAGGGTGAGCGGAATTTGTGGATCTCGGAACGGTTCAAATCGGATGAGAAATGGGGGATAAGCAGTAGATTGGAAAAATGCCCATTCATTGTCAAAGGGGAGAACATTCGAGAATTTGGGAAAAGGGAAAACATGTTTTGCGTTCGATATGTCGGAAGAGTAGTGTGGGTGGATGGTTGAAAAGTGGGAATCGGGTTTAAAAATGGTGGAACATTTTGAGGACTTAGGGCATTGCAGAACTATGAATAAGTCCATTCATTTGAATGGGAATTTCCTGGAAATTTGGTGATTTCCGGAAAACCGGGATTTGTTTGAAAATATTGATACTAGCACAATTGTATTAGATGATATGAATGGGTTGGTGTTGGAATTTTTGGTATCGGTTGAAAAATGTGGGCTATAGGGAGGTTGATATACTGCCCATTAATTTTCAATGGGGGAAATTCCTTGTAATCAGGGAATTTTCCAATCGGGGAAATATGCTGGCTTGACTGTCTGTCCAGGTCGAGCAGAGTGTGTGGATGCTGGAACGGTTCAAATCGGATGAGAAATGGGGGATAAGCTGTAGATTTTATAATGCCCATTCATTGTCAAAGGGGAGAACATTCTGGGAAATTCGAGAATTTGGGGAAAAAAGGGAAAACATGTTTTGCAATCGATATGTTGGAAGAGTAGTGTGTGTGTGTATGGTTGGAAGGTCAAATTCGGATTTAAAAATGGCGGAACATTTTGGGAACTTAGAGCATTGTAGAACTATGAATAAGTCCATTCATTTGAATGGGAATTTCCTGGAAATTTGGGGATTTCGAGGAAACCCTGGATTTTGGGTTGGTGTTGGAATTTTTGGGATCGGTTAATAAATGTGGGCTTAGGGAGGTTGGTATTTTGCGCATTAATTTTCAATGGGGGGAAATTCCTGGTAATCAGGGAATTTTCCAAAAAGGGAAATATGCTGGCTTGACGGTCCAGGGTGAGCGGAATTTGTGTATCTCGGAACGGTTCAAATCGTATGAGAAATGGGGGATAAGCAGTAGATTTTATAATGCCCATTCATTGTCAAAGGGGAGAACATTCTGGAAAATTCGAGAATTTGGGGAAAGGGAAAACATGTTTTGCGTTCGATATGTCGGAAGAGTAGTGTGGGTGGATGGTTGAAGGGTTGGATTCTGGTTTAAAAATGGCGGAACATTTAGAGAACTTAGAGCATTATAGAACTATGAATAAGTCCATTCATTTGAATGAGAGTTTCCTGGAAATTTGGGGATTTCAGGAAAACCGGGATTTTTTGGAAAATATCGATACTAGCACAATTGCACTAGATGATATGAACGGGTTGGTTTTGGAATTTTTGGGATCGGTTGAAAAATGTGGGCTATAGGGAGGTTGATATATTGCCCATTCATTTGCAATGGGGGAAATTCCTGGTAATCAGGGAATTTTCCAATCGGGGAAATATGCTGGCTTGACTGTCTGTCCAGGTCGAGCAGAGTGTGTGGATGGTGTAACGGTTCAAATCGGATGAGAAATGGGGGATAAGCTGTAGATTTTATAATGCCCATTCATTGTCAAAGGGGAGAAAATTCTGGGAAATTCGAGAATTTGGGGAAAGGGAAAACATGTTTTGCAATCGATATGTTGGAAGAGTAGTGTGGGTGGATGGTTGAAAGGTTGGATTCTGGTTTAAAAATGGCAGAACATTTAGAGAACTTAGAGCATTGTAGAACTATGAATAAGTCCATTCATTTGAATGGGAATTTCCTGGAAATTTGGGGATTTCAGGAAAACCGGGATTTTTTGGAAAATATTGATACTAGCACAATTGCACTAGATGATATGAACGGGTTGGTTTTGGAATTTTTGGGATCGGTTGAAAAATGTGGGCTATAGGGAGGTTGGTATATTGCCCATTCATTTTCAATGGGGGAAATTCCTGGTAATCAGGGAATTTTCCAATCGGGGAAATATGCTGGCTTGACTGTCTGTCCAGGTCGAGCAGAGTGTGTGGATGCTGGAACGGTTCAAATCGGATGAGAAATGGGGGATAAGCTGTAGATTTTATAATGCCCATTCATTGTCAAAGGGGAGAAAATTCTGGGAAATTCAAGAATTTGGGGAAAGGGAAAACATGTTTTGCAATCGATATGTTGGAAGAGTAGTGTGTGTGTGTATGGTTGGAAGGTCAAAATTCGGATTTAAAAATGGCGGAACATTTTGGGAACTTAGAGCATTGTAGAACTATGAATAAGTCCATTCATTTGAATGGGAATTTCCTGGAAATTTGGGGATTTCGAGGAAACCCTGGATTTTGGGTTGGTGTTGGAATTTTTGGGATCGGTTAATAAATGTGGGCTATAGGGAGGTTGGTATATTGCCCATTCATGTTCAATGGATAAAAATTCCTGGTAATCAGGGAATTTTCCAAAGGGGGAAATATGCTGGCTTGACGGTCCAGGGTGAGCGAAATTTGTGGATCTCGGAACGGTTCAAATCGGATGAGAAATGGGGGATAAGCAGTAGATTGGAAAAATGCCCATTCATTGTCAAAGGGGAGAACATTCTGGGAAATTCGAGAATTTTGGGAAAGGGAAAACATGTCTTGCGTTCGATATGTTGGAAGAGTAGTGTGGGTGGATGGTTGAAAAGTGGGAATCGGGTTTAAAAATGGTGGAACATTTTGAGGACTTAGGGCATTGTAGAACTATGAATAAGTCCATTCATTTGAATGGGAATTTCCTGGAAATTTGGTGATTTCGGGAAAACCGGGATTTGTTTGAAAATATTGATACTAGCACAATTGTATTAGATGATATGAATGGGTTGGTGTTGGAATTTTTGGTATCGGTTGAAAAATGTGGGCTACATGGAGGTTGATATACTGCCCATTCATTTTCAATGGGGGAAATTCCTGGTAATCAGGGAATTTTCCAATCGGGGAAATATGCTGGCTTGACTGTCTGTCCAGGTCGAGCAGAGTGTGTGGATGCTGGAACGGTTCAAATCGGATGAGAAATGGGGGATAAGCTGTAGATTTTATAATGCCCATTCATTGTCAAAGGGGAGAAAATTCTGGGAAATTCGAGAATTTGGGGAAAGGGAAAACATGTTTTGCAATCGATATGTCGGAAGAGTAGTGTGTGTGTGTGTATGGTTGGAAGGTCAAATTCGGATTTAAAAATGGCGGAACATTTTGGGAACTTAGAGCATTGTAGAACTATGAATAAGTCCATTCATTTGAATGGGAATTTCCTGGAAATTTGGTGATTTCGGGAAAACCGGGATTTGTTTGAAAATATTGATACTAGCACAATTGCACTAGATGATATGAACGGGTTGGTTTTGGAATTTTTGGGATCGGTTGAAAAATGTGGGCTATATGGAGGTTGATATACTGCCCATTCATTTTCAAAGGGGGAAATTCCTGGTAATCAGGGAATTTTCCAATCGGGGAAATATGCTGGCTTGACTGTCTGTCCAGGTCGAGCAGAGTGTGTGGATGCTGGAACGGTTCAAATCGGATGAGAAATGGGGGATAAGCTGTAGATTTTATAATGCCCATTCATTGTCAAAGGGGAGAAAATTCTGGGAAATTCGAGAATTTGGGGAAAGGGAAAACATGTTTTGCAATCGATATGTCGGAAGAGTAGTGTGTGTGTGTATGGTTGGAAGGTCAAATTCGGATTTAAAAATGGCGGAACATTTTGGGAACTTAGAGCATTGTAGAACTATGAATAAGTCCATTCATTTGAATGGGAATTTCCTGGAAATTTGGGGATTTCGAGGAAACCCTGGATTTTGGGTTGGTGTTGGAATTTTTGGGATCGGTTAATAAATGTGGGCTATAGGGAGGTTGGTATTTTGCCCATTCATTTTCAATGGGGGGAAATTCCTGGTAATCAGGGAATTTTCAAAAGGGGAAATATGCTGGCTTGACGGTCCAGGGTGAGCGGAGTGTGTGGATGTTGGAACGGTTCAAATCGGATGATGAAATGGGGGATAAGCAGTAGATTGGAGAAAATTCTGGGAAATTTGAGAATTTGGGGAAAAGGAAAACATGTTTTGCGTTTGATATGTCGGAAGAGTAGTGTGTGTGGATGGTTGAAAGGTCAGATTCGGGTTTAAAAATGGTGGAACATTTTGAGAACTAAGGACATTGTAGAACTATGAATACGTTCATTTATTTGAATGGGAATTTCCAGGAAATTTGGGGATTTCGGGAAAACCGGGATCTTTTTGACAATATTGATACTAGCACAATTGTATTATATGATATGAATGGGTCGGTGTTGGAATTTTTGGGATCGGTTAAAAAATGTGGGCTATAGGGAGGTTGGTACATTGCCCATTCATTTTCAATGGGGGAAATTCCTGGTAATCAGGGAATTTTCCAATCGAGGAAATATGCTGGCTTGACTGTCTGTCCAGGTCGGTCAGAATGTGTGGATGGTGTAACGGTTCAAATCGGATGAGAAATGAGGGATATGCAGTAGATTGTATAATGCCCATTCGTCGTCAAAGGGGAGAAAATTCTGGGAAATTCAAGAATTTGGGGAAAGGGAAAACATGTTTGCGTTCGATAGTGTGTGTGTGTGTAAGTTTGAAAGGTCAAATTTGGGTTTAAAAATGGTGGAACATTTTGAGGACTTACGGCATTGTAGAACTATGAATAAGTCCATTCTTTTGAATCGGAATTTCCTGGAAATTTGGGGATTTCGGGAAAACCTGGATTTTGGGTTGGTGTTGGAATTTTTGGGATTGATTGAAAAATGTGGGCTATATGGAGGTTGGTATTTTGCCCATTCATTTTCAATAGGGGGAAATTCCTGGTAATCAGGGAATTTTCCAAAAAGGGAAACATGCTGGCTTGACGGTCCAGGGTGAGCGGAGTGTGTGGATGTTGGAACGGTTCAAATCGGATGATGAAATGGGGGATAAGCAGTAGATTGGAAAAATGCCCATTCATTGTCAAAGGGGAGAAAATTCTGGGAAATTCGAGAATTTGGGAAAAGGGAAAACATGTTTTGCATTCGATATGTCGGAAGAGTAGTGTGGGTGGATGGTTGAAAAGTGGGAATCGGGTTTAAAAATGGTGGAACATTTTGAGGACTTAGAGCATTGTAGAACTATGAATAAGTCCATTCATTTGAATGGGAATTTCCTGGAAATTTGGGGATTTCGGGAAAACCGGGATTTGTTTGAAAATATTGATACTAGCACAATTGTATTAGATGATATGAATGGGTTGGTGTTGGAATTTTTGGGATCGGTTGAAAAATGTGGGCTATATTGAGGTTTATATACTGCCCATTCATTTTCAATGGGGGAAATTCCTGGTAATCAGGGAATTTTCCAATCGGGGAAATATGCTGGCTTGACTGTCTGTCCAGGTCGAGCAGAGTGTGTGGATGCTGGAACGGTTCAAATCGGATGAGAAATGGGGGATAAGCTGTAGATTTTATAATGCCCATTCGTTGTCAAAGGGGAGAAAATTCTGGGAAATTCGAGAATTTGGGGAAAGGGAAAACATGTTTGCGTTCGATAGTGTGTGTGTGTGTGTGTAAGTTTGAAAGGTCAAATTTGGGTTTAAAAATGGTGGAACATTTTGAGGACTTACGGCATTGTAGAACTATGAATAAGTCCATTCTTTTGAATGGGAATTTCCTGGAAATTTGGGGATTTCGGGAAAACCTGGATTTTGGGTTGGTGTTGGAATTTTTGGGATTGGTTGAAAAATGTGGGCTATATGGAGGTTGGTATTTTGCCCATTCATTTTCAATAGGGGGAAATTCCTGGTAATCAGGGAATTTTCCAAAAAGGGAAACATGCTGGCTTGACGGTCCAGGGTGAGCGGAGTTTGTGGATCTCGGAACGGTTCAAATCGGATGAGAAATGGGGGATAAGCAGTAGATTGTATAATGCCCATTCGTTGTCAAAGGGGAGAAAATTCTGGGAAATTCGAGAATTTGGGGAAAGGGAAAACATGTTTTGCGTTTGATATGTCGGAAGAGTAGTGTGTGTGGATGGTTGAAAGGTCTGATTCGGGTTTAAACATGGCGGAACATTCAGAGAATTTAGGGGATTGTAGAACTATGAATGAGTCCATTCATTTGAATGGGAATTTCCTGGAAATTTGGGGATTTCGGGAAAACCGGGATTTTGGGTTGGTGTTGGAATTTTTGGGATCGTTTGAAAAATGTGGCCTATATGGAGGTTGGTATATTGCCCATTGATTTTCAATGGGGGAAATTCCTGGTAGTCAAGGAATTTTCCAAAAGGGGAAATATGCTGGCTTGACGGTCCAGGGTGAGCGGAATTTGTGGATCTCGGAACGGTTCAAATCGGATGAGAAATGGAGGTATGCAGTAGATTGGAAAAATGCCCATTCATTGTCAAAGGGGAGAAAATTCTGGGAAATTCGAGAATTTGGGGAAAGGGAAAACATGTTTTGCATTCGATATGTCGGAAGAGTAGTGTGGGTGGATGGTTGAAAGGTGGAAATCGGGTTTAAATAAACGTAGGGCATTGAAGAACTATGAATAAGTCATTTCCTTTGAGTGGGACTTTCCTGGATATTACAGGAAAACCGGGAATTTAAAAAAATATTGATACTCGTCCTAAATGATATAAAATGGATTGGTGTTGGAATATTTGGGTAGAACTATGAATAAGTCCATTAATTTCAAAGGGAATTTCCTGGAAATTTCGGGAAAACCGGGAATCTTTTAAATGATCAATACTTGTTCTATATGATATGAATGGGTTGGTGTTAGAATTTTTGGGTAGAATTATGAATAAGTCAATTTTCATTTGAATGGGAATTTCCTGGAAGTTTCGTGAAAACCGGGAATGTTTTTTAAATGATTGATACTTGTCCTATATGATATGAATGGATTGGTGTTGGAATATTTGGTTAGAACTATGAATAAGTCCATTAATTTCAATGGGAATATCCTGGAAATTTTGGGAAAACCGGGAATTTTGTAAATGATCGATACTTGTTCTATATGATATGAATGGGTTGGTGTTAGAATTTTGGGGTAGAATTATGAATAAGTCCATTCATTTGAATAGGAAATTCCTGGAAGTTTCGTGAAAACCGGGAATGTTTTTTAAATGATTGATACTTGTCCTATATGATATGAATGGATTGGTGTTGGAATATTTGGTTAGAACTATGAATAAGTCCATTAATTTCAATGGGAATTTCCTGGAAATTTTGTGAAAACCGGGTTGTTTTTTAAATGATCGATACTTGTTCTATATGATATGAATGGGTGTTAGAATTTTGGGGTAGAATTATGAATAAGTCCATTCATTTGAATGGGAATTTCCTGGAAATTTTGTGAAAACCGGGATTTTTTTTTTTTAAATGATCGATACTTGTTCTATATGATATGAATGGGTTGGTGTTAGAATTTTGGAGTAGAATTATGAATAAGTCAATTCATTTGAATGGAAATTTCGGGAAAGTCGGGAATTTTTTAAATGATCGATACTTTTCTTATATGATATGAATGGGTTGGTGTTAGAATTTTGGGGTAGAAATATGAATAAGTCCATTCATTTAAATGGGAATTTCCTGGAAATTTTGTGAAAACCGGGATTTTTTTTTTTAAATGATCGATACTTGTTCTATATGATATGAATGGATTGGTGTTGGAATATTTGGTTAGAACTATGAATAAGTCCATTAATTTCAATGGGAATTTCCTGGAAATTTCGGGAAAACCGTGAATTTTTTAAATGATCGATACTTGTTATATATGATATGAATGGGTTGGTGTTAGAATTTTGGGGTAGAATTATGAATAAGTCCATTCATTTGAATAGGAAATTCCTGGAAGTTTCGTGAAAACCGGGAATGTTTTTTAAATGATTGATACTTGTCCTATATGATATGAATGGATTGGTGTTGGAATATTTGGTTAGAACTATGAATAAGTCCATTAATTTCAATGGGAATTTCCTGGAAATTTTGTGAAAACCGGGTTGTTTTTTAAATGATCGATACTTGTTCTATATGATATGAATGGGTGTTAGAATTTTGGGGTAGAATTATGAATAAGTCCATTCATTTGAATGGGAATTTCCTGGAAATTTTGTGAAAACCGGGATTTTTTTTTTTTAAATGATCGATACTTGTTCTATATGATATGAATGGGTTGGTGTTAGAATTTTGGGGTAGAATTATGAATAAGTCAATTCATTTGAATGGAAATTTCGGGAAAGTCGGGAATTTTTTAAATGATCGATACTTTTCTTATATGATATGAATGGGTTGGTGTTAGAATTTTGGGGTAGAGTTATGAATAAGTCCATTCATTTGAATGGGAATTTCCTGGAAGTTTCGTGAAAACCGGGAATGTTTTTTAAATGATTGATACTTGTCCTATATGATATGAATGGATTGGTGTTGGAATATTTGGTTAGAACTATGAATAAGTCCATTAATTTCAATGGGAATTTCCTGGAAATTTCGGGAAAACCGTGAATTTTTTAAATGATCGATACTTGTTCTATATGATATGAATGGGTTGGTCTTAGAATTTTGGGGTAGCGTTATGAATAAGTCCATTCATTTGAATGGGAATTTCCTGGAAATTTCGGGAAAACAGGGATTTTTTTTTTTTAAATGATCGCTGCTTGTTCTATATGATATGAATGGGTTGGTGTTAGAATTTTGGGGTAGAATTATGAATACATCCCTAGAATGATTGATGTAAAATGTTCTTAGTGTAGAAGGGGCCTTAAGCTACATTTGAAAGATTGCGGGTGACACTGGGAGCAGGCGGGTGAAGTATCTTGCCCAAGGACACAACGGCAGTGACTAGGATGGTGCAAACGGGGCAAGTTGCTGGCACGGCTGCTCTACCCACTGACCACACGCCGCCCCCGCGTCTGTCAGTTCATCGGGGCCTGGAATGGAATTTCCCTTAGCATCAGGGCTTTTTAAAAAGGCTATTGTCGGGCATCTGGCAGGCGGCTCTGGTTATGGACGGAAATGTCGTCTTTCATTTTTTTACTCTTTCTATATGCGACGTTATGATTAGGGTGTGGCGTCTTAGAATGTGTGGTTTATATTCCCTCCATGTGCTGCAGAGCAGGGACCATCTAAAAATCAAGTTCTACGGAGCAGGCCAGGTTTGTTTGAAGTGTTTTCTTTTTGAATAAATAATAAAAGACTGAGAGGGACAAGCGGTAGAAGATTGATGGATGGATGGATGAAAGAAACAGAAAACTGCCTGTCGGCCACTTTGGATTGTTTTATTTAAGGCCAGATGAATCATTTTGGACATTAAATGTACTAAGCATCTGGAACATGTTTCCTGGTCCACAAAACTAGCTTTGCCATTTTTAAAGAAAGCCTGTTTTCCTTTCAGATGACTGTAAAAGCAGAAATGAATATATATCTATCTCAGATTATATCTTCTAACTGTAACAACCCCAGAGTTCTGTTTAAAACTATTAACACTGTCAGTGATGCTCCCAAATCTGCTGGTTTTGATGCTTCTTTTGAATTCTGTGAAAATTGTCTCCATTTTTTCACTGACAAAATTGTGTCAACTAGAGCCAGTCTATCTCAGCCTTCATATGACCCTTCTGTTCCCCTGCATTTCTCTTCTGCTTTCCATCAGTTTGAGCCGGTGTCCTTTTCTTTTTTAAGTGACAAAGTTAGTCATATGAAGCCCTCTGGTTCTCCTGCAGATGCCCTCCCACCTCGCCTGGTTAAGGAGGTACTTGCTACTATTGGATCAAGTGTCCTTAACATTATCAATAGTAGCCTCTCTTCTGGAATAGTTCCAGTAGAGTTTAAACATGCAGTGGTACGACCTCTACTTAAAAAACCCAGCCTCGACCCCTCTCTCCTCTCTAACTTCAGACCTATCTCTAATCTTCCATACATTTCCAAAATATTAGAGAAGGTTGTCTACAGTCAGTTGTTGCCCTTCTTAGAGGATAATGGTATCACTGAGCTGTTCCAGTCCGGTTTTAAAGCCCTCCACAGCACAGAGTCAGCGCTTCTAAAAGTTTTTAACGATATCCTCCTGTCAACTGATTCTGGTAAATATGTTGTCCTGGTGCTTTTAGATCTGTCTGCTGCGTTCCACACCGTCGACCACGCCACCTTAATCACTCGTCTTGAGAACTGTGTGGGCATTAAGGGCGCCGCCCTCAACTGGTTCCGGTCGTACCTAACCGACAGGAGTTTTTGTGTAAAAGTAGACAGTTTTATGTCGTCCACAGCTCCTTTACCACATGGGGTCCCCCAGGGCTCAATCCTTGCCCCAATTTTATTTGCGCTTTACCTTCTCCCCCTTGGTTCTATTTTTAGGAAGTACAGTATTGCATTTCATTTTTACGCCGATGATTGCCAGATTTATTTTCCCATGGCACAAAATAACACGGTTCAACGTCTTATTGACTGCCTGCACGACATCAAAGTCTGGCTTTCAGCTAACTTCCTGAGCCTAAATGAAGATAAAACAGAAGTTATGTTGTTCGGTCCAAGTCGCTCTCCCTCCCCCAACGTTGACCTCGGCACTCTGACCCCGTATCTCAGCGACTCTGTCACAAACCTGGTGGTAAAGTTTGACTCAGATTTTAAATTCGAAAAACAAATCAGCAGCGTCGTTCAAAAAAGCTTTTATCAATTACGCCAAATAGCGAAAGTGAAACCGCTTCTATCAAGACATGATCTTGAGAAATTAATCCACGCCTTTATCTCGACTCGTCTTGACTACTGTAACGCCCTGTATGTAGGCATTAGCCAGGCCTCCCTCGCCCGCCTGCAGCTCGTGCAGAACTCTGCTGCTCGTCTGCTAACACAGACCCGCAGACGTGAGCACATCACCCCTATTTTAGCGTCCCTTCACTGGCTCCCTGTGCGTTACCGAATCAATTTTAAACTCCTTTTATTTGTTTTTAAATGTCTAAACAACCTCGCGCCAACCTATCTCTCCGACCTCCTTCAGCCTTACTGCCCCACCCGATCCTTAAGATCAGCCGATCAGCTGCTGTTGACGGTCCCTGACACAAGGCTGAAGCTTAGAGGTGACAGAGCTTTCGCCGTTGCTGCTCCCAAGCTCTGGAACGACCTACCCCTGAGTGTTAGACAAGCCTCCTCTCTTCCTGTTTTTAAATCTCTCTTAAAAACATACTTTTATTCCATGGCTTTTAACACTGAGTGATATCCATCCTGCAATGGCGCCCCATAATACACCTGCTGTGATCCTGTTTTTATGTTTTTATTAATTCTATTTTAATTATTTATTTTTTATCGTGTTCTGTTTGTGTTGTGTTGTGTTTGCTCGGTACTCGTTTTATCTTTTAACCTGCTCATTGTACAGCACTTTGGCTACCCCTGTGGTAAATTTTAAATGTGCTTTATAAATAAAGTTGATTTGATTTGATTTGTTTTTGGTCACAGATAAACTTGTTCTGTTTCCCGTTTTCCATTACATATAAACTTTACCATAGCTCGGTATTAAAATACTTGTTTTCCTGGGGTGATTAGAGAATGTCGGATACCGGGTAAGTAGATTAAAGTCAGATTTAGCCCAGCAGGGAAGAAATGTGATCATTTGGCACAAAGCAGCTTGATCTGACTTCTAAGCCGGAAAGGAGGGTGTGAGCATGCGGCGTTTTGTTTGCCCTGATGATCACATTTCTTTCAGATATTAATATGAATCCATCTTCAGAGCTGTGACTAACAGTGAGCCTGAGCTTTTGAAACGCACCACTGGCATCACTCCCCGGCACTAATAAGCTGTGATTCAGCTTTCATGTCAAAGTGTGTCACCTCCTGGAGAGAGGAGAGGACTCACTTCATCGGGTCGGTATCTGCAGATGGACTGATATTATCAGGCTGTTAGCTCCTTGTCATCTGTCAGAGTGTCTCTTCTAACCCATAGTCTGACTCGCATGAAGACCGGTACTTCGAGACAGCCCTTCAAATGATCAATCAGGGGTTGGACCAGACCTTGAAAACTGCCAAAGTCTGCTAATATCAAAAGTTGTTCTGAGACTTACTGTAGGCGCCAGTAGCTCAGGAGGCAGAATAGGTCACATCCGGTAACCGGGTGGTTGGTTGTTTGAACCCCGCGCACTAGAGATGCGCGGTTTGCGGGCACAACCGCGGAGTCCGCGGATTATCCGCGGATCAGGCGGATGAAATTTAAAAAAATTAGATTTTATCCGCGGGTCGGGTCGGGTCGGGCGGTTGAAATAAAAAAAAATTAGATTTTAAATAGATTCAGGCGGGTGGCAGTTAAACCAATTCGGAAATATATATACATAGTTAAATGTTGTTACCCACATACGAAAAACGAGCAGGCACCTGCTGCATATGCCACAACAGAAGAAAAAAAAAGAAAAGAGATGGACACTTTTACGGAGCGGAGAAGGGACGCCTCGCCGGGGTCCGGGACCGAGACCCCTTCCCCCGAGAGGGCCCCACCGGGAGCCGTAGCTGAGGCGATCCGCGAGAAGGGCCCTACGCACGTCCAGGGTCACCACCGCGCCCACCGCACCGACACCCCGCCTCGTCCGCCTTCGCCGCGGCCGGCGTCACGCGCTGCAGGTAAGCAGCTTACCTGCCCGCCACCCCCGTGGCCGGGGGCTCGTAACAGGGGTCACTCCGCGCGCTCCGCCCGCGCAGCTTACCTGCCCGCCACCCCTGTTGCCGGGGGCGCGTAACAGGGGTCACTCCGCGCGCAGTGCGCTCACGAAAGGGGTGGGGCTCACCCTGGTTGATATAGACAGCAGGACGGTAGCCATGGAAGTTGGAACCCGCTAAGGAGTGTGTAACAACCCACCTGCCGAATCAACTAGCCCTGAAAATGGATGGCGCTGGAGCGTCGGGCCCATACCCGGCCGTCGCCGGCAGCGAGACGCGCTTGGAGGTGCGCACTGGTGTGCGTCTGGGTCGTGACAGCGTGGCACGCGAATGTCTGTGCTGCATTGGATCAGTCTCCTTTCTTTAACAGGCAAAAGCTTTATAACCTCACTAATGCCTTGCATCGTCTATATTAGATATATAACAACGGGCGGGTGCGGGCGGGTGCGGTTCTGATCAAATGTTAGTTCGGGTGGATGGCGGATGGTTGACGACTTTCTGATGCGGTTGCGGATGAAATAATTGCCTATCCGCGCATCTCTACCGCGCACTCTATCCATCCTACTCTGCTGTTGTGTCCTTAGGCAAGACAATAATCGGGGTCTGCAAAGCATGGTGGGATTTAACAGCTCTTCGGGACAATCATCTTATCTTATTATGAGTGGTCACTGTGCCAGACAAGACAGACTTTGGCAACATTCTGTCTGGTCTTCCAATAATTCTCCACCTTGCTGCCAAGATCGGTAGGTCGTGAGTTCAAACCCCGGCCGAGTCATACCAAAGACTATAAAAATGGGACCCATTACCTCCCTGCTTGGCACTCAGCATCAAGGGTTGGAATCGTGGGCTTGGCAGAGGTTAATTTCTCCACACCTCGTGTGTGTGTGGCAATCATTGGTACTTTTTAACAGCTCCGTCTTTCACCCGCCTGGCTTAAGTGTGGCGGTAATTGTAGACTGTCAATGTTCAACCCTGTGTACCAAGATATAGGTAGCATCAGCAATGATTACTTGTGGAACTTGGACTCCAGTTCCAGGAATTGTAGCTGGTAGTAGCAGATTCAGTTCATGGTTGAGCACCATTGACCGAAATCCCCCAAAAGTACAGGATAATCAGTGAGCATCTGCTGCTTCTACTTCTTTCTGGCTGGTTGACGGACAGGGCAAAAATTCTGCTGAGCTCTTTGATCTCGGACAATAACGAAGACGCTTTAATTGAAGACTGTTGATAATCTGCTGCTACACCCTAGTGGCTTCAATCACAGGCTGAATATTTCAGTCACTGCCAGTGTGTGAGCCCTATTGGAGTATCAAAGGTTTCAATCGGCAATCAAGACCGTAAGACCGATAGCCGATTAGATTCAAGTGTGATGTGACTCCACTCCACTGTCCGGAGTCATCAGAGTTTCCAAAGCTTCGTTGACGTTTCTTGTGGAACCCCAAATTTCCCGCAATGTTTGTGCATTGTTTGCATTTTTCTGTCATGGCGTCCTGCACTGACGACGAGGAAATGATGCTGCTTTGCAAAGCTGTTAAATAAAGACACGGTGGTGCAGTATGCACGGCCATTACACGCCAAAAGAGACGCATAGTGGATGCGTGTCGCTCTGAGAAAACCCGAGACTGGGCCCATCCACGGTGTCTGAAATTGTCTGAGTTGTGGATAACATTTCCCTTATAAATCAGGCCAATCTTGTTTTTGTTATATGCTGCAATGCAGATCGGCCTCACAGAAGTTGTTTCAAGGCACTTCACACATAGAGCAGGTGTAGAACCCATACTTGCCAACCCTCCCGGATTTTCCGGGAGACTCCCGAAATTCAGCGCCTCTCCCGAAAACCTCCCGGGACAAATTTTCTCCCAAAAATCTCCCGAAATTCAGGCGGAGCTGGAGGCCACGCCCCCTCCAGCTCCATGCGGACCTGAGTGACGTGTTGACAGCCTGTTCACACGTCCGCTTTCTCACAATATAAACAGCTAATGATGGAGGGCGAGTTCTTGGTTTCTTATGTGGGTTTATTGTTAGGCAGTTTCATTAACGTCCTCCCAGCGCGGTAACAACACACAACAACAGCAGTCAAGTCTTTGTCCCCGTAAAGCAGTTCGTCTGCCGTAAACAGCAATGTTGTGACACTTTTAAACAGGACAATACTGCCATCTACTGTACATGCATATGTGACCCACCCATAATGTGTCACATTTTTGTGTTGATTTATTTATTTTATTTTGTGGTTTGAATTCGTTTTTGGAGCTGTCATTATAGATTTATCAGTATTCACATTGGTCAATAGGGGGCAGTAGGGCGTTTCTTCCTAATTGAATGCTATCACCTGCAGACCGGAAGTGTCTTGTCATTCTGATGAGAGCGACCAGTCTGTGAACAATTGAAACGTCCTGTGTGCTTTTTCCTCCTCTATAACAGGTTAGTTTTGGTAAAATCAACTCACTGAATAATATCCATGTGATCTTTATAAGTTTAAGTACACATTCTGATGGTGGAGCCTAACTCTAAAGTGTTTGTGAGTTGTAGTTTGTATTTGTGAATGAATCCAGTGCACAGCTGCAGTAATCAATACAAAAAGGCGACGTGAGTGCGCAATGTTTATATAGGAACTTCTGATCCTAATTCAGACTCCCAAATTAGAGCTCCCGTTTTCTTATTGATTTTATAATGTATATTTGTATAATGTGTGTGTTCTGAAATAGTGACAGAGAATAGAACAAGGATGGACAATTCAACCCTTAACTCAACAATGAGTAGATGAGTGTTATGTGTGTGTAAATGTGTAAATAAATGAACACTGAAATTCAAGTATTTATTTAATTTATTTATATATATATATATATATGTATATATATATGTATACATATATATATATATATATATATATATATATATATATATATATATATATAGCTAGAATTCACTGAAAGTCAAGTATTTCTTATATATATATATAACTTAACCACGCCCCCAACCACGCCCCCCCACCCCCACCCCCACCTCCCGAAATCGGAGGTCTCAAGGTTGGCAAGTATGGTAGAACCATGCTCTATTTTTGAACTAAATGTGTTCTTGAACAGGTTTAATGAATCAAAGTTTGTGTAGTGAAGCAAATTTCTCCGTTAGAAACATTACAAATATGAACAACGGGCTCAAGCCCTGACAAAAGCCCATGTTTTTAGTGAGTGTGTGTGCACTTTGAACATACTACAGTACTTTATATCAAACAAATAAGGAGTGGATTCATCCATCCATCCATCCATCTTCTTCCGCTTATCCGAGGTCGGGTCGGATAAGCCCAGACTTCCCTCTCCCCAGCCACTTCGTCCAGCTCCTCCCGGGGGATCCCGAGGCGTTCCCAGGCCAGCCGGGAGACATAGTCTTCCCAACGTGTCCTGGGTCTTCCCCGTGGCCTCCTACCGGTCGGACGTGCTCTAAACACCTCCCTAGGGAGGCGCTCGGGTGGCATCCTGACCAGATGCCCGAACCACCTCATCTGGCTCCTCTCGATAGGGAGGAGCAGCGGCTTTACTTTGAGCTCCCCCCGGATGGCAGAGCTTCTCACCCTATCTCTAAGGGAGAGTCCCGCCACCCGGTGGAGGAAACTCATTTCGGCCGCTTGTAGCCGTGATCTTGTCCTTTCGGTCATAACCCAAAGCTCGTGACCTTAGGTGAGGATGGGAACGTAGATCGACCGGTAAATCGAGAGCTTTGCCTTCCGGCTCAGCTCCTTCTTCGCCACAACGGATCGATACAGCGTCCGCATTACTGAAGACGCCGCACCGATCCGCCTGTCGATCTCACGATCCACTCTTCCCTCACTCGTGAACAAGACTCCGAGGTACTTGAACTCCTCCACTTGGGGCAAGATCTCCTCCCCAACCCGGAGATGGCACTCCACCCTTTTCCGGGCGAGAACCATGGACTCGGACTTGGAGGTGCTGATTCAATTCAATTCAGTTCAATTCAAAAAACTTTATTTGCCTCCGGGGGGGGCAATTAAGCGGCACACAGAGCAGTAAATGAGTGACAATTTCATGTTGAACACAAAATATAGTGAAATAAAGTCAGAGCTATGTGCAAGTAGGCAGATATTAGATAATAAAGTGATTGTGGTGCATGAAGTCCGCTGTTAGCATAATAAATAAAGTCTTAGGGGTTAGTTAGGAGCAGGCGGGTGGGGGTGTAGGGGATCAGGAGTTGAACAGCCCTGGGGACAAAGGTTCCTCTTCTTCTCTGTGTCCTGCAGTTGGGGCAACGAAGCCGACGTCCTGAGGGGAGCCACTCAAACGCTGGGAAGACTGGTGTGAGGGGTCCCGTGTGATCCCACTTGCTAACTTTAGTTTCTGCTACTCGTAGATGGTAGACCTATTCCTTACAGGAAGTCCAATGATTTTAGAACAGACTTTTAGAACAGCAGGTGGTTTCTGTTCTGGAGCCTGGTTGAGTGGAACCAGCAGGTTATAGAGACTGTAATGACGCGTAGTAGAAAGTCAGGAGGGCGTTCTTGCCGAGTTTGAAGGAATTGAGCATCCTGAGAAGGTATTTTCGTTGCTGACATTTCTTGACAATATCCTCTGTGTTGGAGGAGAATTTTAGCACCAGATATGTTTACTCTTTGACTACTTCAACAGGCTTCCCGTGGATTACGGTGTTTGCTTGTTGGAGAAGGTTATCACCATGTCTTTGGTCTTGTCTATGTTCAGTTCCAAACAGGAGATGTCACACCACCCCACAAACTCCTGAGGAGCTGGTCCGTGGTGATAAGAAGGGCTTGATAGCAGGGACAGGAGAACTGTATCATCAGCGTACTTTGCCAGATGACAGTCTGGTCGTGTGGTTCTGCAGTCATCGGAGGATGAAGAGAAGAGGTGAGAGCACGCAGCCCTGATGAGGGGAGCCGGTTGAAGTGTGTTGAAGGTCAAAGAAGGTGGTGTTGACCAGAACTCTCTGTGATCTGTTGGTTAAAAAGTCCATTATCCACAGGATTAGCTGGTCATCCAGATGAAAGAGGGTTGAGAGTTTGTTAGCCAGGATGTGGGCCTGCAGGGTGTGGAATGCAGAGGAGAAGTCTGCAAACAGGTTTTTCTGCTGAGGTAGTTTATGACTCATTGTTATGTTTTGATGGATCAGCGTTCTCTTTATTAATAGGTCAAACACTGAGCTGAACTGGCCTTTATCCGCTGCTCTGCCGAGAAGCATGCATACACAAGTCCCTTTGGTGCCCTAACAAACGATCAGAAATGACAAATTTCCTTAACTTTAACAACCATATTGCTATTTCTGGGGCTGAGGTTGCTGAGGTAGTTAAAAAGCTCCTCGGTGGCAAGGCCCCGGGGGTGGATGAGATCCGCCCGGAGTTCCTTAAGGCTCTGGATGCTGTGGGGCTGTCTTGGTTGACAAGACTCTGCAGCATCGCGTGGACATCGGGGGCGGTACCTCTGGATTGGCTGACCGGGGTGGTGGTTCCTCTCTTTAAGAAGGGGAACCGGAGGGTGTGTTCCAACTATCGTGGGATCACACTCCTCAGCCTTCCCGGTAAGGTCTATTCAGGTGTACTGGAGAGGAGGCTACGCCGGATAGTCAAACCTCGGATTCAGGAGGAACAGTGTGGTTTTCGTCCTGGTCGTGGAACTGTGGACCAGCTCTATACTCTCGGCAGGGTCCTTGAGGGTGCATGGGAGTTTGCCCAACCAGTCTACATGTGCTTTGTGGACTTGGAGAAGGCATTTGACCGTGTCCCTCGGGAGGTCCTGTGGGGAGTGCTCAGAGAGTATGGGGTGTCGGACTGTCTAATTATGGCTGTCCGCTCCCTGTACGATCAGTGTCAGAGCTTGGTCCGCCTTGCCGGCAGTAAGTCGGACACGTTTCCAGTGACTCCGCCAAGGCTGCCCTTTGTCACCGATTCTGTTCATAACTTTTATAGACAGAATTTGTAGGCGCAGTCAAGGCGTTGAGGGGATCCGGTTTGGTGGCTGCAGGATTCGGTCTCTGCTTTTTGCAGATGATGTGGTCCTGATGGCTTCATCTGGCCAGGATCTTCAGCTCTCACTGGATCGTTTCGCAGCCGAGTGTGAAGCGACTGGGATGAGAATCAGCACCTCCAAGTCCGAGTCCATGGTTCTCGCCCGGAAAAGGGTGGAGTGCCATCTCCGGGTTGGGGAGGAGACCCTGCCCCAAGTGGAGGAGTTCAAGTACCTAGGAGTCTTGTTCACGAGTGAGGGAAAAGTGGATCGTGAGATCGACAGGCGGATCGGTGCGGCATCTTCAGTAATGCGGACGCTGTATCGATCCGTTGTGGTGAAGAAGGAGCTGAGCCGGAAGGCAAAGCTCTCAATTTACCGGTCGATCTACATTCCCATCCTTACCTATGGTCATGAGCTTTGGGTTATGACCGAAAGGACAAGATCACGGGTACAAGCGGCCGAAATGAGTTTCCTCCGCCGGGTGGCGGGGCTCTCCCTTAGAGATAGGGTGAGAAGCTCTGCCATCCGGGGGGAGCTCAAAGTAAAGCCACTGCTCCTCCACATCGAGAGGAGCCAGATGAGGTGGTTCGGGCATCTGGTCAGGATGCCACCCGAACGCCTCCCTCGGGAGGTGTTTAGGGTACGTCCAACCGGTAGGAGGCCACGGGGAAGACCCAGGACACGTTGGGAAGACTATGTCTCCCGGCTGGCCTGGGAACGCCTCGGGATCCCCCGGGAGGAGCTGGACGAAGTGGCTGGGGAGAGGAAAGTCTGGGCTTCCCTGGATTGCTACAATAATAAACATGTAAAAAGTGAACTCTACTTACATTGGCGAAGGAGGAGCTGACGACAAAGGAGCGGAGAGACGGGGAAAAAAATTGCAAACTTCAAAAGGTTTACAAGCCGCGTCGCGAGGGATTGCATGGTTACTATGCAACAAGAGGGACTGGCTGGTCCATCCAGAGAGAGTTTTTCTAGTGAGCCAATCGATAGTAGTGCAGACATGTAAGACGCGCTTGAATTGCTTTGATTTACATGACGTCACATCCGGCGCTTTAAAATATGCTTGACGGTCAAGCCCGCGTCTCTGCTCAATAGCCTTTCTCGAAGAAAAATGTCCTATGCTTGGGGTTTTTTTTTCCTGCTGCACGAACCGTTGAAATGGCGAAAAGGATCATTTCTTCAGAGTTCCTCGAGAGGTAATTAATAAAGGAGGAAGAGTGCAAGATTTTACAAAAGACGAAGAGAAAAGTGGAACATACTCCAGTCCAAGGGAGCAGAGTCGAAGAACGCCCACGTTTGCAGTGATCCCTTTGTTAAAGGGGAACATTATCACCAGACCTATGTAAGCGTCAATATATACCTTGATGTTGCAGAAAAAAGACCATATATTTTTTTAACCGATTTCCGAACTCTAAATGGGTGAATTTTGGCAAATTAAACACCTTTCTAATATTCGCTCTCGGAGGCCATTTTCTCAAAACACCGAGTCAAATCAGCTCTGTTATTTTCCGTTTTTTCGACTGTTTTCCGTACCTTGGAGACATCATGCCTCGTCGGTGTGTTGTCGGAGGGTGTAACAACACGGACAGGGACGGATTCAAGTTGCACCAGTGGCCCAAAGATGCGAAAGTGGCAAGAAATTGGACGTTTGTTCCGCACACTTTACCGACGAAAGCTATGCTACGACAGAGATGGCAAGAATGTGTGGATATCCTGCGACACTCAAAGCAGATGCATTTCCAACGATAAAGTCAAAGAAATCTGCCGCCAGACCCCCATTGAATCTGCCGGAGTGTGTGAGCAATTCAGGGACAAAGGACCTCGGTAGCACGGCAAGCAATGGCGGCAGTTTGTTTTCGCAGACGAGCGAGCTAAACCCCCTATCGACCCTAGCTTCCCTGGCCTGCTGACATCAACTCCAAAACTGGACAGATCAGCTTTCAGGAAAAGAGCGCGGATGAGGGTATGTCTACAGAATATATTAATTGATGAAAATTGGGCTGTCTGCACTCTCAAAGTGCATGTTGTTGCCAAATGTATTTCATATGCTGTAAACCTAGTTCATAGTTGTTAGTTTCCTTTAATGCCAAACAAACACATACCAATCGTTGGTTAGAAGGCGATCGCCGAATTCGTCCTCGCTTTCTCCCGTGTCGCTGGCTGTCGTGTCGTTTTCGTCGGTTTCGCTTGCATACGGTTCAAACTGATATGGCTCAATAGCTTCAGTTTCTTCTTCAATTTCGTTTTCGCTACCTGCCTCCACACTACAACCATCCGTTTCAATACATTCGTAATCTGTTGAATCGCTTAAGCCGCTGAAATCCGAGTCTGAATCCGAGCTAATGTCGCTATAGCTTGCTGTTCTTTCCGCCATGTTTGTTTGTGTTGGCATCACTATGTGACGTCACAGGAAATTGGACGGGTGTTTATAACGATGGTTAAAATCAGGCACTTTGAAGCTTTTTTTAGGGATATTGCGTGATGGGTAAAATTCTTTGGAATGTGTTTTGACTAGGGAGACGATGTGCATGTGTTTTGACTAGGGAGAGGAGAGAGGGTTTTGGGGTTGGGACGACAGTCAATTTTAGCGGGGCGATCCGAATGTTCTATGCTGTTTCTGTGAAAGTATATCTGCAAAGCTTTGCAAATATATTACAAAATACCTATTCTGTCTCTAATGGTTTTTCAACTCAGCTTTAAGTGTCGTAAAGAGCTTGGGAGCGACTTGTGACTTGAATTCCCTGGGAGGAACAACTGGTCCAAAACGCAACAGCGTCCAAGTGTCAGATACATGCTCAACGCTAACGCCGCAGCCCTGTCTCTTCCTCCGCATTTCCTCCGGTTTCTTCACGCGGACTTCGGTGTGTCAGACAGCCAGCAGCTGGTCTCCAGTCCAAATAGAACCAATGTATTTCAAAGGTTGAGGAACTACTGTTGTATAAAAATTGGGGCTTTCTGGGAAACCAACGGGCTAGTATGGACCAACAATTCCAGGGCTAAATGTTTGTCCCAGTCCACCCCTATGCACCACAGTAATATTTTTGTTATATGACCCCCTCAAAATAGATGTGATAGACATGTTTCCGTCCAATCTTTTCTCCCTGATGAATTTGTGAACCATCTGCGAGAATCTGTCCGAGGCGACAGAAGTGTCAGATACATGCTCAACGCTAACGTCGCAGCCCTGTCTCTTGCTCCTAATTTTCTCCGGTCTCTTTATGCGGACTTCGGTGTGTCAGACAGCCAACAGCTGGTCTCCAGTCCAAATAGAACCAATGTATTTCAAAGGTTGAGGAACTACTGTTGTATAAAAAGTGGGGCTTTCTGGGAAACCAATGGGCTAGTATGAACCAACAATTCCAGGGCTAAATGTTTGTCACAGTCCACCCCTATGCACCACAGTAATCTTTTTGTTATATGACCCCCTCAAAATAGATGTGATAGACATGTTTCCGTCCAATCTTTTCCCCCTGATGAATTTGTGAACCATCTGCTAGAATCTGTCCGTGGCGCTGTCGGAGGCAGATATTTACATATATCCGAATTTTAGTGTTACTTGTTTTCTTTCATAGTCATATTTGAAAACAGCTCGTGTTTTCCATTTTATTTTCTTTCTTTTTCTCTGCAAGTAAACTGTGTGTGTTAACCTTGAATTCTTTGGAATGTGTTTTGACTAGGGAGACGATGTGCATGTGTTTTGACTAGGGAGAGGGGAGAGGAGAGAGGGTTTTGGGGTTGGGACGACAGACCATTTTAGCGGGGCGATCCGAATGTTCTATGCTGTTTCTGCAAAGCTTTGCAAATATATTACAAAATACCTATTCTGTCTCTAATGGTTTTTCAACTCAGCTTTAAGTGTCGTAAAGAGCTTGGGAGCGACTTGTGACTTGAATTCCCTGGGAGGAACAACTGGTCCAAAACGCAACAGCGCCCAAGTGTCCGATACATGCTCAACGCTAACGCCGCAGCCCTGTCTCTTCCTCCTAATTTTCTCCGGTCTCTTTATGCGGACTTCGGTGTGTCAGACAGCCAGCAGCTGGTCTCCAGTCCAAATAGAACCAATGTATTTCAAAGGTTGAGGAACTACTGTTGTATAAAAAGTGGGGCTTTCTGGGAAACCAATGGGCTAGTATGGACCAACAATTTCTGGGCTAAATGTTTGTCCCAGTTCACCCCTATGCAACACCCTAATATTTTTGTTATATGACCCCCTCAAAATAGATGTGATAGACATGTTTCCGTCCAATCTTTTCCCCCTGATGAATTTGTGAACCATCTACGAGAATCTGTCCAGGGCACAGTGTCCGATACATGCTCAACGCTAACGCCGCAGCACTGTCTCTTCTTCCGCATTTCCTCCGGTCTCTTCACGCGGACTTCGGTGTGTCAGACAGCCAGCAGCTGGTCTCCAGTCCAAATAGAACCAATGTATTTCAAAGGTTGAGGAACTACTGTTGTATAAAAATTGGGGCTTTCTGGGAAACCAACGGGCTAGTATGGACCAACAATTCCAGGGCTAAATGTTTGTCCCAGTCCACCCCTATGCACCACAGTAATATTTTTGTTATATGACCCCCTCAAAATAGATGTGATAGACATGGTTCCGTCCAATCTTTTCTCCCTGATGAATTTGTGAACCATCTGCGAGAATCTGTCCGAGGCGACAGAAGTGTCAGATACATGCTCAACGCTAACGCCGCAGCCCTGTCTCTTCCTCCGCATTTCCTCCGGTTTCTTCACGCGGACTTCGGTGTGTCAGACAGCCAGCAGCTGGTCTCCAGTCCAAATAGAACCAATGTATTTCAAAGGTTGAGGAACTACTGTTTTATAAAAAGTGGGGCTTTCTGGGAAACCAACGGGCTAGTATGGACTAAAAAGTCCATAGCCAAATTTTTGTCCCAGTCCAATATTTTTGTTGTATCACCTCTCCAAAATGGGTGTGAAAGACATGTTTCCGTCCAATCTTACCCCCTTGATGAATTTGTGAACCATCTGGCACGACCGGTTCTGCTACATTAACCTACTAATATGACATGAAATCAGCAGAGGTTGCCTAGAAAACTAACTTAAAACCAAAAAGGTATTCCTGCCTGTGGTTAAATGAGCATCAAGCATCATTAATCGTTTATGGAAATGCTCCAGCTGGCTTCATGACCAATCGCCAAACATGGAGTAAACAACAAAACGAGGCATAAAAGTCACCGCTGAAATGGAATTTTCCATTGTCTTCAGAGGCTTCCTCACACCGGATGTCTCGATCAGTCCGTCTTTTCGCTCCCGTCAACCCTTCATTAGCTCACCCTTTCAACTGCGACACACAGGTGACATTTGAATATAAATCACAAGCATTAACATTTATAAACACGGCTTTTACGACGGCTCTGTAATGAGACGCTGTAAATCCCAAGGCCGCGGTCCACCGTGCCAGCAGACACATAAACCGCGGAGAGGCCTTTTTAACAAGGACACAAGACCGCGACGCTCCACTCTGCCGTCCCGCGGCAATATCCCGCGGCCCGGCCCAGTCGTGAATTCTGTTGTCTTTTATAGCGCCGCGGTCGCCGCGTGGAGCTGTGCCAAGGTTGTTTCTAATATTCCGTGTAAAAAAGGACGGCCGGCGTAACGTCGACTGTTCAACTACAACCTCCAGTGAACGACTCGCTTTTAACCTCCTTGACGGTGTCACTCCATCCGTCCGAGGATCGTTTACGAGACAAGGTGTAAACAATGCAGAAATTGAGGACCGGGGGACGTATTTTAAAGAGTGGAGACTTTAAGAGGTGAAAGAAAAACAAAACCCAGCAATAAAGTGCAGTCTGCATGTTGTGCAGGAAAGGCCATTAAGCGTTGGGTCGATAGCGGACGACAAGCATTCTGGGTATTAAAGTGATCACGACATCAAACGGAAGAAGGAAGGCTGTCTCCGAAGACTTCCTTTTGGAAGCACTTTGTTCATCCAAAGCAGACACTTTTCATTAAGCACTGGACATAATAGATGACGCATCGATCCTCGCTCGCTCTTCCACGTCTCTTTGCTGTTCCACCTCGGAGTTTTCCCCACCGCAAATAAACATCTGTCTTTGTTTGCCTCAGGGACGCAATCACTTGTTTGTCCCTCGTCTGGGCTGGAGACGCAGTGGAACCTCCAAAGTTGAACACAAACTACTAAAAATAGACTTGCGTTCAAATCCAGAAAAATACATAGGCCGGCAATTTTGCCTCAGAGCAGGCCCGGCCCTAACCAATCTGGCGCCCTAGGCAAGATTTTAGGTGGCGCCCCCCCACATCGGCAGTGAAGTGTATATACTCACAAGAACCCGAATAGCTTTGTCTTTGACCTTTTTTTTTTTTACTTACAACTATACCTAATATATAAAGGGGTGGAAAAGTGACTATTACCTGCAGGGCAAACATTAGCTAACCAGAAGGCAATAACAATGTAAACAAAAAACACCTGCTTAAAAGATCTAATACAAACATTTATATGCACGTACAACACTTAGAACTTTTAGCATATCAGTATGTGGAATTCAATGATGGAATGGATTAAGTAAAGAAGTTAAAAATTGTACTGATATGATCCAGTTTAAGAGGTTGTTCAAAATAATAGTGCTTACAGAGTACAAAGAAGAAGAATTATGAGAAATACTTTCAACCTTATTGAAAATAAGATATTCTTCATCTCAGTATGTTAATAATGACTGAATTAATTAATTAATTACATATTACAAAACTGTTGTATACTAATTCATAGATGTTATTTTATTATATAAAAAGGTCAGTAAATGATTCTATATATTTGTAAACGCTTTGAAGTGGGAAAGGGGTAGGATTAAATAAGCTTTGCTTCTTCCTACTCCTTTTCGGGCATGATGTAAAATGAAATGATATGAAATTGTGTGATGTATTATGATGTAAGTGTGTTCATGTTCCAAATAAACTAAAGAAAGAAAGAAATGTCCCTGAGGAATGTAAGGCGGGAGTACTGTAATTAACTAACGTTACATTATTATTTTCCATAACAATTTAGCCCCCTCCACAATATTAACCCGACGTTAAAACAGAACTAGCTATTTATTGATTAGCAATTGCCGAATCATGTAACATTAGCTTAATGCTAAAAAGCAGGTTACTATCACATTCTGTAACAGACAAATAATTTCATGTAGGCTAACGTTACCTACCTGCTACCTCTTGTCTTTTCTCGTTTCTCCTCCTCTTCTTTTCTCTTTTTTCTTCCCTGGGCACCTGACAGTTTTGGCCGTTTTGACATCTTGTGTTGATTTTTTGATGTGGTGACGTCCAAAAAGAGTCATGATACAGGAAGGGAGGGGGCGCACCGTGCGGGGGAGGGGGGGCGTAATGTTGTAACAAATAATATGTCTATTAAATAGGCTTTACTTTGCATTTTAATTAATGTGGGATTATTTTTTGTATTTAGAAATAATAGTACCAACTTTTTTTTTTTCTTTTTTTTTTTCTCCAACATTTGTGGCACTGGCGTGGCGCCCCCTGAAGGACGGCGCCCTTAGCATTTGCCTATACGGCCTATGCCACGGGCCGGCCCTGCCTCAGAGTCATATAAAGTTAAAGTACCACTGGTAGTCACACACACACACACACACTAGGTGTGGTGAAATTACTCTCTGCGTTTGACCCATCCCCTTGTTTCCAGATGAGGGGAGCAGTGAGCAGCAGCGGTGGCCACGCTCAGAAATCATTTTGGTGATTAAACCCCCAATTCCAACCCTTGATGCTGAGTGCCACCGGTTTGAACTTACGACATACTTGCCAACCCTCCCGGATTTTCCGGGAGACTCCCGAAATTCAGCGCCTCTCCCGAAAACCTCCCGGGACAAATTTTCTCCCGAAAATCTCCCGAAATTCAGACGGAGCTGGAGGCCACGCCCCCTCCAGCTCCATGCGGACCTGAGTCCGCTTTCCCACAATATAAAGAACGTCTACAGTAAAGCAGTCCGTCTGCCGTAAACAGCAATGTTGTGACACTCTTAAACAGGACAATACTGCCATCTAGTGCATTTGATGAAAGCACTTTTGTGCGTGCCACACAGCAATGCATCATCAGAGAGGGTGTTCAGCATGGTTAGAAAGATAGTGACAGAGAATAGAACAAGACTGGACAATTCAACCCTTAACTCAACAATGAGTAGATGAGTGTTATGTGTGTGTATATGTGTAAATAAATGAACACTGAAATTCAAGTATTTCTTTTATTTTTTTATATATATATATATATATATATATATATATATATATATATATATATATATATATAGCTAGAATTCACTGAAAGTCGATTATTTCTTATATATATATATATATATATATATATATATATATATATATATATATATATATATGAAATACTTGACTTGGTGAATTCTAGCTGTAAATATACTCCTCCCCTCTTAACCACGCCCCCAACCACGCCCCCCGCACCCACCCCCACCCCCCACCTCCCGAAATTGGAGGTCTCAAGGTTGGCAAGTATGACTTACGACCTACCGATCTCAGGGGTTTCAGGACGGACGCTCTAACCATATATACAGTATGTCGAGGTTTCTGTGGTTTATCCGTTATACAGTGCTCAAAACCGGGGTAGAGCGGAATATACGTTAGTAGAGATGTCCGATAATGGCTTTTTTGCCGATATTGTCCAACTCTTAATTACCGATACCGATATCAACCGATACCGATATATACAGTCGTGGAATTAACACATTATTATGCCTAAATTTGTTGTGATGCCCCGCTGGATGCATTAAACAATGTAACAAGGTTTTCCAAAAATAAATCAACTCAAGTTATGGAAAAAAAAAAAATGCCAACATGGCACTGCCATATTTATTATTGAAGTCACAAAGTGCATTTTTTTTTTTTAACATGCCTCAAAACAGCAGCTTGCTATTTGGGACATGCTCATGAGGAGGTTGAGGTGGGCGGGGTTGGGGGTGTATATTGTAGCGTCCCGGAAGAGTTAGTGCTGTAAGGGTTTCTGGGTATTTGTTCTGTTGTGTTTATGTTGTGTTACGGTGCGGATGTTCTCCCGAAATGTGTTTGTCATTCTTGTTTGGTGTGGGTTCACAGTGTGGCGCATATTTGCAACAATGTTAAAATTGTTTATACGGCCACCCTCAGTGTGACCTGTATGGCTGTTGACCAAGTATGCTTTGCATTCACTTGTGTGTGTGAAAAGCCGTGGATATTATGGGACTGGGCCGGCACGCAAAGGCAGTGCCTTTAAGTCTCTACGTCCGTGTACACAGCGGCGTTTTTAAAAAAATTCATACATTTTACTTTTTGATACCGATAATTTTGAAACCGATAATTTCCGATATTACATTTTAAAGCATTTATCGGCCGATAATATCGGCAGTCCGATATTATTGGACATCCCTATACGTTAGGTTAGGAAAAAATACAGAGGTTATATCATCCCTACAAGCCTGTTTCGCAGGTTTCCCTGCTAGTCATCCATCCATCCATTTTCTACCACTTGTCCCTTTCGGGGTCGCGGGGGGTGCTGGAGCCTATCTCAGCTGCATTCGGGCGGAAGGCGGCGTACACCCTGGACAAGTCGCCACCTCATCACAGCGACAGCCATGCTCGTCAGGCGATTTTGTAATGAATAAAAACATTTATAATAAAATCCCCTGATGAGCAGGGAAACCTGCGAAACAGGCTTGTAGGGATGATATAGCCTCTGTGTTTTTTCCTAACCTAATATATATATATATAAGTTTACATACACTTGTAAAGAACATCATGTCATGGCTGTCTTGAGTTTCCAATCATTTCTACAACTCTTATTTGTTTGTGATAGAGTGATTGGAGCACTTACTTGTTGGTCACAAAAAACATTCATGAAGTTTGCTTCTTTTATGAATTTATTATGGCTCTACTGAAAATGTGAGCAAATGTGCTGGGTCAAAAGTATACGTACAGCAATGTTTATATTTGGTCACATGTCCCTTGGCAAGTTTCACTGCAATAAGGCGCTTTTGGTTTAATTCTAGTCTGCCATTCCTTTGCTGCTTTTGACGTGTGTTTGGGGTCATTGTCCTATTGGAACACCCAAGTGCGGCCAAGACCCAACCTCCGGGCTGATGATTTTAGGTTGTCCTGAAGAATTTGAGGTAATCCTCCTTTGGCATTGTCCCATTTAAAGCACCAGTTCCATTGGCAGCAAAACAGGCCCAGAGCAAATACTACCACCACCATGCTTCACGGTAGGCATGCTGTTCCTAGGATTAAAGGCCTCACCTTTTCTCCTCCAAACATATTGCTGGGTATTGTGGCCAAACAGCTCAATTTTTGTTTCATCTGACCACAGAACTTTCCTCCAGAAGGTCTTATCTTTGTCCATGTGATGTCAGATGAAACATAAATTGAGCTGTTTGGCCACAATACCAATATATATATATATATATATATATATATATTTAATAAATGGGTTATACTTGTATAGTGGAGGTACTCAAAACGCTTTGACAATATCTCCCCATAGACCCATTCACACACACATTCCCACACTGATGTAACCACGACTCATCAGGAGCAAGGATGAAGCGTCTTGCTCAAGGACACGACGGACGTGACTATTTTTGATTGATTGATTGAGACTTTTATTAGTAGATTGCACAGTACAGTACATATTCCGTACAGTTGACCACTAAATGGTAACACCCCAATAAGTTTTTCAACTTGTTTAAGTCGGGGTCCACGTTAACCAATTCATGGTTGGGATCGGGGATCGAACCAGGAACCCTCAGGTTGCTGGCACGCCGTCCCCTACTAACATAACCATGCCAACTTTTTTAGCCAATTTTACCGCCGAACACCTCAGATACATATAACTTGGAAACTTGATACATGCTACCTGTTAGTATGCTAACTTATCATCAATACGTATTAGAAGTGAGTGTCAGTGCTACCCGGCGGATGCAGATTTATTGCGACACGATAGCATTAGCAGCATTGCTAGGTGCTAAACACACAAACTAACCATAATAAAACAAACACTGTAATATTTCCACTCTCGCTGGGATGCCGACTGACGGGACCCTCACATAATCCCGTTTAGATGAAGAGTTCATCGCAATCCTCACGAAGGGTTAAAAAAGTTGCCGCAATTAGCGTCTTTTTGTGTCTTTTGTGTCGGTCCATGGCCACATTTGTCTACTAGCAGGTGAGAGATGCATGAATTATAATCTACAATTTACTTTTAGCAAGTTTGATACCAAGCAGAAGCAGCCGTCGGGTCAGTGTGTCAAAATAGTTTGCCTGCGTCAGCACTTATAATAACAATATCACTCATATTTGGTTCATTTTCAGGTCCCGACATGTAAATGGAGTATTGTTGGCGCTTTCTGGATGTTTTTAGAGACTATAATGAGAGGACTCTCCATCTGTTGACTCAATTGTTAGATATTTATTTACACTTTAGAATGCATAAAAAAAAGTCAAGTATGTGTGTTCTTGTCTCACATAAGGATTGTGAATGATAAACAGCACATCTTTCATGTTTTTGTGTATTTCCAGTATGACTGACCTAATAATATGGTCAGAGTGCAGAAGCGTTGCTACTGTGATGTCAATCTCTGAAAGTAGCCGACTGAATTTGTGGCATTTTGTGTTGTTTAGACCAGTGGTCCCCAACCTTTTTGTAACTGCGGACTGGTCAACGCTTGAAAATTTGTCCCACGGACCGGGGGTGGGGTGGGCTGGGGGGAGGGGTGTATGGTAATTTTTTTCTTTTTTTTTCTTTTGTTTTTTGTCATAAAAAAATAGAATCGTGTGCTTACGGACTGTATCCCTGCAGACTGTATTGATCTATATTGATATATAATGTAGGAACCAGAAATTATAATAACAGAAAGAAACAACCCTTTTGTGTGAATGAGTGTAAATGGGGGAGGGAGGTTTTTTGGGTTGGTGCACTAATTGTAAGTGTATCTTGTGTTTTTTATGTTGATTTAACAAAAAATAAAAAATAAAATATATATATATATATATATATATATATATATATATATATATATATATATTAGAGATGCGCGGATAGGCAATTATTTCATCCGCAACCGCATCAGAAAGTCGTCAACCATCCGCCATCCACCCGATGTAACATATGATCAGAACCGCACCCGCCCGTTGTTATATATCTAATATAGACGATGCAAGGCATTAGTGAGGTTATAAAGCTTTTGCCTGTTAAAGAAAGGAGACTGATCCAATGCAGCGCAGACATTCGCGTGCCACGCTGTCACGACCCAGACGCACACCAGTGCGCAATCATATGGGAGCCGCGCTGAGCGCACCTCCAAGCAGGTCTCGCTGCCGGCGACGGCCGCGTAT
Organism: Nerophis lumbriciformis; assembly: GCF_033978685.3. Lineage (NCBI taxonomy): Eukaryota > Metazoa > Chordata > Actinopteri > Syngnathiformes > Syngnathidae > Nerophis > Nerophis lumbriciformis. The sequence continues at coordinate 34,185,143 of NC_084573.2, forward strand.
GAGCCCGACGCTCCAGCGCCATCCATCTTCAGGGCTAGTTGATTCGGCAGGTGGGTTGTTACACACTCCTTAGCGGGTTCCGACTTCCATGGCCACCGTCCAGCTGCTGTCTATATCAACCAGGGTGAGCCCCACCCCTTTCGTGAGCGCACTGCGCGCGGAGTGACCCCTGTTACGCGCCCCCGGCAATGGGGGTGGTGGGCAGGTAAGCTGCGCGGGCGGAGCGCGCGGAGTGACCCCTGTTACGAGCCCCCGGCCACGGGGGTGGCGGGCAGGTAAGCTGCTTACCTGCTGCGCGTGACGCCGGCCGCGGCGAAGGCGGACGAGGCGGGGTGTCGGTGCGGTGGGCGCGGTGGTGACCCTGGACGTGCGTCGGGCCCTTCTCGCGGATCGCCTCAGCTACGGCTCCCGGTGGGGCCCTCTCGGGGGAAGGGGCCTCGGTCCCGGACCCCGGCGAGGCGTCCCTTCTCCGCTCCGTAAAAGTGTCCATCTCTTTTTTTTTTTTTTTCTTCTGTTGTGGCATATGCTGCAGGTGCCTGCTCGTTTTTCGTATGTGGGTAACAACATTTAACTATGTATATATATTTCCCAATTGGTTTAACTTCCACCCGCCTGAATCTATTTAAAATCTAATTTTTTTTTAATTTCAACCACCCGACCCGACCCGACCCGCGGATAAAATCCAATTTTTTTTTTATTTCATCCGCCCGATCCGCGGATAATCCGCGGACTCCGCGGTTGTGCCCGCAAACCGCGCATCTCTAGTATATATATATATATATATATATATATATATATATATATTATTTTATTTTTTAAATTTCTTGTGCGGCCCGGTACCAATCGATCCACGGAGCGGTACCGGGACACGGCCCGGTGGTTGGGGGACCACTGGTTTAGACGGTATCTTCACATACTTTGCGGATTGTAAACACACTTGGATATGGTTGAATGGATACCATGAAACTGTCATGTCTGTGTAATCATGTTTTGTCTTAGTCATGTTTTGTTTAGTTATTGGACTCTTTAGTTTCTGGCTTTTCACTCCCTTGTCTTGTTTCCATGATTACCCATTAGTTTCACCTGTTCCACGTTTGGACTCATTGTGCACTCTTGTTTGTCACCACAGCAACCCATTAGTTTTCACCTGTCACGTCACGCACCTGTTTCACGTTTTGAGTCACGCACCTGTTTTCGTTAATCATGTCTGTAGTATTTAAGTTGATTGTTTTTCAGTTTGTCTTTCTGGTGACATCCCCGCATTTATGCTTCTGCACACTCTCCACACCCTTATGGTCCTTGCTGCTCTTTTTTCATGCCGGTTCCATGCCAAGTAAGTTTTTGTTTATTAAGCCACAGTTAGTGTTTTTTGTTGTTCATAGTTTCTGCCTTTGTGCAAGTATTTGTTTTCATAGCCAAGTCGTTTCTCCGCCACTGTGCGCGCTTTTCGTTTGTACATTTTTTTGTAGTTATAGTGTTTAAATAAATCATGTATTCCCCTTCACGCCACATATGGTCCAAATCTTTTGCACCTCGGGAGAACAAACCACGCCATAGTCCCAGTCGTGACAGAAACACAATTAACTTAAAGGGGAACATTATCACCAGACCTATGTAAGCGTCAATATATACCTTGATGTTGCAGAAAAAAGACCATATATTTTTTTAACCGATTTCCGAACTCTAAATGGGTGAATTTTTTCTAATATTCGCTCTCGTCACATCGGGAAGCAATCCGCCATTTTCTCAAACACCGAGTCAAATCAGCTCTGTTATTTTCCGTTTTTTTCGACTGTTTTCCGTACCTTGGAGACATCATGCCTCGTCGGTGTGTTGTCGGAGGGTGTAACAACACGAACAGGGACGGATTCAAGTTGCACCAGTGGCCCAAAGATGCCAAAGTGGCAAGAAATTGGACGTTTGTTCCGCACACTTTACCGACGAAAGCTATGCTACGACAGAGATGGCAAGAATGTGTGGATATCCTGCGACACTCAAAGCAGATGCATTTCCAACGATAAAGTCAAAGAAATCTGCCGCCAGTAGAGATGCGCGGTTTGCGGACACAACCGCGGAGTCCGCGGATTATCCGCGGATCGGGCGGATGAAATTAAAAAAAATAAGATTTTATCCGCTCGCGGGTCGGGTCGGGTGGATTAATTAGATATATATATATTTTTTTTTTTTTTTTTTTTTTTTTTGCGGGTGGCAGTTAAACCAATTGGGAAATATATATACATAGTTAAATGTTGTTACCCACATACGAAAAACGAGCAGGCACCTGCTGCATATGCCACAACAGAAGAAAAAAAAAAGAAAAGAGATGGACACTTTTACGGAGCGGAGAAGGGACGCCTCGCCGGGGTCCGGGACCGAGGCCCCTTCCCCCGAGAGGGCCCCACCGGGAGCCGTAGCTGAGGCGATCCGCGAGAAGGGCCCGACGCACGTCCAGGGTCACTACCGCGCCCACCGCACCGACACCCCGCCTCGTCCGCCTTCGCCGCGGCCGGCGTCACGCGCAGCAGGTAAGCAGCTTACCTGCCTGCCACCCCCGTGGCCGGGGGCTCGTAACAGGGGTCACTCCGCGCGCTCCGCCCGCGCAGCTTACCTGCCCGCCACCCCTGTTGCCGGGGGCGCGTAACAGGGGTCACTCCGCGCGCAGTGCGCTCACGAAAGGGGTGGGGCTCACCCTGGTTGATATAGAGAGCAGGACGGTGGCCATGGAAGTCGGAACCCGCTAAGGAGTGTGTAACAACCCACCTGCCGAATCAACTAGCCCTGAAAATGGATGGCGCTGGAGCGTCGGGCCCATATACCCGGCCGTCGCCGGCAGCGAGACGCGCTTGGAGGTGCGCTCAGCGCGGCTCCCATATGATTGCGCACTGGTGTGCGTCTGGGTCGTGACAGCGTGGCACGCGAAAGTCTGTGCTGCGTTGGATCAGTCTCCTTTCTTTAACAGGCAAAAGCTTTATAACCTCAGTGAGGTTATAAAGCTTGCGCACCAAACACGAAGCAAGGCCATGGTGCAGGAGAACAAAGGACTTCTTTCATTTAAGGTTTGTGATAAACCATCAAACTCATTCGTTAAAAGGACTCTATAGTAATATAAAGCGAATTTTTCTGGACATTATCATGCAAGAAAAGTTTATTTTTGGGACCGCGATCACCGCGTAATGATTTTTAAAGGTTGCATGACAAACATTTAACTGTCCCATGTGATCAGCCAGTGCGATTGGAAATCCATGCTCAATTATTGCCTCCGTAAATAAAACTTCGGCATTTATCACATCCAAAGAATCTGTTTGGGCGACGAAAAACGTTGAAAGTTTTCCACTTGTATCGCTAGCAACGGCATTAGACTTGTGTTTTTTTGTCCCAACGTGGTCTTTTACATCCCTAATTCCTCCGTGTCCGATCGAAAAATCTTGTCTGCACAAGGTGCAATTCGCGTAGTTTTCACCCTTTTTTTTTTTTTTGATTAATGAAAAACCCGGAGTAGGTTGATGAAAACCGTACGAATTACGGGAAAACCGGAGTAGTTGGCAGGCTCACTAATGCCTTGCATCATCTATATTAGATCGGGCGGATGGCGGGCGGGTGCAGTTCTGATCAAACGTTACATCGGGTGGATGGCGGATGGTTGACGACTTTCTGACGCGGTTGCGGATGAAATAAATTGCCTATCCGCGCATCTCTAGCCGCCAGACCCCCATTGAATCTGCCGGAGCGTGTGAGAAATTCAGGGACAAAGGACCTCGGTAGCACGGCAAGCAATGGCGGCAGTTTGTTCCCGCAGACGAGCGAGCTAAACCCCCTGGATGTCTTGGCTCACACCGTCCCGAAGATGATCAAGAGAAGAATATCGACCCTAGCTTCCCTGGCCTGCTGACATGAGGGTATGTCTACAGAATATATTAATTGATGAAAATTGGGCTGTCTGCACTCTCAAAGTGCATGTTGTTGCCAAATGTATTTCATATGCTGTAAACCTAGTTCATAGTTGTTAGTTTCCTTTAATGCCAAACAAACACATACCAATCGTTGGTTAGAAGGCGATCGCCGAATTCGTCCTCGCTTTCTCCCGTGTCGCTGGCTGTCGTGTCGTTTTCGTCGGTTTCGCTTGCATACGGTTCAAACCGATATGGCTCAATAGCTTCAGTTTCTTCTTCAATTTCGTTCTCGCTACCTGCCTCCACACTACAACCATCCGTTTCAATACATGCGTAATCTGTTGAATCGCTTAAGACACTGAAATCCGAGTTTGAATCCGAGCTAATGTCGCTATAGCTTGCTGTTCTTTGTTTGTTTGTGTTGGCTTCACTATGTGACGTCACAGGAAAATGGACGGGTGTATATAACGATGGTTAAAATCAGGCACTTTGAAGCTTTTTTTAGGGATATTGCGTGATGGGTAAAATTTTGAAAAAAACTTCGAAAAATATAATAAGCCACTGGGAACTGATTTTTAATGGTTTTAACCATTCTGAAATTGTGATAATGTTCCCCTTTAATTAATCAACTTGTTTTTACTCTCCACCGCTCCAAAAATTCAGATCTGTATTGTATTTGGTAGAAATAATAACGATGACACCTTGAAGTTTCTACCTGTTCCGACCTAGTCGTAGTGGGTGGAGCCTAGAGGCAAAAACTGCTCGACGCCACCATCAATCTTAATCCTTGATCCTCATTGCTACAAATGACGACACTCTGAAGTGGCTTTATTTCATTTTGAATTAATTGTATAATTGTTTTTATTCACCAAAAAATATTGGGAATATGAGACGTAACTTGCGACTCGCTTGGATCGCACTGCAAGTGCAGGTGATGCACGTAGCATTACCCCGAAGATGCATTTTCA
>NC_084573.2:34202500-34205000 GCF_033978685.3 Nerophis lumbriciformis
TGTAACGGAGTAAATGTAGCGCGTTACTACCCACCTCTGATTACGAGAATGGGTTGGAGCCGATAATCGGATCTGTGAAGCGTTTTTGAAAGTCCAGAAAAGCGCTGTATAAATCCCATTCATTAAGTATCGAACTCGGTAGCCGTCCCTCTTTGAAGCAGCCCGTACTTCTGTACGTTTTTGTGGCGCCGCTGTAAGTCCGACCAAATTGTACACGTTCTTCATCCCTCTTGTAACACCAATGGGAGCACATGCGGCAAAACATGCTGAGCACGATCCTCTCTTTACCGATACAGTAAAAATGTCGCTTAGCTGGTGGGGGGGTCGGGGGGGAACAAAACAAACAAAAACAACCCCGCCCGGATTTCTGTGGTCTCCCTCCTTAAGATAATGGCTGGACTTGAGGTCAACCCTGGATCCACCCAGACACGACCGCCCCCACTTCGTGGCTTGTATTGACGTCTGACATCCAGCTGTCATGCTCGGATTGCTGAGCTCGTCAAAAAAAATACCAAACTGAGTGCAGAGAGTGCGGTTTACCCCCACTCCCCCCCCAACCCCCCTCCCCCGTATCGACTCATTTCTGTTTGAGCACAGGAGAAGATAATATGCAAAGAAATCAATAACCCTTCCAGCGGCATTAAAAAATTGTTTTTACTTAAAAGGAGGAGATATAAATACTGCATTGCAATATATTAACCTTAGTTCCACACACAACAAGTGAAGAGTCATTTTGATTATTTTGTTCATCTCTCTAGGTCAGTGGTTCTTAACCTGGGTTCGATCGAACCCTAGGGGTTCGGTGAGTCGGTCTCAGGGGTCCGGCGAAGGTCAGGACACACCGGACTCATCGTGTAAATAAAAACTTCTCCCTATCACCGTGTTATGGATACCCCCAAACTATGTTCCCTTTAATTGTCCATCTGATTTGCAGGTGTGTAAATGTTATAATAATGATGGATAAGTTATCACACAACTCTTATGCTTAAAGGCCGTTGCTATAGTTATTATCAATTGTGCTGAAGTTGTACTTTTCTATCTGTGCAAAGTGTTGCGTTTGGACCAGATGTTCCTCCCCAGGGAATTTAAGTTGCTGGTCACTCCCAAGTTCTTTTGATGGCACATAAGCTGAGTTCAATTTGACCACCAGACAGAATGGGTATTTTGTGATTTTATTTTCAAAGCTTTGAAAATAAACGTGAGACCAATCCAGTACAGCAAGCGTTCCCTAGCGCAGCTAAGATGATCTAATGTAAAATACGGAAACCTTCTCATCTATAAAGTGTCTCTCGCTCCCACCCTCCTTGTCTCTTCCTCCAGCCCGAACACATACCCATTCCTCCTCAGCTGGGCACAGGAACAGATAAGAGAAAGGAGTTATGTCTACTCCCTGCATACCACAAAATCAAGGTTGACACATACAGTACTTGCAGACAACCAAAAGAGAACAACAGGAAGAACACTAGGTGTCTTGTAATATGACTATGAAAGTAAAGAAGTAACACTTAAACATGGATATATGTAGATATCTGCCTCCGACAAAAGGCACAACTTGTAATCTTGCTTTGCGAGTTGTCTCGTGTCAGCAGTTTGGTTCCAGACCCTGCCTGCTGACAGCCAAGGACGAACATCGAGTACCTCAACGGAGACAAAACAGAGACAGGGCGAAATCACAAGTGTCAGCACATTTCCATTCTGAATAATCACGTATTGTGTCTACTGGGGCTGCTTCCCTTCAGAAGCAGCCTCAGTGATGTTAACTCGGGACCTCCCGAATAAATAGAGGAGCACGTGGGACTGTACCTTAGAGCGAAGGGGAAACAGCCCAATACGTCTCTCCGCATGAGTACAATTCAACTCTGTCTCTGCTTGATTCCTTCTTCTTGTCTTGTGTAATAGATAGTTTGGTGTTTGAACCTGACAGTAATTTGTTGTGAGTTCATGCACTGTGTTGGTTTTGTTCTTGGAACAAGGTGATGTTCATGCACGGTTCATTTTGTGCACCAGTAAAAAAAAACATATACCTTTGTCTTGAATTTAAAAAATATCCATCCATCCATCCATCTTCTTCCGCTTATCCGAGGTCGGGTCGCGGGGGCAGCAGCCTAAGCAGGGAAGCCCAGACTTTCCTCTCCCCAGCCACTTCGTCCAGCTCCTCCCGGGGGATCCCGAGGCGTTCCCAGGCCAGCCGGGAGACATAGTCTTCCCAACGTGTCCTGGGTCTTCCCCGTGGCCTCCTACCGGTCGGACGTGCCCGAAACACCTCCCGAGGGAGGCGTTCGGGTGGCATCCTGACCAGATGCCCGAACCACCTCATCTGGCTCCTCTCGATATGGAGGAGCAGCGGCTTTACTTTGAGCTCCCCCCGGATGACAGAGCTTCTCACCCTATCTCTAAGGGAGAGCCCCGCCACCCGGCGGAGGAAACTCATTTCGGCCGCTTGTACCCGTGATCTTGTCCTTTCGGTCATGACCCAAAGCTCATGACCATAGGTGAGGAT
>NC_084573.2:34217500-34227500 GCF_033978685.3 Nerophis lumbriciformis
GGTCATGACCCAAAGCTCATGACCATAGGTGAGGATGGGAACGTAGATCGACCGGTAAATCGAGAGCTTTGCCTTCCGGCTCAGCTCCTTCTTCACCACAACGGATCGATACAGCGTCCGCATTACTGAAGACGCCGCACCGATCCGCCTGTCGATCTCACGATCCACTCTTCCCTCACTCGTGAACAAGACTCCGAGGTACTTGAACTCCTCCACTTGGGGCAAGATCTCCTCCCCAACCCGGAGATGGCACTCCACCCTTTTCCGGGAGAGAACCATGGACTCGGACTTGGAGGTGCTGATTCCCATCCCAGTCGCTTCACACTCGGCTGCGAGCCGATCCAGTGAGAGCTGAAGATCTTGGCCGGAGGAAGCCATCAGGACCACATCATCTGCAAATAGCAGTGACCTAATCCTGCAGCCACCAAACCAGATCCCTTCAACGCCTTGACTGCGTCTAGAAATTCTGTCCATAAAGGTTATGAACAGAATCGGTGACAAAGGGCAGCCTTGGCGGAGTCCAACCCTCACTGGAAACGTGTCCGACTTACTGCCGGCAATGCGGACCAAGCTCTGACACTGATCATACAGGGAGCGGACCGCCACAATAAGACAGTCCGTTACCCCATACTCTCTGAGCACTCCCCACAGGACTTCCCGGGGTACACGGTCGAATGCCTTCTCCAAGTCCACAAAGCACATGTAGACTGGTTGGGCAAACTCCCATGCACCCTCAAGGACCCTGCCGAGAGTATAGAGCTGGTCCACAGTTCCACGACCAGGACGAAAACCACACTGTTCCTCCTGAATCCGAGGTTCGACTATCCGGCGTAGCCTCCTCTCCAGTACACCTGAATAGACCTTACCGGGAAGGCTGAGGAGTGTGATCCCACGATAGTTGGAACACACCCTCCGGTTCCCCTTCTTAAAGAGAGGAACCACCACCCCGGTCTGCCAATCCAGAGGTACCGCCCCCGATGTCCACGCGATGTTGCAGAGTCTTGTCAACCAAGACAGCCCCACAACATCCAGAGCCTTAAGGAACTCCGGGCGGATCTCATCCACCCCCGGGGCCTTGCCACCGAGGAGCTTTTTAACTACCTCGGCAACCTCAGCCCCAGAAATAGGAGAGCCCACCACAGATTCCCCAGGCCCTGCTTCCTCATAGGAAGACGTGCTGGTAGGATTGAGGAGGTCTTCGAAGTATTCCCTCCACCGATCCACAACATCCGCAGTCGAGGTCAGCAGAGCAGCATCCCCACCATACACGGTGTTGACACTGCACTGCTTCCACTTCCTGAGGCGGCGGATGGTGGTCCAGAATTGCTTCGAAGCCGTCCGGAAGTCTTTTTCCATGGCCTCCCCGAACTCCTCCCATGTCCGAGTTTTTGCCTCCGCGACCGCTGAAGCCGCACACCGCCTGGCCTGTCGGTACCTGTCTGCTGCCTCAGGAGTCCTATGAGCCAAAAGAACCCGATAGGACTCCTTCTTCAGCCTGACGGCATCCCTCACCGCCGGCGTACTACACTATGTATAAGTGTGTGTATATATGTATATGTGTAGGTATATGAAAGTGTGTGTGTGTGTTTGTTTCCTGATTAAAAATAAATATATTGAAAAACAGTTTAAAAAAAAAAAAAAAAGTCAGTCTTTTGAACGTCTTTTTGAAAGGAACGGCTCCTCAAAATGCGACCCCCTTCAAAGAGCCATAAATCCCATCTCTAAGTGAAGTCGCTCATGTCGAGGAACAGCCAGCCGGACAATAGCGAGATCTCGTCGTTCTCATTTCAATTACAAATGTAATTTCCTCCGGGAAGATCTCCGACTCGGAAACGTGATCGATGAGAAGATTGCGTACAATGGCAAGCTTGCGGCAATTAACGTGTGATAGTGGAAAAACAACAATGCGGTAATTGTACACAGGAAAGGTGCTGGGCTGATACCGGCTCCAATTTTCTGCTGATATCAGGAGTGCAAAGTGTGCATCAACATTCTAATGAGAGCGAACAGGATGCGGCGGAGAAACAATGGACCTTTTGGAGACGCGGACAGCTTGAGTTGACTGATGGTAATAAATGTGTCGTGCTGAAAGACTGATGAACTCATTTGCAGTTTGACATTTGTATTATTTGTGATAGATCAGCTTTGTTAGCCATCACACTGTCATCCATTCATCATTTCCCCCCGACTGGCTAAATATCAACGTGTCATCTCTTGGACGCTTTGTGTGGCCCTTAACAACATGTTTGCTCTTTAATATTGCTCACAGAAATATTTTGTAAATGTTTATCGACACATCTTAATTGTAACACAGCAGTAAAACGGCTGATCGAACAAAACAGAAGCCATCGTCAAGCTCTCCAATCAGCTAAACGGACTCAATAACTCCACGGTGGCGTTTCGGTGAAATTACTGAGGAATTTTTGAAAACAACTCCTACAGACATCACACGTGCGACGGTTTAGTAAGTAAGAATTGTTTTAGTTATATTGTAAAACGTACAAATGTTGCCTGGAGTGATGAACGAAGAATCCGTACGAGTAAAAAAAAAAACGCTACGGACGGCTAGAAGACTGCACGAATTGCAATTTAACTTCCTGTTGAAAGCTACCTGCAGTGAGCAAACTCGTCCACAGAATGGCGCCATAGCACAAATAATAAAACAGATTCTCAATGCATTTGCTTGTTTGTTTTCATAATTTTTTTTTTTTTTACGTTATGCCCTTTAGCGGGAAAAAATCCATAAATTAGCCGCATGGTCTTGTAAACTGAAGGGTTCAAAGTGTACGAGAAAAAAAGCGGCTCATAATCCGGAATTTACGGTAGCTTTTGGATGAATTAAGGGGCTGATTAAAACAAATCCAATTGATGCGTTTTGGTGTCTGATAGTTTTCATTGAATCGCAATTGTTTTTTTTATGCATATGAAAAAAATTCTTGCAATATGCATTTTTGGGGTAAAGAGTCTTTGTTTGATCGAATGGAACAATAACCGTAGTCTATCATACTTGCCAACCTTGAGACCTCCGATTTCGGGAGGTGGGGGGGTGGGGGCGGGGGCGTGGTCGGGGGTGGGGCGAGGGGCGTGGTTAAGATATATATATATATATAAGAAATACTTGACTTTCAGTGAATTCTAGCTATATATATATATATATAGAGAACGGCCTACGGATCACGATTGAAGCCAACAAGCAAACCGTCAACTTCCTTGACGTCACTTTCAACCTGAGAAATAACAGCTACCAACCATTCACGAAACCCAACACAACACTCCAATACGTGCACCATGACAGCAACCACCCACCCACCACCACGAAAAGAATACCTACCGGAATTAATAAAAGGCTATCGATGCTGTCATCTAGCAAAGCTGAATTTGACCAAGCAACCCCCCCGTACCAAAAAGCCCTTGATGAAAGCGGATACAACTTCACCCTCACCTATGAACCCACGCCAGGAAACCAACCAAAAAAGAACAGAAAACGAAACGACATCATCTGGTACAACCCCCCATACAGCAAAAACGTCTCAACTAACATTGGACACAAATTCCTCAATCTGATAGACAAACACTTTCCCAAAGACAACACCCTAAGAAAAGTATTCAACAAGAACAACATTAAATTGAGCTACAGCTGTATGAACAATATACGACAAATTATCTCAAACCACAACAAAACAATTGCAAATGAGCCGTCGGCCCCCGGACAGAGCGACTCCAAAACCAACAAAGGCTGCAACTGTAGAAAGAAACCTGATTGCCCTCTCAACAAACATCAGTTGTCTACTAATCTAAGGTAACACGCAAGGACATTAACACATCCGACACATATGTAGGATTAACCGAGGGAGAGTTCAAAACCAGATGGAACAATCACAAGGCTTCTTTCAGGAACCAAAACCTGCGGAATACCACAGAACTCAGCAAACACATTTGGGACCTCAAAGACAATAATGTTGAATATTCAATAACATGGCAAATTCTTGCATCCAGCACACCTTACAATAGTGGTAATAAAAGATGCAACCTATGCTTGAAAGAGAAACTGTTTATTATTTACCGTCCAGACCTGTCATCCCTCAACAAGCGCAGCGAAATTGTAACAGCATGCCGCCACAGACGGAAACACCTCCTAGGTAACACATGAGCCAATCAGAATGTGTACTTAAACTTATAAAGATCACATGGATATTATTCAGTGAGTTAATTCACCAAAACTAACCTGTTATACAGGATGAAAAAGCACACAGGACGTTTCAATTGTTCACAGACTGGTCGCGCTCATCAGAATGACAAGACACTTCCGGTCTGCAGGTGATAGCATTCAATTGGGAAGAAACGCCCTACTGCCCCCTACTGACCAATGTGAATACTGATAAATGTGTAATGACAGCTCCAAAAACGAATTCAAACCACAAAATAAAATAAATAAATCAACACAAAAATGTGACACATTATGGGTGGGTCACATATGCATGTACAGTAGATGGCAGTATTGTCCTGTTTAAAAGTGTCACAACATTGCTGTTTACGGCAGACAAACTGCTTTACGGTAGACACTGTTGTTGTGTGTTGTCAACACGTCACTCAGGTCCGCCTGAATTTCGGGAGTTTTTCGGGAGAAAATTTGTCCCGGGAGGTTTTCGGGAGAGGCGCTGAATTTCGGGAGTCTCCCGGAAAATCCGGGAGGGTTGGCAAGTATGGTTATTAGTCACGTAACCAAGACTTCATTGACCATTCAACATGCTTTTTATTGAATTAGAATACAAATACACACACACAAAAAAATCAAAATGCAAAACATGTCTTCACTTAATGGCTGGTGGGGTTATTGATCTTGCCCATGAAGAGGATGCTTTGGGTGGAATCCTCCAGGATGAAGACCAAGAAAGGTCTGTCCATTACCATTCTGGCGGGCATACTCATGGGCATCACCTCCAGGGTGGTGACGGCCGCAGCCTCTGTGCCCATTTCATCCACGCTCAAAACCGCCTGATGGGACGCCTGTGGAGGCAGAAAATGGGTTAAAAATAAAGAATTGAAAAACGTTTTAAACATGATAAAACATTTTTGAAGTTTTAAAACATTTTAATCATTTTAAAACAGTTTAATCAATTATAAACATTTAAGAGATTTTAAAACATTTTAAACATTTTAAAAACATTTAAAGATTTGAAACACTATAAACATTGTTTAATATTTGACAAAAAAATAAACATTTTAAATTATAAAAAAGCTAAAAAAAAAAAAAATTTTACATTTTAGACATTTTAAAACACTTCAAACATGTTTAAACATATAAAGATTTCCAACACTATAAATATTTTTATGAATTAAAATTATTTAAACCTTTTATATGTTTAAAAAAAAAAATTGTAAGTGATTTCCAAAACATTTTAAACAATTGTTTACATTTTAAACATTTGAAAACACGTTGAACATTTTCAAACAGTTGAACGATTTTAAATGGTAAAAACATTTTTTTTAAATGTATTCATTTTAAACATTATTAAATGTTTTAGATCATTTTAAAAATGTGCACACATTTAAAGATTTCAAACATGAAAAACATTTTCAAAACGTTTTAAAAAATATTTCAAACAATGTATGTTTTTAAAGATTTTAAAACATTTGAGGTGTTCTAAAACATTTTAAACATTTTAAAAACATTTAAAGATTTCAAACATTAAACATTTTTATGAATTAAAATATTTTATACATTTTAAATGTTCAAAAATGTTTTAAAGTGATTTTAAAATAATTTTTATAAATGTATACAATTTTAAACATTTGAAAAATGTTTAAACATTTTCAAACAGTTTAACGATTTTAAACAGTCAAAACCTTTTTTTAATGTAAACATTTTACAATATTTTAGAACATATTTTATAAACATCTTTAAACATTTAACAAAAAGTGAACATTTTAAAACCTTTTTTTTTTAAATTAACATTTTAAACATCTTAGATATTTTAAAACTCGTCAAACATGTTTAAACATATAAAGATTCCCAACACTATAAATATGTGTATGAATTAAAATATTTTAAACATTCAAAATGTTTTAAAAAAAAAAAGTTATTTCAAAAACATTTTACAGAAGGTTTAAACATTTTAAACATTTTAAACCATTTTAAACCATTTTAAACAATTTCAAATTGTTAAGCGATTTTAAACGGTAGACACTTTTTAAACATTTTAAAATATTTTAAATCATTTTAAACATTCGCACACATTTAAAGATTTCAAACACGATAAACATTTTCAAACATTTAAAATGTTTTCAAAATGTTTTAAAATGTTTTTCAAACATTTGAAAAACATTTTAAACAATGTATTACATTTAAAGCATTTTAAAACATTTGAAAAACATTGTACACATGTTACAACATTTTAAGCATTTTAAAACATTTTAGGAGTTTTAAAATATTTTAGACATTTTAAAACATCTTAAAAACATTTAAAGATTTCAAACACAAAACATTTTTATGAACTAAAACATTTTAAACATTCAAAATGTTTAAAAATGTTTTCAAGTGATTTTTAAAAACAGTTTAAATAATTTATTACATATTAAACATTTGAAAACATTTGAAACATTTTCAAACAGTTTAAAGATTTTAAACTGTAAAAACATGTTTTAAAATGTAAACATTCTACAATATTTTTGAACATTTTGAACATGTGCACACATTTAAAGATTTCCAACACTAAACATTTTTAAACATTTAACCAAAATTTAAAAAAACTAAACATTTTAAATTAGTTACAAAATGTTAAACATTTTAGACATTTAAAACTCTTCAAACGTGTTCAAACTTATAAAGATTTCCAACGCTATAAATGAATAAAACATTTAAACATTGGAAATGCGATGAGGTGGCGACTTGTCCAGGGTGTACCCCGCCTTCCGCCCGATTGTAGCTGAGATAGGCTCCAGCGCCCCCCGTGACCCCAAAGGGAATAAGCGGTAGAAAATGGATGGATGGATGGATGTTTAAAATAAATGTTAGTGATTTCAAAAACATTTTACGCAATTTTTTGCATTTTAAACATTTTCAAACAGTTTAACTATTCTAAATGGTAGAAGCATTTAAAAACATGTAAATATTTTAAACATTTTAGACATTTAAAACTCTTCAAACATGTTTAAACCTATAAAGATTTCCAACACTATAAATGAATAAAACATTTTAAACATTCGAAATGTTTTAAAAAAAATGTTAGTGATTTCAAAAACATTTTACGCAATGTTTTACATTTTAAACATTTTCAAACAGTTTAACGATTTTAAATGGTAGAAGCATTAAAAACATGCAAACATTTTAAACATTTTAGACATTTTAAACTCTTCAAACATGTTTAAACCAATAAAGATTTCCAACACTATAAATGAATAAAACATTTTAAACATACGAAATGTTTAAAAAAAAAATGTTAGTGATTTCAAAAACATTTTACGCAATTTTTTACATTTTAAATATTTTCAAAGAGTTTAACGATTTTAAATGGTAGAAGCATTAAAAACATGTAAACATTTTAAACATTTTAGACATTTAAAACTCTTCAAACATGTTTAAACCAATAAAGATTTCCAACACTATAAATGGATAAAACATTTTAAACATGCGAAATGTTTAAAAAAAAATGTTAGTGATTTCAAAAACATTTTACGCAATTTTTTACATTTTAAATATTTTCAAAGAGTTTAACCATTTTAAATGGTAGAAGCATTAAAAACATGTAAACATTTTAGACATTTAAAACTCTTCAAACATGTTTAAACCAATAAAGATTTCCAACACTATAAATCAATAAAACATTTTAAACATTCGAAATGTTTAAAAAAAAATGTTAGTGATTTCAAAAACATTTTACGCAATTTTTTACATTTTAAATATTTTCAAACAGTTTAACGATTTTAAATGGTAGAAGCATTAAAAACATGTAAACATTTTAGACATTTAAAACTCTTCAAACATGTTTAAACCAATAAAGATTTCCAACACTATAAATCAATAAAACATTTTAAACATTCAAAATGTTTAAAAAAAATGTTAGTGATTTCAAAAACATTTCACGCAATTCTTTACATTTTAAATATTTTCAAAGAGTTTAACGATTTTAAATGGTAGAAGCATTAAAAACATGTAAACATTTTAGACATTTAAAACTCTTCAAACATGTTTAAACCAATAAAGATTTCCAACACTATAAATCAATAAAACATTTTAAACATTCAAAATGTTTAAAAAAAAATGTTAGTGATTTCAAAAACATTTTACGCAATTTTTTAAATTTTAAACATTTTCAAACAGTTTAACGATTCTAAATGGTAGAAGCATTAAAAACATGTAAACATTTTAGACATTTAAAACTCTTCAAACATGTTTAAACCAATAAAGATTTCCAACACTATAAATCAATAAAACATTTTAAACATTCAAAATGTTTAAAAAAAAATGTTAGTGATTTCAAAAACATTTTACGCAATTTTTTACATTTTAAATATTTTCAAAGAGTTTAACAATTTTAAATGGTAGAAGCATTAAAAACATGTAAACATTTTAGATATTTAAAACTCTTCAAACATGTTTAAACCTATCAAGATTTCCAACACTATAAATGAATGAAACATTTTAAACATTTGAAATGTTTAAAAAAAAATGTTAGTGATTTCAAAAACATTTTACGCAATTTTTTACATTTTAAATATTTGAAAAAAAATTTAGCATTTCAAACATTTTCAAACAGTTTAACGATTTTAAACAGTAGAAACATTTAAAAATATGTAAACAATTTAAACATTCTAAAAAAAAATGTGGATCATTTTAAACATTTGCACACATTTAAAGATTGTAGACTTTTTAAACATTGAAAATGTTTTCAAAATGTTTTTGAAAAATATTTTAAACAATGTATCACATTTAAAGCCTTTTTGAAAATTCAAAAAAACATTTTATACAAGGTACAACACTTTAAGCATTTCAAACGTTTTCAAACATTTTAAAGAATTTATAACATTTTAAACATTTTCAAAACACTTGAAACCTTTTCAAATGCTTTAAACGTCATTTTAAAACACTTTAAAATATTTTAATCATTCAAAAAAAAAATTAAATATGTTTAAATTGATTTTTGAAAATGATTAATGGATTTGAATCGGGAGGAATAAGAATGTGAATCGATTTTACC
The DNA here is from genome assembly GCF_033978685.3 of Nerophis lumbriciformis. Taxonomy (NCBI): domain Eukaryota; kingdom Metazoa; phylum Chordata; class Actinopteri; order Syngnathiformes; family Syngnathidae; genus Nerophis; species Nerophis lumbriciformis. The sequence continues at coordinate 34,226,698 of NC_084573.2, forward strand.
TGTGCACCCTTAGTGGTTGTATCAGACTTTTTATCACACATTTAGATACCCGATATCATCCGATACTTGTTTTTTGGGGGGCTTTTTTTTTTGCTGATATCGGACAAGTATCTGATATCAACATAAGATCAGATTGTACCATGGAGAGCAGAAACGCCCTCCGGCTGTTTCTCAAATGTATTGAGTGTTCTGACGACACTTTGCACAATTGTGTCGGTGCGATGACACCCGCGAGTCCCACCTTGGACAATTTGAGCTTCATGTCGCTGGATATGCCGGAGAAATCGGCGCCGTCTCCGAATGCGGCAGTTATTCCCAATTCTTTCAACGAGGCGTCCAGAGCGGCGCTGGTAGAAATGGAGAATTTGGGCAAGAACACGTTCACGGATCTGAAACACACAAAGGGGGAGTCATCGCGAGCTGAGATTGGATTTAACACAGGGAGGTTCCATTGCCGGGTGGATCTCGCTCCCCCCCTCACCAGGATCTTCAACCTCTCCCTGGCTCAGGCAGTCATCCCATCCTGCCTGAAGTCATCTACAATAATCCCGGTGCCGAAGAAGTCTCCCATCACCAGCCTGAATGATTACCGACCAGTGGCCCTCACTCCGGTAATCATGAAGTGCTTCGAGCGACTTGTTCTCCAGCACATCAAGGACCATATCCCTCCAGACTTCGACCCCCCACCAGTTCGCATACCGGGCGAACAGGTCCACAGAGGACGCCATCGCTGTTGCTCTCCACTCTGCTCTGAACCACCTGGAGCAGCAGCAGAGCTACGTCCGGATGCTCTCTGTGGACTA
>NC_084573.2:34235000-34242500 GCF_033978685.3 Nerophis lumbriciformis
TGTGTCATATCCCAAGTTATATGACGTTAAGGTGTATGGCAGTGGAATTAGAGGGGAAAAGTGTAAAAATGAGCTGAAAAAGTTAGCACGCTAACAGTTAGCATGTGTCATATCCCAAGTTATATGACGTTAAGGTGTATGGCAGTGGAATTAGAGGGGAAAAGTGTAAAAATGAGCTGAAAAAGTTAGCATGCTAACAGTTAGCATGTGTCATATCCCAAGTTATATGACGTTAAGGTGTATGGCAGTGGAATTAGAGGGGAAAAGTGTAAAAATGAGCTGAAAAAGTTAGCACGCTAACAGTTAGCATGTGTCATATCCCAAGTTATATGACTGTGAGGTGTATGGCAGTGGAATTAGAGAGGAAAAGTGTAAAAATGAGCTGAAAAAGTTAGCACGCTAACAGTTAGCATGTGTCATATCCCAATTTATATGACGTTAAGGTGTATGGCAGTGGAATTAGAGGGGAAATGTGTAAAAATGAGCTGAAAAAGTTAGCACGCTAACAGTTAGCATGTGTCATATCTCAAGTTATATGACGTTAAGGTGTATGGCAGTGGAATTGGAGGGGAAAAGTGTAAAAATGAGCTGAAAAAGTTAGCACGCTAACAGTTAGCATGTGTCATATCCCAAATTATATGACTGTGAGGTGTATGGCAGTGGAATTAGAGGGGAAAAGTGTAAAAATGAGCTGAAAAAGTTAGCACGCTAACAGTTAGCATGTGTCATATCCCAAGTTATATGACGTTAAGGTGTATGGCAGTGGAATTAGAGGGGAAAAGTGTAAAAATGAGCTGAAAAAAAAGTTAGCACGCTAATGTTAGCATGCTAACAGTTAGCATGTGTCATATCCCAAGTTATATGACGTTAAGGTGTATGGCAGTGGAATTGGAGGGGAAAAGTGTAAAAATGAGCTGAAAAAGTTAGCACGCTAATGTTAGAACGCTAACAGTTAGCATGTGTCATATCCCAAGTTATATGACGTTAAGGTGCATGGCAGTGGAATTAGAGGGGAAAAGTGTAAAAATGAGCTGAAAAAGTTAGCACGCTAATGTTAGCATACTAACAGTTGGCATATGTCATATCCCAAATTATATGACATTAAGGTGTATGGCAGTGGAATTAGATGGGGAAAGTGTAAAAATGAGCTGGAAAAAAAAGTTAGCACGCTAATGTTAGCATGCTAACAGTTAGCATGTGGTCTCCTACCTTTGAAGTACACATAGTTGATCAGCACCATGGCCATTGCGCTGTCCAAGTCCTTCACCTGGTCCTTAATCATGTCATTGGTTTTATTGGCTATGTAGGTGTTGATCTGAGCCGCAGCCTCTTGAGGTTTGCTGAAGTCCACCTGGAGGAGCTCGGAGGAGAAGAACTCCTTGGCGCCCTTCATGAAGGCCTCGGCGGGCGTGAAGTGGGATCGCACGGCGAGGGCGTTGCCGATGTCCAGCTGCTGCTGGTCCTGCTTGTGAGCGAGCATGTGGAAAAGGTGCTTGTAGGCCTGGTTGATCTTGGCCGGCTCCTGCCCGCCGTAGCCCAAGGTGGAGAAGAGCTGGCTGTGGGTGTCGCCGGCGGCCCCCGTGGACAGCAGGGACAGGGCGGTGGCGATGCTCAGTGGCGAGAAGAAGATGTTCTTGCCCGCGTCTGCCTTGGCATTCAGGTTTTTATAAAGGGCAAAGCCCAAATCGGCATTGGGAGACGACAGCATGTGGCAGCTCATGTCGTCTCCCTGGTGGTCGTGGTCATGGTGGTGGTCATGGTGGTGGTCGTGGTGGTGGTCTGCCAGGCATGCAGACAGCAGCAAGGCCACCAGAGTGCAGCGTGTGAAGAAAGTGGGCATCCTTACTGCCTGACAAGGCAAAAGTAGGAAAATAGTGAGGCAAGAACTAAACATCTTCGAACCCAATAAGGCTGTAGTAATCCATCTATTATTGTAGTAATCTATACATCATTGTAATCTAGTAATATATCCATTCATGTAGTAATCCAGTAATCCTTCTATTATTGTAGTAATCTATATATCATTGTAATGTAGTAATATATCCATTCATGTAGTAATCCAGTAATCCATATATTACTGTAGTAATATATATATCATTGTCGTGGGCTCGGGATCTTTCTGTGTGGAGTTTGCATGTTCTCCCCGTGACTGCGTGGGTTCCCTCCGGGTACTCCGGCGCCCTCCCACCTCCAAAGACATGCACCTGGGGATAGGTTGATTGGCAACACTAAATGGTCCCTAGTAGAGATGCGCGGTTTGCGGGCACAACCGCGGAGTCCGCGGATTATCCGCGGATCGGGCGGATGAAATTTTAAAAAATTAGATTTTATCCGCGGGTCGGGTCGGGTCGGGTCGGGCGGTTGAAATAAAAAAAAATTAGATTTTAAATAGATTCAGGCGGGTGGCAGTTAAACCAATTGGGAAATATATATACATAGTTAAATGTTGTTACCCACATACGAAAAACGAGCAGGCACCTGCAGCATATGCCACAACAGAAGAAAAAAAAAAAAAGAGATGGACACTTTTACGGAGCGGAGAAGGCCCCCGACGCCTCGCCGGGGTCCGGGACCGAGGCCCCTTCCCCCGAGAGGGCCCCACCGGGAGCCGTAGCTGAGGCGATCCGCGAGAAGGGCCCGACGCACGTCCAGGGTCACCACCGCGCCCACCGCACCGACACCCCGCCTCGTCCGCCTTCGCCGCGGCCGGCGTCACGCGCAGCAGGTAAGCAGCTTACCTGCCCGCCACCCCCGTGGCCGGCGGCTCGTAACAGGGGTCACTCCGCGCGCTCCGCCCGCGCAGCTCACGAAAGGGGTGGGGCTCACCCTGGTTGATATAGACAGCAGGACGGTGGCCATGGATGTCGGAACCCGCTAAGGAGTGTGTAACAACCCACCTGCCGAATCAACTAGCCCTGAAAATGGATGGCGCTGGAGCGTCGGGCCCATACCCGGCCATCGCCGGCAGCGAGACGCGCTTGGAGGTGCGCTCAGCGCGGCTCCCATATGATTGCGCACTGGTGTGCGTCTGGGTCGTGACAGCGTGGCACGCGAATATCTGTGCTGCATTGGATCAGTCTCCTTTCTTTAACAGGCAAACGCTTTATAACCTCACTAATGCCTTGCATCGTCTATATTAGATATATAACAACGGGCGGGTGCGGGCGGATGGCGGGCGGGTGCGGTTCTGATCAAATGTTACATCGGGTGGATGGCGGATGGTTGACGACTTTCTGATGCGGTTGCGGATGAAATAATTGCCTATCCGCGCATCTCTAGTCCCTAGTGTGTGAATGTGAGTGTGAATGTTGTCTGTCTATCTGTGTTGGCCCTGTGATGAGGTGGCGACTTGTCCAGGGTGTACCCCGCCTTCCGCCCAAATGCAGCTGAGATAGGCTCCAGCACCCCCTGTGACCCCAAAAGGGACAAGTGGTAGAAAATGGATGGATGGATGGATGTAGTAATATATCTATTATTGTAGTAATCTATACATCATTGTAATCTAGTAGTATATCCATTCATGTAGTAATCCAGTAATCCATCTATTATTGTAGTAATCTATATATCATTGTAGTAATCTAGTAAATATCCATTCATGTAGTAATCCATCTATTATTGTAGTAATCTATATATCATTGTAATAATCTAGTAATATATCCATTCATGTAGTAATCCATCTAGTATTGTAGTAATCTATATATCATTGTAATAATCTAGTAATATATCCATTAATGGAGTAATCCAGTAATCCATCTATTATTGTAGTAATCTATACATCATTGTAATCTAGTAATATATCCATCCAAAATGAGAAGGTCCGTGCAAACTTTTGGCCTGTACTGTATGTATGTATGTATGTATGTGTGTGTATATGTGTATGTATATATGTATATTTATATACTTTTGAAATGTTATTTAAATCAGACAATATTTTCGGTATATCCGATGGAATTTTGACCTGACATGTTTCGATTGTCATCTTTTTGAGCAACTATATACTGTGTATTTATGTATATACAGTATGTATGTACTGTATGTATATCCATCCATTTTCTACCGCTTGTCCCTTTCAAAAAAAAAGTAAAAAAGTAAAATACATATATATATATATATATATATATATATATACCGGTATATATATATATATATATATATACAGGTAAAAGCCAGTAAATTAGAATATTTTGAAAAACTTGAAGTGCTCTAAAACTTGCTGGTAGACGGCTGCGTTGACCCTGGATCTCAGGAAACAGAGTGGACCGACACCAGCAGATGACATGGCACCCCAAACCATCACCCAACCATGCAAATTTTGCATTTCCTTTGGAAATCGAGGTCCCAGAGTCTGGAGGAAGACAGGAGAGGCACAGGATCCACGTTGCCTGAAGTCTAGTGTAAAGTTTCCACCATCAGTGATGGTTTGGGGTGCCATGTCATCTGCTGGTGTCGGTCCACTCTGTTTCCTGAGATCCAGGGTCAACGCAGCCGTCTACCAGCAAGTTTTAGAGCACTTCATGCTTCCTGCTGCTGACCTGCTCTATGGAGAAGGAGATTTCAAGTTCCAACAGGACTTGGCGCCTGCACACAGCGCAAAATCTACCCGTGCCTGGTTTACGGACCATGGTATTTCTGTTCTAAATTGGCCCGCCAACTCCCCTGACCTTAGCCCCATAGAAAATCTGTGGGGTATTGTGAAAAGGAAGATGCAGAATGCCAGACCCAAAAACGCAGAAGAGTTGAAGGCCACTATCAGAGCAACCTGGGCTCTCATAACACCTGAGCAGTGCCAGAAACTCATCGACTCCATGCCACGCCGCATTAACGCAGTAATTGAGGCAAAAGGAGCTCCAACCAAGTATTGAGTATTGTACATGCTCATATTTTTCATTTTCATACTTTTCAGTTGGCCAACATTTCTAAAAATCCCTTTTTTGTATTAGCCTTAAGTAATATTCTAATTTTGTGACACACGGAATTTTGGATTTTCATTTGTTGCCACTTCAAATCATCAAAATTAAATGAAATAAACATTTGAATGCATCAGTCTGTGTGCAATGAATAAATATAATGTACAAGTTACACCTTTTGAATGCAATTACTGAAATAAATCAAGTTTTTCAAAATATTCTAATTTACTGGCTTTTACCTGTGTGTATATATATATATATATATATATATATATATATATATGAATTATATTCGATTTTTGAAAATTACAAATTGATTTGACCACTGGATGAATAACAATCACAATTCAGATGCAAATATATTTGTTGTGCATCCCTATTGCTTACGCACACAGGGCTATAAAAGTGTGTATTAGCGACTACTTGATTAATCGAACAAACTGATGGATAGATTACTAAAATATCCGAGAGCTGCAGCCCTATTTCGGAGGTACATTTCACTCATTTGCACACAAAGAATTTAAGAGGTCTTTATGATTAATTACGGATAAATAATGCAATTTATTTAAATTATTATTCTGGAAAACCTGCACATACGTACATTTCTGTTCTTGTATTTTGAAGATACCCGTGCTATTGCTTACCTGAGAGTGACGCCTTTTCTGCGGACAGATGGACGTATTTTTTCCCCCATTTTATACACTGGCGGTGCGAGTCACGTGACACGCCGGTTAAAGATTAATCCGTTATCTCGTCTGGATGGTCTTCACCGAAGTAACGCAACTCATATGTACAAGAGAGGGACGCGTTGATGCAATCGTCTCGTACTTTGATTCATCCACACTAGAAAACATCATTTAAATGTGCAGGCAGATTTGAGGAACATGATTGACAGGCATGGAGTGCAAAAGTATCAAAATGTCAGTGGTGAGTTCTGTGTGGCGTTGGAAGGATGTTTCTCCCCCCAAAGTTGGGTCGGATCCAAATCAGTGTGTGTCATTTTATTTTGTTTATTCTTCCGTTCAAAGTGAGATACAGCTTTGGCCTGATGGTTGAGAATGGGTTAAAAAAACTGCAAAGTAACATAAACCAACACCATTTTTGCAATTACAGTGAATTCCTGTTTTTTGTTTTGTTTTTTGTGATCTACTGTACGAGAGGTGCACAAAAAAAAAAACGATTCACAGCCAAATCAATTTGTTTTATAATTAAAACATATATATAATAAATTATTACAAATAAGTTTCTAATAGGGCTGCGAATCGTTGGTAAGGGTGTCAACAAAATCAATATTCAAATGACTCTACAAAACTACCATATTTTTCGGAGTATAAGTCGCTCCGGAGTATAAGTCGCACCGGCCGAAAATGCATAATAAAGAAGGAAAAAAACATATATAAGTCGCATTTTGTGGGGAAATTTATTTGATAAAAGCCAACAGCAAGAATAGACATTTGAAAGGCAATTTAAAATAAATAAAGAATAGTGAACAACAGGCTGAATAAGTGTACGTTATATGAGGCATAAATAACCAACTGGTATGTTAACGTAACATATTATGGTAAGAGTCATTCAAATAACTATAACATATAGAACATGCTATACGTTTACCAAACAATCTGTCACTCCTAATCGCTAAATCCCATGAAATCTTATACGTCTAGTCTCTTACGTGAATGAGATAAATAACATTATTTGATATTTTACGGTAATGTGTTAATAATTTTACACATAAGTCGCTCCTGAGTATAAGTCGCACCCCCGGCCAAACTATGAAAAAAACTGCAACTTATAGTCTGAAAAATACGGTACTATAGGTGTGGCCGTGCCAGCAACCTGAGATGGTATGTGATGGTTGGGTGGATGATAGTTGGAAGGAAGGATGGATGATGGGTGGAAGGACGGATGAGTGGCTAAATGATAGATGGATGGATGGATGGATGGATGGATAGATGAATATGTGATGGTTGGGTGGATGATAGTTGGAAGGAAAGAAGGATGGATGTTTGGTGGAAGGACGGATGGATGGCTAAATGATAGATGGATGGATGGATGGATATGTGATGGTTGAGTGGATGATAGTTGGATGGAAGGATGGATGATGGGTGGAAGGATGGATGGATGGCTAAATGATAGATGGATGGATGGATGGATGGATAGATGGATATGTGATGGTTGGGTGGATGATAGTTGGAAGGAAGGATGGATGATGGGTGGAAGGACGGATGGATGGCTAAATGATAGATTGATGGATGGTTAGATGGATATGTGATGGTTGGGTGGATGATAGTTGGAAGGAAGGATGGAGGATGGGTGGAAGGACGGATGGATGGCTAAATAGTAGAAAGATGGATGGTTGGATGGATATGTGATGGTTGGGTGGATGATAGTTGGAAGGAAGGATGGATGATGGGTGGAAGGACGGATGGATGGCTAAATAGTAGAAAGATGAATGGATAGATGGATATGTGATGGTTGGGTGGATGATAGTTGGAAGGAAGGATGGATGATGGGTGGAAGGAAGGAAGGATGGATGTTTGGTGGAAGGACGGATGAATGGCTAAATGATGGATGGATGGATGGATGGATGGAT
>NC_084573.2:34245000-34250000 GCF_033978685.3 Nerophis lumbriciformis
TTGGGTGGATGATAGTTGGAAGGAAGGATGGATGATGGGTGGAAGGATGCATGGATGGCTAAATGATAGATGGATGGATGGCTGGTTAGATGGATATGTGATGGTTGGGTGGATGATAGTTGGAAGGAAGGATGGATGATGGCTGGAAGGACGGATGGATGGCTGAATGATAGATGGATGGATGGATAGATGGATATGTGATAGTTGGGTGGATGATAGTTGGAAGGAAGGATGGATGATGGGTGGAAGGATGCATGGATGGCTAAATGATAGATGGATGGATGGCTGGTTAGATGGATATGTGATGGTTGGGTGGATGATAGTTGGAAGGAAGAATGGATGATGGGTGGTAGGACGGATGGATGGCTAAATGATAGATGGATGGCTGGTTAGATGGATATGTGATGGTTGGGTGGATGATAGTTGGAGGGAAGGATGGATGATGGGTGGAAGGACGGATGGATGGCTAAATGGTAGATGGATGGATGGATGGATGGATATGTGATGGTTGAGTGGATGATAGTTGGAAGGAAGGATGGATGATGAGTGGAAGGACGGATGGATGGCTAAATGATAGATGGATGGATATGTGATGGTTGAGTAGATGATGGAAGGAAGGATGGATGATGGGTGGAAGGACGGATGGATGGCTAAATGATAGATGGATGGATGGATGGATGGATGGATGGATGGATATGTGATGGTTGGGTGGATGATAGTTGGAAGGAAGGATGGATGATGGGTGGTAGGACGAATGGATGGCTAAATGATAGATTGATGGCTGGTTAGATGGATATGTGATGGTTGGGTGGATGATAGTTGGAGGGAAGGATGGATGATGGGTGGAAGAACGGATGGATGGCTAAATGATAGATGGATGGCTGGTTAGATGGATATGTGATGGTTGGGTGGATGATAGTTGGAAGGAAGTATGGATGATGGGTGGAAGGACGGATGGATGGCTGAATGATAGATGGACGGATGTATAAATGAATAAGTGATTGTTGGGTGGATGGTAGTTGGAAGGAAGGATGAATGGCTAAATGATAGATGGATGGATGGATGGATAGATGGGTGTGTGATGGTTGGGTGGATGATAGTTGGAAGGAAGGATGGCTGGACAGGTGGAAGGGCAGATGGATGGCTGAATGATAGATGATGATGGATGGATAAATGGATATGTGATGGTTGGGTGGATGATAGTTGGAAGGAAGGATGGATGATGGGTGGAAGGACGGATGGATGGCTAAATAGTAGAAAGATGGGTGGTTAGATGGATATGTGATGGTTGGGTGGACGATAGTTGGAAGGAAGGATGGATGATGGGTGGAAGGAAGGAAGGATGAATGTTTGGTGGAAGGACGGATGAATGGCTAAATGATGGATGGATGGATGGATGGATGGATGGATGGATGGATGGATGGATAGATGAATATGTGATGGTTGGGTGGATGATAGTTGGAAGGAAGGAAGGATGGATGTTTGGTGGAAGGACGGATGAATGGCTATATGATGGATGGATGGATGGATGGATAGATGAATATGTGATGGTTGGGTGGATGATAGTTGGAAGGAAGGATGGATGATGGGTGGAAGGACGGATGTATAGATGGATATGTAATGGTTGGGTGGATGATAGTTGGAGGGAAGGATGGATGATGGGTGGAAGGACGGATGGATGGCTAAATGGTAGATGGATGGATATGTGATGGTTGAGTAGATGATAGTTGGAAGGAAGGATGGATGATGGGTGGAAGGACGGATGGATGGCTAAATGATAGATGGATGGATATGTGATGGTTGAGTAGATGATAGTTGGAAGGAAGGATGGATGATGGGTGGAAGGACGGATGGATGGCTAAATGATAGATGGATGGATGGATGGATATGTGATGGTTGGGTGGATGATAGTTGGAAGGAAGGATGGATGATGGCTGGAAGGACGGATGGATGGCTGAATGATAGATGGATGGATGGATAGATGGATATGTGATAGTTGGGTGGATGATAGTTGGAAGGAAGGATGGATGATGGGGGGAAGGACGGATGGATGGCTGAATGATAGATGGACGGATGTATAAATGAATAAGTGATTGTTGGGTGGATGGTACTTGGAAGGAAGGAAGGATGGATGTTTGGTGGAAGGACGGATGAATGGCTAAATGATAGATGGATGGATGGATGGATAGATGGATATGTGATGGTTGGGTGGATGATAGTTGGAGGGAAGGACGGATGATGGGTGGAAGGACGGATGGATGGCTAAATGATAGATGGATGGATGGATGGATATGTGATGGTTGAGTGGATGATAGTTGGATGGAAGGATGGATGATGGGTGGAAGGATGGATGGATGGCTAAATGATAGATGGATGGATGGATGGATGGATAGATGGATATGTGATGGTTGGGTGGATGATAGTTGGAAGGAAGGATGGATGATGGCTGGAAGGACAGATGGATGGCTGAATGATAGATAGATGGATGGATAGATGGATATGTGATAGTTGGGTGGATGATAGTTGGAAGGAAGGATGGATGATGGGTGGAAGGACAGATAAATGGCTAAATGATAGATGGATGGATGGATGGATAGATATGTGATGGTTGGATGGATGATAGTTGGAGGGAAGGGAAGGATGGATGATGGGTGGAAGGACGGATGGATGGCTAAAAGATAGATGGATGGCTGGTTAGATGGATATGTGATGGTTGGGTGGATGATAGTTGGAAGGAAGGATGGATGATGGGTGGAAGGACGGATGGATAGATGGATATGTGATTGTTGGGTGGATGATAGTTGGAAGGAAGGATGGATGATGGGTGGAAGGACGGTTGGATAGATGGATATGTGATGGTTGGGTGGATGATAGTTGGAAGGAAAGATGGATGATGCTGGAAGGACGGATGGATGGCTGAATGATAGATGGATGGATGGATAGATGGATATGTGATAGTTGGGTGGATGATAGTTGGAAGGAAGGATGGATGATGGGTGGTAGGACAGATAAATGGCTAAATTATAGATGGATGGATAGATATGTGATGGTTGGATGGATGATAGTTGGAGGGAAGGATGGATGATGGGTGGAAGGACGGATGGATGGCTAAATGATAGATGGATGGCTGGTTAGATGGATATGTGATGGTTGGGTGGATGATAGTTGGAAGGAAGGATGGATGATGGGTGGAAGGACGGATGGATAGATGGATATGTGATGGTTGGGTGGATGATAGTTGGTGGGAAGGATGGATGATGGGTGGTAGGACGGATGGATGGCTGAATGAGGGATGGACAGATGTATAAATGAATAAGTGATTGTTGGGTGGATGGTACTTGGAAGGAAGGAAGGATGGGTGTTTGGTGGAAGGACGGATGAATGGCTAAATGATAGATGGATGGATGGATGGATAGATGGGTGTGTGATGTTGGGTGGATGATAGTTGGAAGGAAGGATGGCTGGACAGGTGGAAGGGCAGAGGAAGGCTGAATGATAGATGATGATGGATGGATAGATGGATATATGATGGTTGGGTGGATGATAGTTGGAAGGACGGATGGATGGCTAAATAGTAGAAAGATGGATGGTTAGATGGATATGTGATGGTTGGGTGGATGATGGTTGGAGGGAAGGATGGATGATGGGTGGAAGGACGGATGGATAGATGGATATGTGATGGTTGGGTGGATGATAGTTGGAGGGAAGGACGGATGGATGGCTAAATGATAGATGGATGGATGGATGGATATGTGATGGTTGAGTGGATGATAGTTGGATGGAAGGATGGATGATGGGTGGAAGGATGGATGGATGGCTAAATGATAGATGGATGGATGGATGGATGGATAGATGGATATGTGATGGTTGGGTGGATGATAGTTGGAAGGAAGGATGGATGATGGGTGGAAGGACAGATGGATGGCTGAATGATAGATGGATGGATGGATAGATGGATATGTGATAGTTAGGTGGATGATAGTTGGAAGGAAGGATGGATGATGGGTGGAAGGACAGATAAATGGCTAAATGATAGATGGATGGATGGATGGATATGTGATGGTTGGATGGATGATAGTTGGAGGGAAGGGAAGGATGGATGATGGGTGGAAGGACGGATGGATGGCTAAAAGATAGATGGATGGCTGGTTAGATGGATATGTGATGGTTGGGTGGATGATAGTTGGAAGGAAGGATGGATGATGGGTGGAAGGACGGATGGATGGCTGAATGATAGATGGATGGATGGATAGATGGATATGTGATAGTTTTCGTGGATGATAGTTGGAAGGAAGGATGGATGATGGGTGGAAGGACAGATAAATGGCTAGATATGTGATGGATAGATATGTGATGGTTGGATGGATGATAGTTGGAGGGAAGGATGGATGATGGGTGGAAGGACGGATGGATGGCTAAATGATAGATGGATGGCTGGTTAGATGGATATGTGATGGTTGGGTGGATGATAGTTGGAAGGAAGGATGGATGATGGGTGGAAGGACGGATGGATGGCTAAATAGTAGAAAGATGGATGATAGATGGATATGTGATGGTTGGGTGGATGATAGTTGGGAGGAAGGATGGATGATGGGTGGAAGGATGCATGGATGGCTAAATGATAGATGGATGGCTGGTTAGATGGATATGTGATGGTTGGGTGGATGATAGTTGGAAGGAAGGATGGATGATGGGTGGAAGGACGGATGGATGGCTAAATAGTAGAAAGATGGATGGTTAGATGGATATGTGATGGTTGGGTGGATGATAGTTGGAAGGAAGGATGGATGATGGGTGGAAGGACGGATGGATGGCTGAATGATAGATGGACGGATGTATAAATGAATAAGTGATCGTTGGGTGGATGGTAGTTGGAAGGAAGGAAGGATGGATGTTTGGTGGAAGGACGGATGAATGGCTAAATGATAGATGGATGGATGGATGGATGGATAGATGGGTGTGTGATGGTTGGGTGGATGATAGTTGGAAGGAAGGATGGA
>NC_084573.2:34255000-34337500 GCF_033978685.3 Nerophis lumbriciformis
CCAAACCTGACATCATAACAATTTAAATGTTTTATTAAAATCATTTTCTGATATAAGTGATTTTGCCCTCGTACAATGACAATAACAAAAAAAAACATGTTTTTCATGACCTATGTGCTAGTATTGTATGTCTGGCTGCGGGTCCTGCCTTTAAAAGAAATGTTACCCCTTTTCAGAGATTACATTTAGTTCCTGTAACTTTCTGTCTGTAAAATACATCTTTTTATTAGCATTTATGAAATCTAGTGACAACATTTCATGAATAATATCCATAGATTAACATCCTTAATAAATGGCAGTAAAATAAGCACACATCTGATTGAGGAGTCAGAGTGTTAAACCTGGCATTTACACAATGTGTGGCGTTGGGGTTGTCCGACTTTTTGTGTGGCCATAAACGCAGCACTGGCTAAGTGCCATGAGTGCGTGTGTTGGTGCAGGTGAGACAGAGCAAGCGGCTTTTGTTGACACGACGGATGACAAAGTTGGTTTAAGCCTGGTTTGTATGGCAGAAAATTACCAGTTTTTATAGATAAAAGTTTTTTTACTCATGTTTTTGGTGTGGTTACAAACAGTTTTGCTCAATAGAAGAAGAAGAATAGAAGCGCTCCAGACTATAATTGATAGCTGTGGTCTTACACAAATAATAAATGAACCTACGCATCGCAACGGCAATACGATAGATCTAGTGCTGGTCAGGGGTGTCACCACCTCCAAAGTTATGGTACTCCCGTATACTAAAGTAATGTCCGATCATTACCTTATAAAATTTGAAGTTCTGACTCATTGTCAACAAACTAATAATAATAATAACTGCTATAGCAGCCGCAACATTAATGCCGCCACAACGATGACTCTTGCTGACCTACTGCCTTCGGTAATGGCACCATTCCCAAATTATGTCGGCTCTATTGATAACCTCACTAACAACTTTGACGATGCCCTGCGCAAAACCATTGATAGTATAGCACCGCTAAAACAAAAAAGGGCCCCTAAAAGGCGCACCCCATGGTTTACAGAAGAAACCAGAGCTCATAAATTATCATGTAGAAAGTTGGAACGCAAATGGCGCGCGACCAAGCTTGAGGTTTTCCATCAAGCATGGAGTGATAGTTTAATATCGTATAAACGCATGCTTACCTTAGCTAAAGCTAAATATTACTCAAATCTCATCCGCCTCAACAAAAACGACCCTAAATTTTTGTTTAGTACAGTAGCATCGCTAACCCAACAAGGGACTCCTCCCAATAGCTCCACCCACTCGGCAGATGACTTTATGAATTTCTTTAATAAGAAAATTGAACTCATTAGAAAGGAGATTAAAGACAACGCATCCCAGCTACAACTGGGTTCTATGAACACAGATACAACTGTATCTACGACGGATACTGCAATACAAAATAGTCTCTCTCTTTTTGATGAAATAAAATTAGAGGAACTATTACAGCGTGTAAGTGGGATAAAACAAACAACATGTTTACTTGACCCACTTCCTGGGAAACTTATCAAGGAGCTTTTTGTATTATCAGGTCCATCAGTGCTAAATATTATAAACTTATCACTTTCCTCTGGCACTGTTCCCCTAGCATTCAAGAAAGCGGTTATTCATCCTCTGCTCAAAAGACCTAACCTTGATCCTGACCTCATGGTAAACTACCGACCGGTGTCCCACCTTCCCTTTATTTCGAAAATCCTCGAAAAAATTGTCGCACAGCAGCTAAATGAACACTTAGTGTCTAACAATCTCTGTGAACCTTTTCAATCCGGTTTCAGGGCAAATCACTCTACGGAGACAGCCCTCGCAAAAATGACTAATGATCTACTGCTAACGATGGATTCTGATGTGTCATCTATGTTGCTGCTTCTTGATCTTAGCGCTGCTCTCGATACCGTCGATCATAATATTTTATTAGAGCGTATCAAAACACGTATTGGTATGTCAGACTTAGCCTTGTCGTGGTTTAACTCTTATCTTACTGACAGGATGCAGTGCGTCTCCCATAATAATGTGACCTCGGACTATGTTAAGGTAACATGCGGAGTTCCTCAGGGTTCGGTTCTTGGCCCTGCACTCTTTAGTATTTACATGCTGCCGCTAGGCGACATCATACGCAAATACGGTGTTAGCTTTCATTGTTATGCTGATGACAGCCAACTCTACATGCCCCTAAACATGACCAACACGCCGGATTGTAGTCAGCTGGAGGCGTGTCTTAATGAAATTAAACAATGGATGTCCGGTGGCCATGGATGAAGTGCTGGCTGTCCAGAGTCGGGACCCGGGGTGGACCGCTCGCCTGTGCATCGGCTGGGAACATCTTTGCGCTGCTGACCCGTCTCCGCTCGGGATGGTGTCCTGCTGGCCCCACTATGGACTGGACTCTTACTATTATGTTGGATCCACTATGGACTGGACTCTCACAATATTATGTCGGACCCACTCGACATCCATTGCTTTCGGTCTCCCCTAGAGGGGGGGGGTTACCCACATATGCGGTCCTCTCCAAGGTTTCTCATAGTCATTCACATCGACGTCCCACTGGGGTGAGTTTTTCCTTGCCCTTATGTGGGCTCTGTACCGAGGATGTCGTTGTGGCTTGTGCAGCCCTTTGAGACACTTGTGATTTAGGGCTATATAAATAAACATTGATTGATTGATTGAATTATATATCTAGATCTAGAATTATATATATCTAGATCTAGAATTATATATCTAAATCTAGAATTACATATCTAGATCTAGAATTATATGTCTAGATCTAGTACTATATGTCTGGATCTAGAATTATATGTCTAGATCTAGAATTATATATCTAGATCTAGAATTATGTCTAGATCTAGTATTATATGTCTAGATCTAGAATTATATGTCTAGATCTAGTATTATATCTCTAGATCTAGTATTATATGTCTAGATCTAGAATTATATGTCTAGATCTAGTATTATATGTCGAGATCTAGTATTATATGACTAGAACTAGATTTATATGTCTGGATCTAGTATTATATGTCTGGATCTAGTATTATATGTCTGGATCTAGTATAATATGTCTAGATCTAGTATTATATGTCTGGATCTAGAATTATATGTCTAGATCTAGTATTATATGTCTAGATCTAGTATTATATGGCTGGATCTAGAATTATATGTCTAGATCTAGTATTTTATGTCTAGATCTAGTATTATATGTCTGGATCTAGAATTATATGTCTAGATCTAGTATTATATGTCTAGATCTAGTATTATATGTCTGGATCTAGAATCATATGTCTGGATCTAGTATTATATGTCTAGATCTAATATTATATGTCTGGATCTAGAATCAATGTCTGGATCTAGAATTATATGTCTAGATCTAGTATTATATGTCGAGATCTAGTATTATATGACTAGAACTAGATTTATATGTCTGGATCTAGTATTATATGTCTGGATCTAGTATTATATGTCTGGATCTAGTATAATATGTCTAGATCTAGTATTATATGTCTGGATCTAGAATTATATGTCTAGATCTAGTATTATATGTCTAGATCTAGTATTATATGGCTGGATCTAGAATTATATGTCTAGATCTAGTATTATATGTCTAGATCTAGTATTATATGTCTGGATCTAGAATTATATGTCTAGATCTAGTATTATATGTCTGGATCTAGAATCATATGTCTGGATCTAGAATCATATGTCTGGATCTAGTATTATATGTCTAGATCTAATATTATATGTCTGGATCTAGAATCAAATGTCTGGATCTAGAATTATATGTCTAGATCTAGTATTATATGTCTAGATCTAGAATTATATGTCTAGATCTAGTATTATATGTCGAGATCTAGTATTATATGTCTAGAACTAGAATTATATGTCTAGATCTAGTATTATATGTCTGGATCTAGTATTATATGTCTGGATCTAGTATAATGTCTAGATCTAGTATTATATGTCTGGATCTAGAATTATATGTCTAGATCTAGTATTATATGTCTAGATCTAGTATTATATGTCTGGATCTAGAATTATATGTCTAGATCTAGTATTATATGTCTAGATCTAGTATTATATGTCTGGATCTAGAATTATATGTCTGGATCTAGTATTATATGTCTAGCTCTAGTATTATATGTCTGGATCTAGAATTATATGTCTGGATCTAGTATTATATGACTAGAACTAGATTTATATGTCTGGATCTAGTATTATATGTCTGGATCTAGTATTATATGTCTGGATCTAGTATTATATGTCTGGATCTAGTATAATATGTCTGGATCTAGTATTATATGTCTGGATCTAGAATTATATGACTAGATCTAGTATTATATGTCTAGATCTAGTATTATATGGCTGGATCTAGAATTATATGTCTAGATCTAGTATTATATGTCTAGATCTAGTATTATATGTCTGGATCTAGAATTATATGTCTAGATCTAGTATTATATGTCTAGATCTAGTATTATATGTCTGGATCTAGTATTATATGTCTGGATCTAGAATTATATGTCTGGATCTAGTATTATATGTCTGGATCTTGAATTATATGTCTGGATCTTGAATTATATGTCTAGATCTAGTATTATATGTCTGGATCTAGTATTATATGTCTGGATCTAGTATTATATGTCTGGATCTAGTATTATATGTCTGGATCTAGAATTATATGTCTAGATCTAGTATTATATGTCTGGATCTAGTATTATATGTCTGGATCTAGTATTATATGTCTGGATCTAGAATTATATGTCTAGATCTAGTATTATATTTCTGGATCTAGAATTATATGTCTGGATCTAGTATTATATGTCTGGATCTAGTATTATATGTCTAGATCTAGTATTATATGTCTGGATCTAGAATTATATGTCTGGATCTAGTATTATATGTCTAGATCTAGTATTATATGTCTGGATCTAGAATTATATGTCTAGATCTAGTATTATATGTCTAGATCTATTATTATATGTCTGGATCTAGAATTATATGTCTATTATATGTCTAGATCTAGATATATAATTCTAGATCCAGACATATAACTCTAGATCCAGACATATAATACTAGATCTAGACATATAATACTAGACCTAGACATATAATTCTAGATCCAGACATATAATACTAGATCTAGACATATAATACTAGGTCCAGACATATAATACTAGATCCAGACATATAATACTAGCTCCAGACATATAATACTAGAGCTAGACATATAATTCTAGATCCAGACATAAAATACTAGATCCAGACATATAATACTAGATCCAGACATATAATACTAGATCCAGACATATAATTCTAGATCCAGACATATAATACTAGATCTAGACATATAATACTAGATCCAGACATATAATACTAGATCCAGACATATAATACTAGATCTAGACAAATAATACCAGATCCAGACATATAATACTAGATCCAGACATATAATACTAGATCTAGACATATTCGAGATCCAGACATATACTAGATCTAGACATATAATTCTAGATCCAGACATATACTAGATCTAGACATATAATTCTAGATCCAGACATATAATACTAGATCCAGACATATAATACTAGATCTAGACATATAATACTAGATCTAGACATTTAATTCTAGATCTAGACATTTAATTCTAGATCCAGACATATAATACTAGATCTAGACATATAATTCTAGATCTAGACATATAATACTAGATCCAGACATATAATTCTAGATCTAGACATATAATACTAGATCTAGACATATAATTGTAGATCCATACATATAATTCTAGATCTAGACATATAATACTAGATCTAGACATATAATTCTAGATCCAGACATACAATTCTAGATCTAGACATATAATACTAGATGTAGATATATAATTCTAGATCTAAACATATAATTCTAGATCCAGACATATATTTCTAAATATAGATATATAATTCTAGATTTAGACATATAATTCTAGATCTAGACATATATTTCTAGATATAGATATATAATTCTAGATTTAGACATACAATTCTAGATCTAGACATATAATACTAGATCTAGACATATAATTCTAGATCTAGACATATAATTCTAGATCCAGACATATATTTCTAGATATAGATATATAATTCTAGATTTAGACATATAATTCTAGATCCAGACATATATTTCTAGATATAGATATATAATTCTAGATATATACATATAGTACTAGA
This sequence comes from Nerophis lumbriciformis, assembly GCF_033978685.3. Lineage (NCBI taxonomy): Eukaryota > Metazoa > Chordata > Actinopteri > Syngnathiformes > Syngnathidae > Nerophis > Nerophis lumbriciformis. The sequence goes on from NC_084573.2 coordinate 34,261,196, forward strand.
TCTAGACATATAATTCTAGATCCAGACATATAGTACTAGATCTAGACAGACATATAATTCTAGATCCAGACATATAATACTAGATCTAGACATATAATACTAGATCTAGACATTTAATTCTAGATCTAGACATTTAATTCTAGATCCAGACATATAATACTAGATCTAGACATATAATTCTAGATCTAGACATATAATACTAGATCCAGACATATAATACTAGATCTAGACATATAATTCTAGATCCATACATATAATTCTAGATCTAGACATATAATTCTAGATCCAGACATACAATTCTAGATCTAGACATATAATACTAGATGTAGATATATAATTCTAGATCTAAACATATAATTCTAGATCCAGACATATATTTCTAAATATAGATATATAATTCTAGATTTAGACATATAATTCTAGATCTAGACATATATTTCTAGATATAGATATATCATTCTAGATTTAGACATACAATTCTAGATCTAGACATATAATACTAGAACTAGACATATAATTCTAGATCTAGACATATAATACTAGACCTAGACATATAATTCTAGATCCAGACATATAATACTAGATCTAGACATATAATACTAGGTCCAGACATATAATTCTAGATCCAGACATATAATTCTAGATCCAGACATATAATACTAGCTCCAGACATATAATACTAGATCTAGACATATAATACTAGACCTAGACATATAATTCTAGATCCAGACATATAATACTAGATCTAGACATATAATACTAGGTCCAGACATATAATTCTAGATCCAGACATATAATTCTAGATCCAGACATATAATACTAGCTCCAGACATATAATACTAGAGCTAGACATATAATTCTAGATCCAGACATAAAATACTAGATCCAGACATATAATACTAGATCCAGACATATAATACTAGATCCAGACATATAATTCTAGATCCAGACATATAATACTAGATCTAGACATATAATACTAGATCCAGACATATAATACTAGATCCAGACATATAATACTAGATCTAGACAAATAATACCAGATCCAGACATATAATACTAGATCCAGACATATAATACTAGATCTAGACATATTCTAGATCCAGACATATACTAGATCTAGACATATAATTCTAGATCCAGACATATACTAGATCTAGACATATAATTCTAGATCCAGACATATAATACTAGATCCAGACATATAATACTAGATCTAGACATATAATACTAGATCTAGACATTTAATTCTAGATCTAGACATTTAATTCTAGATCCAGACATATAATACTAGATCTAGACATATAATTCTAGATCTAGACATATAATACTAGATCCAGACATATAATTCTAGATCTAGACATATAATACTAGATCTAGACATATAATTGTAGATCCATACATATAATTCTAGATCTAGACATATAATACTAGATCTAGACATATAATTCTAGATCCAGACATACAATTCTAGATCTAGACATATAATACTAGATGTAGATATATAATTCTAGATCTAAACATATAATTCTAGATCCAGACATATATTTCTAAATATAGATATATAATTCTAGATTTAGACATATAATTCTAGATCTAGACATATATTTCTAGATATAGATATATAATTCTAGATTTAGACATACAATTCTAGATCTAGACATATAATACTAGATCTAGACATATAATTCTAGATCTAGACATATAATTCTAGATCCAGACATATATTTCTAGATATAGATATATAATTCTAGATTTAGACATATAATTCTAGATCCAGACATATATTTCTAGATATAGATATATAATTCTAGATATATACATATAGTACTAGATCTAGACATATAATTCTAGATCCAGACATATAGTACTAGATCTAGACAGACATATAATTCTAGATCCAGACATATAATACTAGATCTAGACATATAATACTAGATCTAGACATTTAATTCTAGATCTAGACATTTAATTCTAGATCCAGACATATAATACTAGATCTAGACATATAATTCTAGATCTAGACATATAATACTAGATCCAGACATATAATACTAGATCTAGACATATAATTCTAGATCCATACATATAATTCTAGATCTAGACATATAATTCTAGATCCAGACATACAATTCTAGATCTAGACATATAATACTAGATGTAGATATATAATTCTAGATCTAAACATATAATTCTAGATCCAGACATATATTTCTAAATATAGATATATAATTCTAGATTTAGACATATAATTCTAGATCTAGACATATATTACTAGATATAGATATATCATTCTAGATTTAGACATACAATTCTAGATCTAGACATATAATACTAGAACTAGACATATAATTCTAGATCTAGACATATAATTCTAGATCCAGACATATATTTCTAGATATAGATATATAATTCTAGATTTAGACAAATAATTCTCGATATAGACATATAGTACTAGATCTAGACATATAATTCTAGATCCAGACATATAGTACTAGATCTAGACATATAATTCTAGATCTAGACATATAATTCCAGATCTACAAATGTAATTCTAGATCTAGATATATATAATTCTAGATCTACATATATAATTCTAGATATATAATTCTAGATCTAGATATATAATTCTAGATCTGGATATATAACTCAATCAATCAATCAATGTTTATTTATATAGCCCTAAATCACAAGTGTCTCAAAGGGCTGCACAAGCCACAACGACATCCTCGGTACAAAGCCCACAAGGCAAAACTCACCCCAGTGGGACGTGGATGTGAATGAGTGAAGTGGTCTGCACCAAATTCAAAAAATCACGTAACGCACATGAATTTGTACATTTTACAGTCTGTTTTAACGTTATTTAAAAACCTTGGAGAGGACCGCATATGTGGGTAACCCCCCCCCCCCCAGGGGAGACCGAATGCAATGGATGTTGAGTGGGTCTGACATAATATTGTGAGAGTCCAGTCCATAGTGGATCCAACATAATAGTGAGAGTCCAGTCCATAGTGGGGCCAGCAGGAAACCATCCCGAGCTAGAGACGGGTCAGCAGCGCAGAGATGTTCCCAACCGATGCACAGGCGAGCGGTCCACCCCGGGTCCCGACTCTGGACAGCCAGCACTTCATCCATGGCCACCAGACCTGTGTGTGTCCCCCCCTCCACAAGGGATAGGGGGGAGCAGAGGAGAAAGGAAAAGAAACGGCAGATCAACTGATCTAAAAGGGGGTCTATTTAAAGGCTAGAGTATACAAATGAGTTTTAAAATGGGACTTAAATGCTTCTACTGAGGTAGCATCTCTAATTGTTACTGCTAGAACATTCCATAGTACTGGAGCCCCAATAGAAAACGCTCTATAGCCCGCAGACCTTTTTTGGGGCTCTGGGAATCACTAATAAGCCGGAGTTCTTTGAAGGCAGATTTCTTGCCGGGACATATGGTACAATGCAATCAGCAAGATAGGACGGAGCTAGACTGTGTAGTATTTTATACGTAAGTAGTAAAACCTTAAAGTCACATCTTAAGTGCACAGGAAGCCAGTGCAGGTGAGCCAGTATAGGTGTGTGTGGGTGTGTGTGTGTGTGTGTGTGTGTGTGTGTGTATATATATATATATATATATATATATATAAAGATATATACAGTATAGGCGTAATATGATCAAACTTTCTTGTTCTTGTCAAAAGTCTAGCAGCCGCATTTTGTACCAACTCTAATCTTTTAATGCTAGACATAGGGAGACCCGAAAATAATACATTACCGTGATCGAGAGGAGACGTAACGAACGCATGAATAATGATCTCACTGGATAAAATAGAAGGAATTTTAGCGATATTACGGAGATGAAAGAAGGCCGTTTTAGTAACACTCTTAATGTGTGACTCAAAGGAGAGAGTTGGGTGGAAGATAATACCCAGATTCTTTACTGAGTCACCTTGTGTAATTGTTTGGTTGTCAAATGTTAAGGTGGTATTATTAACTAAATGTCGGTGTCCAGCATTTCCGTTTCCTTGGCGTTGAGTTGCAAGAAGTTAGCGGACATCCATTGTTTAATTTCATTAAGACACGCCTCCAGCTGACTACAATCCGGCGTGTTGGTCAGCTTTAGGGGCATGTAGAGTTGGCTGTCATCAGCATAACAATGAAAGCTAACACCGTATTTGCGTATGATGTCGCCTAGCGGCAGCATGTAATTGCTAAAGAGTGCAGGGCCAAGAACCGAACCCTGAGGAACTACGCACGTTACCTTAAAATAGTCCGAGGTCACATTATTATGGGAGACACACTGCATCCTGTCAGTAAGATAAGAGTTAAACCACGACAAGGCTAAGTCTGACATACCAATACGTGTTTTGATACGCTCTAATAAAATATTATGATCGACGGTATCGAGAGCAGCGCTAAGATCAAGAAGCAGCAACATAGATGACGCATCAGAATCCATCGTTAGCAGTAGATCATTAGTCATTTTTGCGAGGGCTGTCTCCGTAGAGTGATTTGCCCTGAAACCGGATTGGGGGGGTGGGGGGGGGTTACTAGGATGACAGGGGGTGCAAAACAATAACAGTGCAATACTTTTTCATAACATGGTCACTACTGCCTAGTTAGGGCCCGCATGGCCCATTGCATAAGGACTCCCAAAGGGAGTCCTTATGCAATGGGACATAAGGACCTATTGAAATTGTAAGGTTTTATTAGGGCCCGCCATGGCCCATTGCAAAAGGACTCCCACAGGGAGTCCTTATGCAATGGGACATAAGGACCTATTGTTATTGTAATTAGGGCCCGCCATGGCCCATTGCAAAAGGACTCCCACAGGGAGTCCTTATGCAATGGGACATAAGGACCTATTGTTATTGTAACGTTTTATTATTCTTTATTATTATTATTCTTCCGCCGCCTCTTTGAACACTAATTTGACCCACTCAACATGCTTCAAAACTCACCAAATTTGACACACTCATCAGGAGCTGCGAAAATTGTCTTTTGATAAAAAAACCGAACCCCAAAACTCAAAATTGCGCTCTAGCGCTCCCTAGGAAAAAAAAAAACAGACTGCCTGTAACCCCCACTAGGAAGGTCGGAGAGACATGAAACAAAAACCTCTATGTAGGTCTGACTTAGACCTAGTTCTCATAATTGTATGTCTTCGGGCTAAAATCAACAGGAAGTTGGCAATTCCCCCTTCAAGACAAAAAAGTACTAAAAACAGTCACTTTTGCCTCTTTGCGCTGTCATTTCACCCCCTTAACATGCTTCAAAACTCACCGAACTGAACACACACATCAGGACTGGCAAAAACTGTGATCTAACAAAAAACCTAACCCCAAATTCAAAAATTGCGCTCTACAGCAATTTTTGAATAAAACTGATAAAAAACTGCTCCTCGGAAGAAAAAAATTACAAAACTGCTTGTAACTCCCACTGGGAAGGTCGGAGAGACATGAAACAAAAACCTCTCCGTAGGTCTCACTTAGACCTACATTTCATAAATTGACTACCCCCAGCAAAAATCAACAGGAAGTTTGCTATTCCCCCTTCAAAATAAATTTTTTGTAAAAACCAGTCACCTTCCTTCAAAAACTAACTCCTCTGAGCGCGTTTGTCGTTTCGCCTTCAAACTAACACAGGAGAGAGATTGAACCCTTGTGAATACAACAACAGAAGCGCTTTTTAATTAAGTGCTCCGGTTTTGATTTTATGACCCTTCAAAGACCCGCTGCACTCATGCTGCTGCGGTGCTGTTTTTTTAAGATGGCTGCTCTAAAGCAGGAATAACCAACATGCCCACACAATGCAGACAAGGTAGGTACACTAGACAAAAGTCTTGGGACACTTCAGACAAAAAGTAGACAAAAGTATTGGGACACTTAGGACTAGCACCTGCCAAATACGCGGGCCCGAACAACGCTGCTTGCAGCTTTAATTAGGGCCCGCAGTGGCCCATTGCAAAAGGACTCCCACAGGGAGTCCTTATGCAATGGGACATAAGGACCTATTGTTATTCTAGTGTTTTATTATTCTTTATTATTATTATTCCGCCGCCTCTTTGAACACTAATTTGACCCACTCAACATGCTTCAAAACTCACCATATTTGACACACTCATCAGGACCTGCGAAAATTGTCTTTTGATAAAAAAACCTAACCCCAAAAATCAAAATTGCACTCTAGCGCCCCCTAGGAAAAAAAAAAAACAGACTGCCTGTAACTCCCACTAGGAAGGTCGGAGAGACATGAAACAAAAACCTCTATGTAGGTCTGACTTAGACCTAGTTCTCATAATTGTATGTCTTCGGGCTAAAATCAACAGGAAGTTGGCTATTCCCCCTTCAAGACAAAAAAGTACTAAAAACAGTCACTTTTGCCTCTTTGACCTGTAATTTGACCCCCTTAACATGCTTCAAAACTCACCAAACTTAACACACACATCAGGACTGGCTAAAACTGTCATCTAATGAAAAAACCTAACCCCAAAACTAAAAATTGTGCTCTACAGCAATTTTTTAATAAAACGGACAAAAAACTGCTCCTCGGAAGAAAATAACTACAAAACTGCCTGTAACTCCCACTGGGAAGGTCGGAGAGACATGAAACAAATACCTCTCCGTAGGTCTCACTTAGACCTACATTTCATAAATTGACAACCCCCAGAAAAAATCAACAGCAAGTTTGCTATTCCCCCTTCAAAACAATTATTTTGTAAAAACCGGTCACCTTCCTTCAAAAACTATCTCCTCTGAGCGCGTTTGTCGTTTCGGCTTCAAACTAACACAGGAGAGAGATTAAACCCTTGTGCATAGATTACCAGAACAGTTTTTTTTATAACTGCTCCGGTTTTGATTTTATGACCCTTCAAAGACCCGCTGCGCTGATGCTGCTGCAATGCTGTTTTTTCAAGATGGCTGCTTAAAAGCAGGAAGCACCAACGTGCCCACACAATGCAGACAAGGTAGGTACACTAGACAAAAGTCTTGGGACACTTCAGACTAAAAGTAGCCAAAAGTATTGGGACACTTAGGACTAGCACCTGCCAAATACGCGGGCCCGAACAACGCTGCTTGCAGCTTTAATTCTTTATTATTATTCTTCCGCACTTTGCAGCTTTGCGCTGTAATTTGACCCCCTTAACATACTTCAAAACTCACCAAATTTAACACACACATCAGGACCTCCAAAAATTGCTTTTTAGTGAAAAAACCGAACCCCAAAATTCAAAATTACGCTCTAGCGCCCCCTAGACAGAAAACTGCCTCTAACTCCCAGTACAAATGTCATAGAGACATGAAACAAAAACCTATATGTAGGTCTCACTTAGACCTACTTTTCCTTAATTAATTTCCTCGGGCAAAAATCTACAGGAAGTTGGCAATTCCCCCTTCAAGACAAAAAAGTACTACAAACAGTAACTTTTGCCTCTTTGAGCTGTATTTTGACCCCCTTAACATGCTTCAAAACTCACCAAACTGAACGCACACATCAGGACTGGCAAACATTGCGATCTAAAAAAAAAACCTAACCCCAAATCTCAAAATTGCGCTCTACTGCAATGTTTTAATAAAACGCAAAAAAAAACTGCTCCTCGGAAGAAAAAAATGACAAAACTGCCTGTAACTCCCACTGGGAAGGTCGGAGAGACATGAAACAAAAACCTCTATGTAGGTCTCACTTAGACCTACATTTCATAAATTGACAACCCCCAGCAAAAATCTACAGGAAGTTTGCTATTCCCCCTTCAAAACAAATTTTTTGTAAAAACCGGTCACCTTCCTTCAAAAACTATCTCCTCTGAGCGCATTTGTCGTTTCGCCTTCAAACTAACACAGGAGAGAGATTGAACCCTTGTGATTACAATGCCAGAAGCGCTTTTTTTCTAACTGCTCCGGTTTTGATTTTATGACCCTTCAAAGACCCGCTGCGCTGATGCTGCTGCGCTGCTGTTTTTTTAAAATGCAGACAAGGTAGGTACACTAGACAAAAGTCTTGGGACACTTCAGACTAAAAGTAGACAAAAGTATTGGGACACTTAGGACTATCACTGGACAAAAGTATTGGGACATTTAGGACTAGCACCTGCCAAATATGCGGGCCCGACCAATGCTGCTTGCAGCTTTAATTTCTCTTGTTATATTCATATTTTACTGTTATAGTTTTATTCTCATTGTTGCTTTTTATTTTTATTCTATTGTAATATTTTTCTATTTTGTTTCCATTTATACCCCCATTAATTACTTTTTAAATTCGATCTCAATGTTGTACATTGCTGGAATTTTAATTTTCCTGAGGGAACTCTCCTGAAGGAATCAATAAAGTACTATCTATATGCATGTATATATATATATATATATATATATATATATATATATATATATATATATATATATATATATATATATATATACATATACACATACACACACACATTATATATATATATATATATATACATACACACACACACACACATATACAAATTATATATTATAGTTGAATTTTAATAATTTAATTATAATTAATATTTTAGTACATGTATACATATAAATATTTACATTTATATATATTTATACATACATACATATACATTTAACAATCGAAATGACAATATAAAAAAATAAATACATTAAATATTTACTCTATACAAACTACGCCACAAAATAAAAATGTTTAAGTGTTTTTAATTGATTGATACAATTGATTAATCGTTGCAAATAAGAAATTTAAGAGAAGTAGCTCAGATGTTGTCATCATTCCAAAATTGTTACTTAAACTTTAACTAAATGCAAACAAAATGTTCCCATAAGAAATATATGGCATTAAATTAAATATGTGACATGGAATTAAGTATATGGCATGAAATTAAATAAATCACATGAAATAAATATGACAAATTAAATATATGACATCAAATTAAATATATGACCAAAAGGCTGACTTTATTATTGCAGTTAAAGAATCTTCCACTAGAGAGCAGCAGGTAGCCTTGTTACTCACACAATAGAATGATGAGTGCAGTTAAACAATTGTCCAGCAGATGGCAGCAAGTAGCTAAGAGCCTTGTTAGTCACACAGTAGAATGATTAGTGAATTTGCAATCCCTGAGGTGACAAATGTGGATAGAAATGTGAAAAATACATTTATTTGCATCTTTATAAGGAAACAAAAAATGCATATGTTCTTACTTTTCTGCCATCTTCAATAATTGTTCGACATCCCATAACTTAAACTTGATGTTTACCTGCAAGCCCAATCCAGGTAAAACTACTTCCGGGGAAATCTACATGGATTTGACTAATCAATAAGCCAATTTATCCCTTTTGGTTATCTTCCAATTAGGGACAAAATCGGAAATTGGAAAAATAATTAGGTTGTTTTTTCATTTTGGGTCTGAAAACAAATATTGAAAAAAACACTTTTTTCAGTGTCGGTTTTAAACGAAGAAAGGAAAAGCAGGACGTCGACGAACTTTGTACATCAGACAACCAGTAGGAGGTGTTTATATTTAATAACAATAATAATAATAGTCCTCTCCTCTTTACACGCACACACACTTTTGTTTTCTATGTCTGCAGCGGGGGGGAGGCATTGTCGACAACGCTGTGGACTCTCTATGAACTTTTTAAAGCACACACTACTTTGCTTTCTTTGAGCTCAAACGAAGTAGAGTAATGTTCTGAGAAAGTAGCTAACGACAATCCACTGACTCTTGGATTTGTTCATTTTGATGTTTGCTTTCAGAGGGGCTCGAGTCACAACGGTCTTGTGAGGAACCACCTGCTGGACACATCCAGAGCTTTGTGCAGGACTCCTTGGATGTTTTATTTTTATTTTTGTGTTTTAGCAAAAAAAATGTTCCGTAAAATATGCATTTTCTTCCATTTTCAGGTTTTGTTGGGACCTTTTGAGACATCTCCTACAACTACAGCACCAGAATTGTGATGCTGAAGCAAGTCCGTTTTTTTTTATTTTTTGTAAGGGTCCCCCCTTACGACATTTTAGCAAAACATTGTTTTCGTAAAATATGCATTTTCTGCCATTTTCGGAATTTGTCGGGACTCCTGATGACGTTTTGAGACATCTCCTACAACTACAGCACCAGAAGTGTGCTTCTGAAGCAAGTCCGGTTTTTTGAAAATTTTTTAGCGAAAAAAAGTTTTCCCCAAAAAAAGTTTTCCCAAAAAAATAATTTTCTGCCATTTTCGGGTTGTGTCGGGACTCCTGATGACGTTTTGAGACATCTCCTACAACTACAGCACCAGAATTGTGCTGCTGAAGCAAGTCCGTTTTTTTTAATTTTTTGTAAGGGTCCCCCCTTACGACATTTTAGCAAAAATGTTTTCCGTAAAATATGCATTTTCTTCCATTTTCGGGTTTTGATGGGACTCCTGATGACGTTTTGAGACATTTCCTACAACTACAGCACCAGAATTGTGCTGCTGAAGCAAGTCCATTTTTTTTTAATTTTTGTAAAGGTTCCCCCCTTACAACATTTTAGCAAAAAAATGTTTTCGTAAAATATGCATTTTCTTCCATTTTCGGGTTTTGTCGAGACTAATGATGACGTTTTGAGACATCTCCTACAACTACAGCACCAGAAGTGTGCTGCTGAAGCAAGTCCGGTTTTTGGAAATTTTTTTAGCGAAAAAAAGTTTTCCCCAAAAAAAGTTTTCCCAAAAAAATAATTTTCTGCCATTTTCGGGTTGTGTCGGGACTCCTGATGACGTTTTGAGACATCTCCTACAACTACAGCACCAGAATTGTGCTGCTGAAGCAAGTCCGGTTTTTTTAATTTTTTGTAAGGGTCCCCCCTTACGACATTTTAGCAAAAATGTTTTCCGTAAAATATGCATTTTCTTCCATTTTCGAGTTTTGTTGGGACTCCTGATGACGTTTTGAGACATTTCCTACAACTACAGCACCAGAATTGTGCTGCTGAAGCAAGTCCGTTTTTTTTTTTAAATTTTTGTAAAGGTTCCCCCCCCTTACAACATTTTAGCAAAAATATTTTTTCGTAAAATATGCACATTTTCTTCCATTTTCAGGTTTTGTCGGGACTCCTGATGACGTTTTGAGACATCTCCTACAACTACAGCACCAGAAGTGTGCTGCTGAAGCAAGTCCGGTTTTTTTAATTTTTTGTAAGGGTCCCCCCTTACAACATTTTAGCAAAAAAATGTTTTCGTAAAATATGCATTTTCTTCCATTTTCGGGTTTTGTCGGGACTAATGATGACGTTTTGAGACATCTCCTACAACTACAGCACCAGAAGTGTGCTGCTGAAGCAAGTCCGGTTTTTTGAAAATTTTTTAGCGAAAAAAAGTTTTTCCCAAAAAAAGTTTTCCCAAAAAAATAATTTTCTGCCATTTTCGGGTTGTGTCGGGACTCCTGATGACGTTTTGAGACATCTCCTACAACTACAGCACCAGAATTGTGCTGCTGAAGCAAGTCCGGTTTTTTGAATTTTTTGTAAGGGTCCCCCCTTACGACATTTTAGCAAAAATGTTTTCCGTAAAATATGCATTTTCTTCCATTTTCGGGTTTTGATGGGACTCCTGATGACGTTTTGAGACATTTCCTACAACTACAGCACCAGAATTGTGCTGCTGAAGCAAGTCCATTTTTTTTTAAATTTTTGTAAAGGTTCCCCCCCCTTACAACATTTTAGCAAAAAAATGTTTTCGTAAAATATGCATTTTCTTCCATTTTCGGGTTTTGTCGAGACTAATGATGACGTTTTGAGACATCTCCTACAACTACAGCACCAGAAGTGTGCTGCTGAAGCAAGTCCGGTTTTTTGAAATTTTTTTAGCGAAAAAAAGTTTTCCCCAAAAAAAGTTTTCCCAAAAAAATAATTTTCTGCCATTTTCGGGTTGTGTCGGGACTCCTGATGACGTTTTGAGACATCTCCTACAACTACAGCACCAGAATTGTGCTGCTGAAGCAAGTCCGGTTTTTTGAATTTTTTTGTAAGGGTCCCCCCTTACGACATTTTAGCAAAAATGTTTTCCGTAAAATATGCATTTTCTTCCATTTTCGGGTTTTGATGGGACTCCTGATGACGTTTTGAGACATTTCCTACAACTACAGCACCAGAATTGTGATGCTGAAGCAAGTCCGGTTTTTTGAAATTTTTTTAGCGAAAAAAAGTTTTCCCCAAAAAAATAATTTTCTGCCATTTTCGGGTTGTGTCGGGACTCCTGATGACGTTTTGAGACATCTCCTACAACTACAGCACCAGAATTGTGCTGCTGAAGCAAGTCCGTTTTTTTTTTTTAATTTTTGTAAAGGTTCCCCCCCCTTACAACATTTTAGCAAAAATATTTTTTCGTAAAATATGCACATTTTCTTCCATTTTCAGGTTTTGTCGGGTCTCCTGATGACGTTTTGAGACATCTCCTACAACTACAGCACCAGAATTGTGCTGCTGAAGCAAGTTTCTATTTTTTGTAATTTTTACGACATTTTTGCAAAAAAAAAAATTCGTAAAATATGCACTTTCTTCCATTTTCGGGTTGTGTCGGGACTCCTGATGACATTTTGAGACATCTCCTACAACTACAGCACAAGAGTTGTGCTGCTGAAGCAAGTCCGTTTTTTTAAATTTTTTGTAAGGGTCCCCCCTTACGACATTTTAGCAAAAATGTTTTCCGTAAAATATGCATTTTCTTCCATTTTCGGGTTTTGTTGGGACTCCTGATGACGTTTTGAGACATTTCCTACAACTACAGCACCAGAATTGTGCTGCTGAAGCAAGTCCGTTTTTTTTTTAAATTTTTGTAAAGGTTCCCCCCCCTTACAACATTTTAGCAAAAATATTTTTTCGTAAAATATGCACATTTTCTTCCATTTTCAGGTTTTGTTGGGACTCCTGATGACGTTTTGAGACATCTCCTACAACTACAGCACCAGAATTGTGCTGCTGAAGCAAGTTTCTATTTTTTTAATTTTTTGTAAGGGTACCCCCTTACGACATTTTTGCAAAAAAAATTTTTCGTAAAATATGCACTTTCTTCCATTTTCGGGTTGTGTCGGGACTCCTGATGACATTTTGAGACATCTCCTACAACTACAGCACAAGAGTTGTGCTGCTGAAGCAAGTCCGTTTTTTTAAATTTTTTGTAAGGGTCCCCCCTTACGACATTTTAGCAAAAATGTTTTCCGTAAAATATGCATTTTCTTCCATTTTCGGGTTTTGTTGGGACTCCTGATGACGTTTTGAGACATCTCCTACAACTACAGCACCAGAATTGTGATGTTGAAGCAAGTCCGGTTTTTTGAATTTTTTGTAATGGTCCCCCCTTACGACATTTTAGCAAAAATGTTTTCCGTAAAATATGCATTTTCTTCCATTTTCGGGTTTTGTTGGGACTCCTGATGACGTTTTGAGACATTTCCTACAACTACAGCACCAGAATTGTGCTGCTGAAGCAAGTCCGGTTTTTTGAATTTTTTGTAAGGGTCCCCCCTTACGACATTTTAGCAAAAATGTTTTCCGTAAAATATGCATTTTCTTCCATTTTCGGGTTTTGTCGGGACTAATGATGACGTTTTGAGACATCTCCTACAACTACAGCACCAGAAGTGTGTTGCTGAAGCAAGTCCGGTTTTTTGAATTTTTTGTAATGGTCCCCCCTTACGACATTTTAGCAAAAATGTTTTCCGTAAAATATGCATTTTCTTCCATTTTCGGGTTTTGTTGGGACTCCTGATGACGTTTTGAGACATTTCCTACAACTACAGCACCAGAATTGTGCTGCTGAAGCAAGTCCATTTTTTTTTTAATTTTTGTAAAGGTTCCCCCCCTTACATTTTAGCAAAAATATTTTTTCGTAAAATATGCACATTTTCTTCCATTTTCAGGTTTTGTCGGGACTCCTGATGACGTTTTGAGACATCTACAACTACAGCACCAGAATAGTGCTGCTGAAGCAAGTTTCTATTTTTTGAATTTTTTGTAAGGGTCCCCCCTTACGACATTTTAGCAAAAATGTTTTCCGTAAAATATGCATTTTCTTCCATTTTCAGGTTTTGTCGGGACTCCTGATGACGTTTTGAGACATCTCCTACAACTACAGCACCAGAATTGTGCTGCTGAAGCAAGTTTCTATATTTTGTAAGGGTCCCCCCTTACGACATTTTTGCAAAAAAATGTTTTCGTAAAATATGCACTTTCTTCCATTTTCGGGTTGTGTCGGGACTCCTGATGACGTTTTGAGACATCTCCTACAACTACAGCACAAGAGTTGTGCTGCTGAAGCAAGTCCGTTTTTTTGAATTTTTTGTAAGGGTCCCCCCTTATGACATTTTAGCAAAAAAAAAATTTTTTTAATTTAGTGTTAAAAAGGTAATACTGTACTGTACTGTACATATTAATTTACCACCGTGCACCTACATTATGCGAGGGTGCTCTCGGTCCATTTTAACTTTCAATAGGATCCAAACTGCACGGCCTTGGACTGAACATCACACTGTGAAATTTGATTGTGGACTTTTTTTATGTTATTATCAAATCACACAGCATGTGAGAGTTAGCAGGCACACTTCCTCCAGTTTTTTTTTGTTTTTTTGTTTTTTTTTTAACTTCGAGTCCCCTCATAGGTGTGCGCTTTTCCCACTGCTCTACATCTAAGGGTGACCAGATCCCAATTCAGCAGGGGCCTCGTGTATTAAACGTGCTTATGCACAAAAACCTGGCGTACCTCCTTTTTTCACGGTAAACATGAAAGGTATCGAGACCGAACTTGACGTTGAATTGTGCGCTGCTTCACTCCAGCTTCGTTCTTCACGTACGCACATTTACTTTGCCGACATTTCAACAATGTAAAAGAGATGGAGGCGAGGACACAAAATGCACTTTTTGGCCAATGTGTTTACCGTCATTTCCGGACTACAAGGCGCATTTAAAATCCTTTTTTTTATTTCTCACTGCGCCTTACAACCCGGTGCACCTAATGTAATGAATACGTTTGGTTGAGCTTACCCACCTCGAGGCTATTTTATTTGGTACATGGTATAATGATAAGTGTGAGCAGTAGATGGCAGTCAAACATAAGAGACACGTGTAGCCTGCACTATGATGGGTCTCAAGTAAACACCAACATTTTAAATGTTCCATTGAAACTATAGAACATTAGACACGCCGCTCAAAAATCTATCAAAATGTTTTAGCACAACTTTGGTAAGCTACGAAGCCGCACCGCTTGAAGGATTGTCGGCGCATTAAACATACGACTATTATTATGGTGTGTGTCTAAGGTAAGACATTATCTGGCGTTTTGTTTCGCAATATTATGCAACTTTTCTTAACTTCTGGTACCTGCTGATCTGCATTTGGGATCTGCATGAGTCCTGAAAAATTCTTCTTTTTCTCTATCTTCTTGTTATGGGACATTCATCCTCCACTGTTGCCATTTCTAATATAAAGTAGTGTCAAGTTCTCACTTATCTCTGTCAGTAAACTCGCCATGAAAGCGCTAAAACATACCGGTGTAGTGAGTTTACATTATTCACCCAATTAGAGTTCCGGTTGGACGGTTTTTCACGGGACACATTTCCGGTGTGGTTGTGTCCGGATGAGGAGATGCTGCTCCATTATTGATTTTATTTTATTTTATTTCGTGTAGACTGCAACATTGTATGTGCTCCATTGAAAATAAAGAACATTACACATGGAGCTCAAAAATCTATCAAAATGTTTTAGTAGGACGTTGGTAAGCTATGAAGCCACACCGCTTGATGCATTGTACTGTGCTTCAACATAGGAGTATTATTATGCTGTGTGTATAAGGTAAGACATATTTTCTGGTGTTTTGTTTCGCAATATTATGCAAAAGCAACTTTTCTTACCTTCTGGTACTTGCTGATCTGCATTTGGGATCTGCATAAATCCTGAAAATTCGTGCAGGTCCGCGCCGACACCGTTGTCGATAAGCTTCTTCTTTTTCTCCACCTTCTTGTTATGTGACATCCATGTTGCCATTTCTAAAATAAAGCAGTGTAAAGTTATTACTTATCTCTGTCAGTAAACTCGCCATGAAAGCGCTAAAACATACCGGTGTAGTGAGTTACCATTATTCACCCAAGGAACTTTAGTTATTAAGAGTTCTGGTCGGACGGTTTTTCACGGGACACATTTCCGGTGTCGTTGTTTCCGGATGAGGAGATGCTGCTCCGTTATTGATTGAAGTAAAGTCTGAATGTCATTTAAACAGTTAGCGCCATCTTTTGACACTTCACAACAAAGATGACGGGGGAGAAGACGCTGCCGAAGGTGAGCCACGTAAATAAGACCGCCCACAAAACGGCGCATCCGGAAGCGACTTGAAGATGATCATCTATGCAACATTTTGAGCAAAGAACCACCATTACATGTTATGTAGACCACAAGGAAGTCTTTGACATTTAGAAATAAATTAAATATTATGACTCCTTTAATGCGCCTTATAATCCGGTGCGTCTTATATATGAAAAAAAAGATCAAAAATAGACCATTCATCGGCAGTGCTCCTTATGATCCGGTGTGCCCTATGGTCCGGAAAATACGGTAATGCTTTATATCAATATATGTGAGGGTGTTTACTCATTTATCTAGGCCAGGGGTGTCAAACTCATTTTAGATCGGGGGGCCACATGGAGAAAAATCTACTCCCAAGTGGGCCGGACTGGTAAAATCACGGCAAAAAAAATAACTTAAAAATAAAGACAACTTCAGATTGTTTTCTTTGTTTAAAAATAGAACAAGCACATTCTCAAAAATGTACAAATCATGCTGTTTTCTTACACTTACATGTTCTACCTTTATTTGTCGTCATTCCTACTTTCTGAATAAATTACGTGATAATGTTCATCAGTCAACTCATTGGTGTTCATTTTCAATCTAACAAGATAAAAAAATAATATCAAAATCAAATTACAGGATGTCATTTATGTAGTTTGCTCATTTTCCTCGACTGGTGCACTAACATCACGTGTTTTATTTTTTTGTACATATGTAGCATCATCTACAAAGATACAAATAATTGCTCTTGCAACATCTAGTGGACACATTTAGAACAGCAGTTTTTTTCATACAAAAATTTCAGCTCATTTGTATACTTAGCAAACTAATCTGGAATTTATCTTATTTTCTGTCTGATAAGATCATTCTTCTCACAAAGCAGATTTTATGTTAGAGTGGTTTACTTGTTTTAAGGGTTTTGCTCCTAAATGATCCATACCTGCCAACTTTTGAAATCAGAAAAACCTAGTAGCCATTGTCCAGGGGCCGCAGGCCCCGGTAGGTCCAGGACAAAGTCCTGGTGGGGGGTTCCTTCGCCCCCCGACGCAAAATGATTATTAGCATTCAGACAGGTTAAAATGTTGCTAAAACCATCACTTTTCTATCAGTCACAGTGACTTTTCAAAACAAAAATATTACAGCAAAAATCATATGGGTTGATTGACATGTTTATTCTGTAAGCTAACTTCAATAGTTTGAAATTATTTTGACAGTTAATGCCAGTTATCCTGTCAACCTTTCACAAGACTTCAATGTGTTAATTGAAAGTATAAACAGTATAAACACTTTTTACAGTAAACAAATGGTAAAACAGTACTAAACAATTCCATTTAAAAAAAAATTGGTGTCATTATTAACTTTCTGTCCAAGCTTGTATAATCTACTGCCTTGTTCAATTGTAAAAAATATTCTGTGCCTAAAATTCACATTTCTATCACAATTATCATACTGTAAACATGGTAAGCTAACTTCATTAAAATTAATAGTCCTGTCAATAGCATGGAATTACAATTCAAATGTAGTTTTTTTGTAAGCCTTTCAAAAGAAAATATATGAAAAAATATGAAAAATGAATGAAAATTAATTTAAGCCATCAGACACTTGAAAAGTAGCACATCACATCTCTAATGTAATCATTTGAACTTTTCAACAGAAATAGCACTGCAAAAATATTAAGGACATACTTCTGTATTTTGGTAGTTATGCTGTCAACATTTAACAAGATTTCTTCAACTTGGACTTGAAAGCATAAATAGTATAAACACTTTTAACAGTATAACAGTACTAAACAATTCCAATAGATAACATTGGTGTCATTACCTTTTTGTGGCTAAAATCCAAATTTAGAAACGGCATTAGACTTGTGTTTTTTTGTCCCAACGTGGTCTTTTACATCGCTAATTCCTCCGCGTCCGATCGAAAAATCTTGTCTGCACAAGGTGCAATTCGCGTAGTTTTCACCCTTTTTGGAACGGATAATTATTCCCGGATAGGCTTTTGAATATTCTTCACGGAATGACTGCAGTTTTCTTTTCGGTTTAAGACTCGTTTGCGATTTTTCTCCGGTTGATTCCATGATCGTTCGCTCGTTTGGAAACAATGGGCAACAGGTGCCTCGTGCTTGGCAGCGGTGCTATAAATAGCCTCTCGCACGGCATTCGGAATGGCTCGATAGGAAGTTACGGGAAGCAGTGTCGATTGTCATTGTTGTTACGCGATTTCGTGAATAAAACTTAAAAAAAAATATATATATTTAATTAATGAAAAACCGTATTTTTTAATCACTGCAACCGTAACCCGGAATAGGTTGATGAAAACCGTACTAATTACGGGAAAACCGGAGTAGTTGGCAGGTATGATGATCTCAGTAAGATATTACAGCTTGTTGCTGAGATTTGATGACCTATATTGAGTAAAACATGCTTGAAACTAGAATATCAAGTGTTGCAAAGCTGTGTCATCAACACTCACAAGTATAAAACTACTTTTTTAAAGTAATCATTTCATACTTTAAGCATGAAAAAAAAAATTCCTGATGCCGAGCGCATATCATTATGTCAAGATAATGGCACTAGCATTTACTTCATTTAAGAATATTTTTCAACATATTGAGCAAAAAGGTCTCTTTTTTTCTACCAAGAAGAGTGCACTTGTTATTAGTGAGAATATACTTATTTTAGGGGTTTTTTTGGGTTCATTGAGGTTAGCTAATTTTACTTGTTTTGGAAAGTCTTGACAAGCTGAATTTTCTTGTTCTATTGGCAGATAATTTTGCTTAGTTCAAATAAAATACCCCTCATTTTTGTTTTGTTTTTTCTTATTTTTGAACACTGACTTTTTGCAGTGCATCCGGAAAGTATTCACAGCGCTTCACTTTTTGCCACATTTTGCTATGTTACAGCCTTATTCTAAAATGGTATGAATTCATTTTCGTCCTCAAAATTATGCGTTTCTGGGTGTTGTTGATAAATGCAACAACACCCAAAAACGCCGCCGGCTTTGCTCAGCCCGAGCTAATCTAAGATGGACTCAATGGTTGGAATCTGCGCTTTATTTATATTTATTATATATATCTGCGCTTTTGCATGATATACAGCATATATTTATATTTATTATATATATTTAACTGCTGCTGTGACCCAAGGTCACCCCCATATTTATACTGTTGACTGTCAATCAGAATGTGCAATGTTATGTTACTTACTGTGCCTTGTATATACATTTTTATTTTTATTTTTTATTTTTAGCTAAGTACCGTGTGACTTGTTGAATGGTGGACTAGCAAAGTAAGATTTTCATTGTACGGCAAACTGTCTGTTTAACTGTGCATATGACAATAAACAATCTTGAATCTTGAATATAATAGTTACTACGGTAATCTTCTCAGAAAGCATGTAGTTTCAAAGTTGTATTTGTGTTGGTACACTGCATCAAAAAGCGACATCAGTGTGTAAAGGATATCACCACATGGGCTCAGGAACACTTCAGAAAACCACTGTCCATAACTACAGTTCGTCGCTACATCTGTAAATGCAAGTTAAAACTCAACAATGCAAAGCGAAAGCCATTTATCAACAACACCCAGAAATGTCACCGGCTTCGCTGGGCCCGAGCTAATCTAAGATGGACTGATGCCAACTGGAAAAGTGTTCTGTGGTCTGACGAGTCTACATTTCAAATTGTTTTTGCAAATTGTGGACGTCGTGTCCTACGGTCCAAGGAGGAAAAGAACCATCCGGATTGTTATAGGCGCAAAGTTCAAAACCCAGCGATGAGGGTGTATTAGTGCCCAAGGCATGGGTAACTTACACATTTGTGAAGGCACCATTAATGCAGGTTTTGTAGCAACGTATGTTGCCATCCAAGCGACGTCTTTTTCATGGCCGCCCCTGCTTATTTCAGTAAGACATCGCCAAGCCACATTCTGCACGTGTTACAACAGCGTGGCTTCGTAGTAAAAGAGTGCGGGTACTAGACTGGCCTGCCTGTAGTCCAGACCTGTCTCCCATTGTAACCGTAATGGTCTGTCAAGCACTTTTGAATTGCCTTGTGTACGAACTGTGCTCTGTAAGAAAACTCGCCTTGCCGACCGTTTTCTGTCGTGGACAACGACAATTTCAATAAACTACGAGTTAAAAAAAAGGCATGCACATTTCCCTTTTTTTGGTATTGAAAAAATGTATCGAACCGCGCCGCTCAAGTACCGATCCATACCAGACTGTGAATTTTGTGCATCGTTCGTGGCACCCTTTGTGTTTACGCGTTTCATGGGTCAGGATTGCACCACCTAAGGCATTTTTGATACATGGTTACTATGCAGTGTGTGTGTTATTCACTCTATGACAATGACAAGAAATGCATTGAACTGAATAAAAATCATGTTAGAGTAAATGAATACTTCTCTGATTTGAGGGCAAAGGGTTGTTCATGTGTCCTGTGATGAACTGGCGGCCAGTCTCGGGTGTAGGCCGGGGGTCAGCAACCCGCGTCTCTTTCGCGCCGCCCGAGTGGCTCCCTGGACCTCTTTCAGAGATGTGTGAAAATGGAAAAAGATGAAGAAAAAATGTTTTTTGTTTGTTTTAATATATTTTCTGTAGGAGAACAAACATGACACAAACCTTCCTAATTGTTAGAAATCCCACTGTTGATGTTAAACATGCTTCACTAAAGAGACTATTTAGCAAGCACTGTTTTGTCCTACTCATTTCAGCGATCCTTGAACTCATTGTTGTTTGATTACATGTACAACTTTCTCCGACGCTGCCACAGAAAGACGTGTTTTATGCCACTTCTTCTTTGTCTCATTTTGTCCACCAAATGTTTTATGCTGTGCGTGAATGTACAATAGGTGAGCTTTGTTGATGTTATTGACTTGTGTGGAGTGCTAATCAGGCATATTTGGTCAGAGCTAATCAATGCTAACATGCTATTTAGGCCAGTGGTCCCCAACCACCGGGCCACGGCCCGGTACCGGTCCGTGGATCGATTGGTACCGGGCCGCACAATAAATTTAAAAATAAATAAATAAATAAAATTAAATAAATACATTTTATCAAATCAACATAAAAAACACAAGATACACTTACAATTAGTGCACTAACTCAAAAAACCTCCCTCCCCCATTCACACTCATTCACACAAAAGGCTTGTTTCTTTCTGTTATTAATAATCTGGTTCCTACATTATATATCAATATATATATATATATATATCAATACAGACTGCAGGGATACAGTCCGTAAGCACACATGATTGTATTTTTTTATGACAAAAAATAAAAAAAATAAAAAAATTACCATACCATGGATTTGGATGTTTTTAGAATAGAATAGAAAGTACTTTTTGATCTCCCGGGGAAATTCAGCACCACAGTTCGCTCACAATAGACAATAAACACTTGGGTATTTTTTACATGTGAATATTATAAATATTATATTATATATCTATTATACAGCATTATTCACATGTGAATAATATAAATACAGTCTATTATACAGCATTATTCACATGTGAATAATATAAATACAGTCTATTATACACCGTGTTGGGTTAGTTACTGAAAACCAGTAACTAGTTACAGTTACTAGTTACTTTATTTCAATAGCAACTCAGTTACTAACTCAGTTACTTACACCAAAGAGTAATGCGTTACTGTGAAAAGTAACTATTTAGTTACATTTTTTCTTCTCTTCTTTTTTTTAAAGCTCCCATTAATGCCCTTTAAGCCTTCATTTAAGTACTGTTATTGCACTGGAGAATAATACAATCTGTTGATCAGCGCGAGGAACTTGCAAAATGGGGTCCCAGGGACCTCAAGTCATAAAAATGGGGTCCTACAGTACATTTTTGGGGTCCCACTTTTTTGTAAGCGTTTTGAAAAAAAAAAAAAAAGATAAACGTTCGCATTATCCTGTTATATCTCACATTCTATATTGTGTTTTGGAAAAAGGTTGTCATAAACGTTACTTAATTCATTAAAAAAAATAAAGAAAGAAAACAAATGTGTATACACATATGTAAATGTATTCAGTTATAAACATTCATTCACTTTCTTCTTTCCTTCATGGATCTAAACTTTACCACTGCTGTTTTTATTTAATAAGTTGTATTTATTTCAGTATAAAAGTGTAAAAAGGGTTTTGCTTGGGTCATGAAATGATGATAATGGTGTGCCAGGGCATACATACATTTTATATTTAACGCTTAAATCTCTGGAGTCTACATCAACTTCACATCTATCCCTCATTTCAAAATGTTTTAGTTTTTTTTAATGTTGTTTTTTTGTTTGTTTGTTTTCTGCCCTTTTTTTGTCAAACAAAACTATGTTTTTAATGGCAAACACACAAAATATGCAAAATCTTCCAACAAAAATAGTTTTCAAAGTGGAATATTTAGTGTGAAGTAATGGGAACCTTGGATAGGTCAATAATTCATAATAACATTGATTTTGATTCAATATTATGTTTTGAGCAATGACAGTTTGAAACAACTTGATTAACGTGGACCCCGACTTAAACAAGTTGAAAAACTTATTGGGGTGTTACCATTTAGTGGTCAATTGTACGGAATATGTACTGTACTGTGCAATCTACTAATAAAAGTCTCAATCAATCAATCCACTCCCTCGCTCTCTCCGTCCCTCCCTCACGAATGCTGCTGCGTGCGCACAATTTGTTTTGTTTTTAACCCCTTCTTAACCCTGAACGTACATTGAAAATACACGCAACCCTGCCGGACATTTGAGGCATTTAAGAAACTCCGCCCGGACAGCCCCGCAAAAGAAGACATGTGCGGGGAAAAGAGGACGCATGGTCAGTCTAGAATATCTCCATGTTAAGAAACTGGGCTTCAGCTCCACCATGATGTCTTGTTAGTAAACACAGACACACACCCACACCCAGACGCACACACACAGCGCCTCTTCTCTTGTCCCAGTTGTGACACAGGAAGAACCAGAAGGACGACACTGCAACTCTCCAATAAAACACACTCAGATCTTCTGTTTGTAGCCGATACTACATAAGAAATGACGTAAAATAACGCAGTAACGCACCATGTAGTAACGGTAACTGAATTTCTGAATATAAAAAATAACGCGTTAGACTACTAGTTACTTTGTAACGCGTTAGTCCCAACACTGATTATACAGCATTATTCACATGCAGAGGTGGGTAGTAACGTGCTACATTTACTCCGTTACATCTACTTGAGTAACTTTTGGGATAAATTGTACTTCTAAGAGTAGTTTTAATGCAACATACTTTTACTTGAGTATATTTATAGAGAAGAAACGCTACTTTTACTCCGCTAATTTTATCTACATTCAGCTCGCTACTCGCTACTAATTTTTATCGATCTGTTAATGCACGCTTTGTTTGTTTTGGTCTGTCAGACAGACCTTCAAAGTGCCTGCGTTTCAACAAATACAGTCACTGGTGACGTTCACTCCTTTCCACCAATCAGATGCAGTCACTGGTGACGTTGGACCAATCAAACAGAGCCAGGGGTCACATGACCTGATTTAAACAAGTTGAAAAACTTATTCGGGTGTTACCATTTAGTGGTCAATTGTACGGAATATGTACTGTACTGTGCAATCTAATAATAAAAGTTCCAATCAATCAATCAAAAGTGTGAAGGAAAAAAGACCCTTTTTTTATTTCAACCGTACATCCTGTCAAAAGCCTAAAGACTGACTGCACAGTTCCTGTCTTCACAATAAATGTGCCGCTCCATGGCGCCTGCGCTTTCAAAATAAGAGTCTCCGAAAGCCAGCGCAAACAAGCTAACAAGCTACGGAGTTTGCCGCCAATGTATTTCTTGTAAAGTGTATAAAAACGAATATGGAAGCTGGACAAATAAGATGCCAAAAACCAACCACTTTCATGTGGTGTTAGACAGAAGGAGGAACATTTTTTCTCCTCCATTTGAAAACAAGGACGTTTTCGGCACTACTGTCTGATTACAATCAATGCAAGTCATCAGAATCAGGTAATACACCAACTTATATTCTTGTCTTCATGAAAGAAAGTAATCTATATGTTAAACATGCATGTATATTCATTAAAACACCTTTAACATGTAAACAAAAACGGCAAAATAAATAAATATAAATTATATACTGTATATATCAATGTATGTATATATATATATACATATATGTGTATATATATATATGTGTGTGTGTATATATATATATATATATATATATATATATATATATATATATACACACACACACACACACACACACACACACACACACAGGTAAAAGCCAGTAAATTAGAATATTTTGAAAAACTTGATTTATTTCAGTAATTGCATTCAAAAGGTGTAACTTGTACATTATATTTATTCATTGCACACAGACTGATGCATTCAAATGTTTATTTCATTTAATTTTGATGATTTGAAGTGGCAACAAATGAAAATCCAAAATTCCGTGTGTCACAAAATTAGAATATTACTTAAGGCTAATACAAAAAAGGGATTTTTAGAAATGTTGGCCAACTGAAAAGTATGAAAATGAAAAATATGAGCATGTACAATACTCAATACTTGGTTGGAGCTCCTTTTGCCTCAATTACTGCGTTAATGCGGCGTGGCATGGAGTCGATGAGTTTCTGGCACTGCTCAGGTGTTATGAGAGCCCAGGTTGCTCTGATAGTGGCCTTCAACTCTTCTGCGTTTTTGGGTCTGGCATTCTGCATCTTCCTTTTCACAATACCCCACAGATTTTCTATGGGGCTAAGGTCAGGGGAGTTGGCGGGCCAATTTAGAACAGAAATACCATGGTCCGTAAACCAGGCACGGGTAGATTTTGCGCTGTGTGCAGGCGCCAAGTCCTGTTGGAACTTGAAATCTCCATCTCCATAGAGCAGGTCAGCAGCAGGAAGCATGAAGTGCTCTAAAACTTGCTGGTAGACGGCTGCGTTGACCCTGGATCTCAGGAAACAGAGTGGACCGACACCAGCAGATGACATGGCACCCCAAACCATCACTGATGGTGGAAACTTTACACTAGACTTCAGGCAACGTGGATCCTGTGCCTCTCCTGTCTTCCTCCAGACTCTGGGACCTCGATTTCCAAAGAAAATGCAACATTTGCATGGTTGGGTGATGGTTTGGGGTGCCATGTCATCTGCATGGGGACATGCTGTGTATTGTTAATTATTTATTGTTTATTATTTAAATAGGATGTGTAGTATTTTACACTAAATACCACCCAACTACCTCATACCTTTGACATAACATATACAAACCCCTTTTCCATATGAGTTGGGAAATTGTGTTAGATGTAAATATAAACGGAATACAATGATTTGCAAATCATTTTCAACCCATATTCAATTGAATGCACTACAAAGACAAGATATTTGATGTTCAAACTCATAAACTTTATTTTTTTTTTGCAAATAATAATTAACTTAGAATTTCATGGCTGCAACACGGACCAAAGTAGTTGGGAAAGGGCATGTTCACCACTGTGTTACATGGCCTTTCCTTTTAACAACACTCAGTAAACGTTTGGGAACTGAGGAGACACATTTTTTAAGCTTCTCAGGTGGAATTCTTTCCCATTCTTGCTTGATGTACAACTTTGTTTTCTGAAGTGTTCCTGAGCCTATGTGGTGATATCCTTTACACACTAATGTCGCTTGTTGATGCAGTACAGCCTGAGAGATCGAAGGTCACGGGCTTAGCTGCTTATGTGCAGTGATTTTCTCCAGATTCTCTGAACCCTTTGATGATATTACGGACCGTAGATGGTGAAATCCCTAAATTCCTTGCAATAGCTGGTTGAGAAAGTTTTTTCTTAAACTGTTCAACAATTTGCTCACGCATTTGTTGACAAAGTGGTGACCCTCGCCCCATCCTTGTTTGTGAATGACTGAGCATTTCATGGAATCTACTTTTATACCCAATCATGGCACCCACCTGTTCCCAAGTTTATCAGTTTGAACATCAAATATGTTGTCTTTGTAGCATATTCAACTGAATATGGGTTGAAAATGATTTGCAAATCATTGTATTCCGTTTATATTTACATCTAACACAATTTCCCAACTCATATGGAAACAGGGTTTGTATATGAAAAGTCCACAGCAAGAACAATTTGAAATGTGGACTCGTCAGACCACAGAACACTTTTCCACTTTGTATCAGTCCATCTTAGATGAGCTCAAGCCCAGCGATGCCGACGGCGTTTCTGGGTGTTGTTGATAAACGGTTTTCGCCTCGCATAGGAGAGTTTTAACTTGCACTTACAGATGTAGCGACCAACTGTCGTTACTGACAGTGGGTTTCTGAAGTGTTCCTAAACCCATGTGGTGATATCCTTAACACTGATGTCGCTTGTTGATGCAGCACAGCCTGAGGGATCGAAGGTCACGGGCTTAGCTGCTTACGTGCAGTGATTTCTCCAGATTCTCTGAACCCTTTGATGATATTACGGACCGTAGATGGTGAAATCCCTAAATTCCTTGCAATAGCTGGTGGAGAAAGGTTTTTCTTAAACTGTTCAACAATTTGCTCACGCATTTGTTGACAAAGTGGTGACCCTCGCCCCATCCTTGTTTGTGAATGACTGAGCATTTAATGGAATCTACTTTTATACCAAATCATGGCACCCACCTGTTCCCAATGTGCCTGTTCACCTGTGGGATGTTCCAAATAAGTGTTTGATGAGCATTCCTCAACTTTATCAGTATTTATTGCCACCTTTCCCAACTTCTTTGTCACGTGTTGCTGGCATCAAATTCTAAAGTTAATGATTATTTGCAAAAAAAAACAACGTTATCAGTTTGAACATCAAATATGTTGTCTTTGTAGCATATTCAATTGAATATGGGTTGAAAATGATTTGCAAATCATTGTATTCCGTTTATATTTACATCAAACACAATTTCCCAACTCATATGGAAAAGGGGTTTGTATATGTTATGTCAAAGGTATGAGGTAGTTGGGTGGTATTTAGTGTAAAATACTACAAATCCTATTTAAATAATAAACAATAAATAATTAACAATACACAGCATTTTCCCATGCAGTATTACCGTAATTTATCATATTATTCATAATAATAATTTTAATAATTCACAATAATCGACCAAACTGAATTTGTCAGGTCTGTCGGGATGGCAGAGCTGTAAGTACACCTGTTAAGTGACACACAGGTGACACTTTTGAAAGAGACTGCAAGTGACCATCATAGAACATAGAACAAATAATTATAACAAACTAAACACAGCTTTCGAGCCTTTCACTGTTCTAGTTACATTTTCGGTTGTATTGCTGCATGATGTGTGTTTTTTCATTAAATTAGTGGAAGTACATTTATAGGAGAATATAGAATAACTTTTTCCACTGAGGGATGCATTCTGAAAGGTGTCTATTTTGACAGTTTAATTTTTAAAAACAAATTTAATGTTAAAAAAAAAAAGTTTTGTCTTTACATTACAGCTGCTCTTTTTTTACACTTTTAATGTTTTTTAAGTAAGAGTATTTTTAGAACGTTCCGTAGGCCAGTTAAAAAATTAGCTGTGAGCCGCACTTAAGACACGCTTTGTATAGATAATAGCCTTTTCACAGTAGCAACAAAAAAGTGACACATTTAATGTTAAAAGACCCACATATACTGTACAGTAAGTTTTAAATTCATACCGATAATCAACAAACCGTAGAACTAACTCGCCTTAAATCAGCATCGTGGAGCATATGGAACAAAGTAGATCAAATATTGTGGAAAGTAGATCAAATCATCTTTGAATCTACGTGACACTGCCACGGCGAATAGGAACGCAACGGATGAGGAAAGGGAACAGAAGCTGCCCTTCACTTATTGAGAATTTAGAACATCCTGCTTTGGAGAACAATGGATGAAGGAAGCCCCTACCTGCCTCTTTTGGCTCACGCTCCAGGTGCTTTTAAACAGGGCAGGTAAACACTACAACAGGGAAAATCCAGGAAGTAACCGGTTTGTTTTTTTTTTGTTTTTTTTTAAGACACAATATGTAACTATGTCTAACGGTGTTTTAATACAGTGACAACACAGATGTGCGTTTGAAGAAGTAGGATTAAAAGGTTGGAAAAATATAACCTCTGTCATGAAATGTGAGAACATCAACACGCAAAAGCATTCTGAGCTTACTTATATGTTAATGCACACATAGTGACCAGCTAACTTCTCCAGCCATGGGAAACACCTCCCAGTTCCTTTTCACCAGTACTTGTTGCGGGTAATAATATAATAATAAATAGTAAAGTTTGTCTATAAAATTGTTATAACCAGGCCCGGCCCTAACCAATCTGGCGCCCTAGGCAAGATTTTAGGTGGCGCCCCCCCACATCGGCAGTGAAGTGTATATACTCACAAGAAACCGAATAGCTTTGTCTTTGACCTTTTTTTTTTTACTTACAACTATACCTAATATACAAAGGGGTGGAAAAGTGACTATTACCTGCAGGGCAAACATTAGCTAACCAGAAGGCAATAACAATGTAAACAAAAACACCTGCTTAAAAGATCTAATACAAATGTCCCTGAGGAATGTAAGGTGGGAGTACTGTAATTACCTAACGTTACATTATTATTTTCCATAACAATTTAGCCCCCTCCACAATATTAACCCGACGTTAAAACAGAACTAGCTATTTATTGATTAGCAATTGCCGAATCATGTAACATTAGCTTAGTGGGTAGAGCAACTGTGCCAGAAACCTGAGGGTTGCAGGTTCGCTCCCCGTCTCTTACCATCCAAAAAAAAAAAAAAAAACGCTGCCGTTGTGTCCTTGGGCGGGACACTTCACCCTTTGCCCCCGGTGCCACTCACACCGGTGAATTGAATGATGAATGATAGGTGGTGGTCGGAGGGGCCGTTGGCGCAAATTGCAGCCACGCTTCCGTCAGTCTACCCCAGGGCAGCTGAGGCTATGAAAGTAGCTTACCATCACCAGGTGTGAATGATTGATGGGTTCTACATGTAAAGCGACTTTGGGTACTTAGAAAAGCGCTAGATAAATCCCAGTTATTATTATTATTATTAATGCTAAAAAGCCAGGTTACTATCACATTCTGTAACAGACAAATAATTTCATGTAGGCTAACGTTACCTACCTGCTACCTCTTGTCTTTTCTCGTTTCTCCTCCTCTTCTTTTCTCTTTTTTCTTCCCTGGGCACCTGACAGTTTTGGCCGTTTTGACATCTTGTGTTGATTTTTTGATGTGGTCACGTCCAAAAAGAGTCATGATACGGGAAGGGAGGGGGCGCACCATGCGGGGGGCCGTAATGTTGTAACAAATAATATTTCTATTAAATAGGCTTTACTTTGCATTTTAATTAACGTGGGATTATTTTTTGTATTTAGAAATAATAGTATGTGAGTGTGAATGTTGTCTGTCTATCTGTGTTGGCCCTGCGATGAGTTGGCGACTTGTCCAGGGTGTACCCCGCCTTCCGCCCGATTGTAGCTGAGATAGGCTCCAGCGCCCCCCGCGACCCCAAAGGGAATAAGCGGTAGAAAATGGATGGATGGAGTACCAACTTTTTTCTTTTTTCTTTTTCTCCAACATTTGTGGCAATGGCGTGGCGCCCCCTGATGGACGGCGCCCTTAGCATTTGCCTATACGGCCTATGCCACGGGCCGGCCCTGGTTATAACTATACCTCCCGCCCCACTATTTGAGAAGGACTGTGTTGGACACATAACATAACTTAATATTTCAAAATTTCCAGAGCCAAAAATTATTTAAGTTGCTGTTTAGATTCCTTCAGCAACCCGTTTAGGCAGTTGGGCCTTCAACACTTGCACCCCCTGCTGGTGAAATCTATCATGCCTCTTTTGCTTTTAGTTTAGCAACAATAAAAGATAGCATGACTGAGTTTTAACATTTATCATACCCGTGTCATGATTCTCCATAACAGTTTGACTTGTTGTCGGGTCTTTGTTCGGCACGTTTTATTTTCTGAAGCTCCCCTTCCTGTTTGGGATGGCAGGCACAATTTTATCTCAGCTGAGGGCGTTGGAAGGGTTCATAAGCCAGCTGTTTGCATCTGGGCATTGTTATTTGTTTTTATTCACCCATGGTCCACTGCATTTTGTCCATGTTAGTACTAACTGCACTGCAAAAAGTCAGTGTTCAAAAACAAGAACAAAAAAATACAAAAATGAGGGGTATTTTATTTGAATTAAGCAAAATTATCTGCCAATAGAACAAGAAAATTCGGCTTGTCAAGACTTTTCAAAACAAGTAAAACTAGCTAACCTGAATGAACCCAAAAATACCTTAAAATAAGTATATTCTCACTAATAACAAGTGCACTTTTCTTGGTAGAAAAAAAAGAAGACCTTTTTGCTCAAAATGTGGAACAATATTCTTAAATTAAGTAAATGCTAGTGCCATTATCTTCACATAATGATATGCGCTCGGCATCATGATTTTTTCATGCTTGAAGTAAGAAATTATTACTTTAAAAAAGTAGTTTGATATTCTAGTTTCAAGCAATATAGGTCATAAAATCTCAGCAACAAGCTGCAATATCTTACTGAGATCATTTAGGACCAAAACGCTTAAAACAAATAAAATACTCTAACATAAAATCTACTTAGGGAGAAGAATTATCTTATCAGACAGAAAATAAGCAAATATCACCCTTATTTGAGATATTTAATCTTACTTAGATTTCAGTTTTTGCAGTGTGCTTTTTAGACTTAGACAAACTTTATGCATACTAGTTATAGCTATTTGGCTGTTCTAGTTTTTATTTTTATTTATTTCTTTATTATCTTTTTTATTTTTTTAATACACTGTAGCACTTTGAGATTGTTTACTCAATATAAAGTGCTTTTTACAAATAAAATCTATTATTATTCCATCCATCCATTTTCTACCGCTTTTTCCCTTTGGGGTCGCGGGGGGCGCTGGAGCCTATCTCAGCTACAATCGGGCAGAAGGCGGGGTACACCCTGGACAAGTCGCCACCTCATCGCAGGGCCAAATCTATTATTATTATTATTATTATTATTATTATGATCCACAAGGGAAATTGAATTTTTCTAGAATTAACTTTGTTTTTTTACCTGGAAGTGCTAAAATGTCCTAGTCTTGGAGCTATTTTTAGCACCATCGTGAGAAATAAAAAGAGTTTACAAACCGTATCAAGGTCTTTACACAGGTGCTCCACTGGGAAAAAGTTTATCTTTAATGTATTAGAGATGCCCTTGAGTCTATGTGTTAAATCCCACGCAGCAACATGGTCCCGTGTATATAAAAACCTACCTGTGTTCCCCTAGAAGTTGTGAGTCCGGAATCTAGCGATGAACTCGTTCCTCTTCCCCTTCCTGTGCGCTTTGGGCCTTTGTGCCGCCCTGCAGGTGTCGGCCAACTCGGAGAATGATGTGGAGTTGTTGGCTGTAAGTACAATTAAACATGGTTCAAAAATCAATGTCAGCAAATTTGTGAAAATGTGTACTGTGTTTCCTCTCCCATGATTGACCGACCTGAAGGAGGGTGAGTACAGTTATCACTGATCTTCCATAACTTTATTCACACACATTCCCAACTTAAATAACTTTGTTCTGCTGTGATGTCAGAAAGTGTCCTGGCCTCGCCCTCGGAACAGACTGAGATTGTGAACAAGCACAACGCCCTGAGGAGAGGTGTGAAGCCCTCTGCCAGCAACATGCTCAAAATGGTACTAAAAATTATGATTAAGAAATGCTTTAGAATTGTTCCAATTGTAAAGTGAACCTGTGGCTCGTCCACAGAGTTGGAGCAGAGAAGCTGCAGCCAACGCTCAGAAGTGGGCCAACACCTGCTCCATGAACCACAGCCCGGCCAGCGCAAGAGAGATCAGCAGTAAGTCGCTTTTTTTAGACAAAACCTAAAAAGTGAAAGCTCTTAACGGTCAAATAAAATCCATTAGTCGCACCTTTGGAAACTAATTCTCTCAAAGGAAATAATGGCAGTAGAAATGTTCAGTTCCAGGGTCAAACTACTACCTGCAAAAAAAACTATAGCATACCTGCCAACTTTTGAAATCAGAAAAACCTACTAGCCAGGGTCCAAGGGCCGCAGGCCCCGGTAGGTCCAGGACAAAGTCCTGGTGGAGGGTTCAGGGCTTCGCCCCCCGACGCAAAATGATTATTAGCATTCAGACAGGTTAAAATGTTGCTAAAACCATCACTTTTCTATCAGTCACAGTGACTTTTCAAAACAAAAATATTACAGCAAAAATCATATGGGTTGATTGGCATGTTTATTCTATAAGCTAACTTCAATAGTTTGAAATTATTTTGACAGTCAATGCCAGTTATCCTGTCAACCTTTCACAAGACTTCAATTTGTTAATTGAAAGTATAAACAGTATAAACACTTTTTACAGTAAACAAATGGTAAAACAGTACTAAACAATTCCATTAAAAAAAAAATTGGTGTCATTATTAACTTTCTGTCCAAGCTTGTATAATCTACTGCCTTGTTCAATTGTAAAAAATATTCTGTGCCTAAAATTCACATTTCTATCACAATTATCATACTGTAAACATGGTAAGCTAACTTCATTAAAATTAATAGTCCTGTCAATAGCATGGAATTACAATTCAAATGTAGTTTTTTTGTAAGCCTTTCAAAAGAATTCAAAATATGAAAAATTAATGCAAATTAATTTAAGCCATCAGACACTTGAAAAGTGGCACATCACATCTCTAATGTAATCATTTGAACTTTTCAACAGAAATAGCACTGCAAAAATATTAAGAACATACTTCTGTATTTTGGTAGTTATGCTGTCAACATTTAACAAGATTTCTTCAACTTGGACTTGAAAGCATAAATAGTATAAACACTTTTAACAGTATGTCGTGCTGTGAAATACAGCCGACAGGATTGCGCACCAAACACGAAGCAAGGCCAAAGTGCATGCATGCTGCAGGAGAACAAAGGACTTCTTTCATTTAAGGTTTGTGATAAACCATCAAACTCATTCGTTAAAAGGACTCTATAGTAATATAAAGCGAATTTTTCTGGACATTATCATGCAAGAAAAGTTTATTTTTGGGACCGCGATCACCGCGTAATGATTTTTAAAGGTTGCATTACAAACATTTAACTGTCCCATGTGATCAGCCAGTGCGATTGGAAGTCCATGCTCAATTATTGCCTCCGTAAATAAAACTTCGGCATTTATCACATCCAAAGAATCTGTTTGGGCGACGAAAAACGTTGAAAGTTTTCCACTTGTATCGCTAGCAACGGCATTAGACTTGTGTTTTTTTGTACCAACGTGGTCTTTTACATCGCTAATTCCTCCGTGTCCGATCGAAAAATCTTGTCTGCACAAGGTGCAATTCGCGTAGTTTTCACCCTTTTTTTTTTTTTTAATTAATGAAAAACCGTATTTTTTATCACTGCAACCGTAACCCGGAATAGGTTGATGAAAACCGTACAAATTACGGGAAAACCGGAGTAGTTGGCAGGTATGCTATAGTAACTGTACAGGCAATTTAACAGCTGTCATGCAGGTGGGAAAAAGAAGTAAAAAAATGTTTTGTGCTGTAGCTAGCGGCTGTGGGGAGAACCTGTACATGGCCAGCTACAAGAACAGCTGGAGCAACGCTATCCAGTCATGGTATGATGAGGTGAAGGATTGGCGCTATGGAATGGGATCGGTCAACGGAGGAGTTGTTGGACACTTCACGCAGGTATGATAATATTCATGTCAACTATCATCATTCAAAATCAAACGTTATATTTCCCCCATACCCAGATTGTTTGGTACAGGTCTAACCTGATTGGCTGTGCTATGGCCTACTGCCCCAACTCCCGCTACAAGTACTTCTACGTCTGCCACTATTGCCCACCGTAAGTACAACTAAATATGATTAGATTCCAATGAGTATTATGTAACATCATGATAGGGCATGTAATAAAACCCAAATATTGTTGAGACCATTTCCCTTGTATGCAATACTTTATATTAGAGATGTCCGATAATAATAATAATACAATGTAATATTGGAATTTATCGGTATTGGTTTCAAAGTTATCGGTATCGGTTTCAAAAAGTCAAATTTCTGACTTTTTAAAACGCCGCTGTGTACACGGACGTAGGGAGAAGTACAGAGCGCTAATAAACCTGCCATTGTGTGCCGGCCCAGTCACATAATATATGCAGCTTTTACACACACACAAGTGAATGCAAGGCATACTTGATCAACAGCCATACAGGTCACACTGAGGGTGGCCGTATAAACAACTTTAACACTGTTACAAATATGCGCCACACTGTGAACCCACACCAAACAAGAATGACAAACGCATTTCGGGAGAACATACGCACCTTAACACAACATAAACACAACAGAACAAATACCCAGAACCCCTTGCAAGACTAACTCTTCCGGGACGCTACATTATACACCCCCGCTACCACAACCTCCCCCCCCACACACACAGCTCAACCCCCCCTGAAATCAGAGGTCTCAAGGTTGGCAAGTATGCTCTAGTATACTCTGGACTGAAGCTGTGTGCCTTCATTGTTTTTGTAGCTGTTGTTTTGAGGCATGTTTAAAAAAAATAAAAAAAATAATGCACTTTGTGAAAGTCAAAGTATAGTAATTCCCATAGTTGTAGTGGGTATTAGGATTATCTCAGGGAGAGCATGTCCCAAATTCCAAGCTGCTGTTTTGAGGCATGTTAAAAAAAATAATGCACTTTGTGACTTCAATAATAAATATGGCAGTGCCATGTTGGCACTTTTTTTTTCCATAACTGGAGTTGAAGTTGTTCTCTTATTTTGGAAAACCTTGTTTTTGATTGATTGATTGAAACTTGTATTAGTAGATTGCACAGTACAGTACATATCCCGTACAAGTGACCACTAAATGGTAACACCCGAATAAGTTTTTCAACTTGTTTAAGTCGGGGTCCACGTTAATCAATTCATGGTAAAGTTACATTGTTTAATGCATCCAGCGGGGCATCACAACAAAATTAGGCATAATAATGGGTTAATTCCACGACTGTATATATCGGTATCGGTT
The DNA here is from genome assembly GCF_033978685.3 of Nerophis lumbriciformis. Taxonomy (NCBI): domain Eukaryota; kingdom Metazoa; phylum Chordata; class Actinopteri; order Syngnathiformes; family Syngnathidae; genus Nerophis; species Nerophis lumbriciformis. The sequence goes on from NC_084573.2 coordinate 34,296,515, forward strand.
GATATCGGAATCGGTAATTAAGAGTTGGACAATATCGGAATATCGGCAAAAAAGACATTATCGGACATCTCTACTTTATACGCATCAGAACCATCAAGTCCTAAAATAAACAGGTACAAGTACAAACTGTCTGCTTATAGTCATGAAATAGCAACTGCTGCATATCTGTTACATGTTTGAGCTGATAGCGAGAGAGTGACTTTTTATGCAGTAAATATTTGATGTCCTGACCTACATTTTAGTGGAAATTACCAGTTGGCTCGTCCCTACAAGTCAGGACCCACCTGCGCTGACTGCCCCAATGCCTGTGAGAACAAATTGTGCAGTAAGTAGCAGCAGCCTGCGCTCTAAAATGATGAACACAAAATTGTGCCATTGTGCTCTTACAGTAAACTCCACATTTTATCTTGTTTTCTTCCCGCTATTCAATTAACATTTCTGTATCGCCCTCTTAGCAAACCCCTGCCCTTACAGTGACCAGTACAGCAACTGTCCTGATCTGAAGGAGCAGTGGGGCTGCAACAACAGCAACGTCGCCTCTTGGTGTCCCGCCTCTTGCAAGTGCAGCTCTCAGATTGGCTAAATGACTCACTCAGAAACGTTGCATTGAATTAAAAAAGTCTTGCAACTTTGCATGTCAAGTCACTTACTGTTGTGTGTATTTTTTAGTCACCGTCCAAGCAGTTTGCTCAAGGGCTCCTACTGTTGAAAAACATTATTATTGTATGTCATGATATGTGTCTTAATACCACAAATTGAAATCAACATATGTGTGAGTTTCCATATTAAGGGGAACTGCACTTTTTTGGATTGTTGCCCTATAGAGCACAATTCGTACACAAGGCAATTCAGAGTGCTTTACAGAAAATTAAAAGATGGCAACAATTAAAAAAAAAATTAAATTCCATCCATCCTCTTCGGCTTATCCGAGGTCTAAGCAGGGAAGCCCCAGACTTCCCTCTCCCCAGCCACTTCGTCCAGCTCTTCCTGGGGGATTCCGAGGCGTTCCCAGGCCAGCCGGGAGACATAGTCTTCCCAATGTGTCCTGGGTCTTCCCCGTGGCCTCCTACCGGTCAGACGTGCCCGAAACACCTCCCTAGGGAGGCGTTCGGGTGGCATCCTGACCAGATGCCCGAACCACCTCATCTGGCTCCTCTCCATGTGGAGGAGCAGCGGCTTTACTTTGAGCTCCTCCCGGATGACAGAGCTTCTCACCCTATCTCTAAGGGAGAGCCTCGCCACCCGGCGGAGGAAACTCATTTCGGCCGCTTGTACCCGTGATCTTGTCCTTTCGGTCATAACCCAAAGCTCATGACCAAAGTGAGGATGGGAACGTAGATCAACCGGTAAATTGAGAGCTTTGCCTTCCAGCTCAGCTCCTTCTTCACCAAAACTAATCGATACAGCGTCCGCATTACTGAAGACGCCGCACCGATCCGCCTGTCAATCTCACAATTCACTCTTCCCTCACTCGTGAACAAGACTCCGAGGTACTTGAACTCCTCCCCAACCCGGAGATGGCACTCCACCCTTTTCCGAGCGAGAACCATGGACTCGGACTTGGAGGTGCTGATTCCTATCCCAGTCGCTCCACACTCGGCTGCGAACCGATCCAGTGAGAGCTGAAGATCCTGGCCAGATGAAGCCATCAGGACCACATCATCTGCAAAAAGCAGAGACCTAATCCTGCAGCCACCAAACCGGATCCCCTCAACGCCCTGACTGCGCCTAGAAATTCTGTCCATAAATTTATGAACAGAATCGGTGACAAAGGGCAGCCTTGGCAGAGTCCAACCCTCACTGGAAATTATCCATCCATCCATCCATTTACTACCGCTTATTCCCTTTTGGGGTCGCGGGGGGCGCTGGAGCCTATCTCAGCTACAATCGGGCGGAAGGCGGGGTACAACCTGGACAAGTCGCCACCTCATCGCAGGGCCAACACAGATAGACAGACAACATTCACACACTAGGGCCAATTTAGTGTTGCCAATCAACCTATCCCCAGGTGCATGCCTTTGGAGGTGGGAGGAAGCCGGAGTACCCGGAGGGAACCCACGCAGTCACGGGGAGGACATGCAAACTCCACACAGAAAGATCCCGAGCCCGGGATTGAACCCAAGACTACTCAGGACCTTCGTATTGTGAGGCAGATGCACTAACCCCTCTGCCACCGTGCTGTCCACTGGAAATTAAAATCAGAAAATACATTCATAAAAACAATAAGGATTAATTACAATTCAAATCAATCAAAGTGTAGATAAATACATTAAGTTTTCATATGCACAAATACATAAAAGTGTTTTCAGCCTGAATTTGAACATTGCCAACGTTGAGGCCCATCTCACAACTTCAGGAAGACTATTCCAGATTTTACGAGCATACAACTGCAAGGCAGTTTCACCACGTTTGGCTGTAGGCACCAGCAGGAGACCACTCTCTGAGGTTCTCAGAGCTCGAGATGGTCCATGTGGCTCTTACACAGGCCAAAGGCAATTATTTTGCCTCGGCGGGCCAAATTAAAAGAAAAAAAATGTCTGGGGACAGATATCTATTTTTAGGAACACTAACACAAAACCTCACAATAATGTCTGATTGAATGCTAAAAACGTTATGACAGACCGCCTTAAAAAACGAAATGGAATTTGAAATTGTTTTTACTGAATGAGACACCCAGAATGTACATGAAAATAAAGACTGTGGGATTTACAATATTAACTATGAACGATAAAACACTGAATATTGACAACATATGAACGTCACACCCCCTCTCCATCGACATATTTTACAATCGAGCGAAACGCGACAAAAATGCAACAAACACAGCAAAATGTGAACGCGAAGGGTAAAAAAAAAACCCCACCTATGATCTGAAATATCACTAAGCTTTAGAACTTTGTTGTAAAAACCTCCTTCCGCGTCTGTCCCTGACACCCGCATTTCAGGCTGGCCGCTCTGGAAACACTCTGTGGAAACGCTCCCCACCCACACTGTTTGGGGCCTCGTCTGCGCTGCTGTGACTTAGATTACCATAGTAACTAATTAGATTACCATAGTAACTAATTAGATTACCATAGTAACTAGTATATCATGCAAAAGTGCAGATTCCAACCATTGAAATACTTTGTATAGTTCAAGACTTACGGTCATTAGAAAACATGACTGCACATCATAATGGCAGCTACACTTTCCATCTTAAAGATCTAAAAAAATTATTTGGGAAATGTCCGGCGGGCCAGATTAAAATGCTTAACGGGCCGCATGTGGCCCCCGGGCCTTAATTTGCCCAGGTCTGCTCTAACATGTCAACGATGAACTTTGGTACAAGACCATGAAAAGACATATACACAATGAGAGCTGTTTTAAAGTCTATTTTCTGAGCAAAAGGACGCCAGGGCAGTGATCGAAGCACTGGACTAACATGGTCGTATTTCCTGCTTCTAGTTAGGACTCGAGCAGCAGCATTCTGGATGTACTGCAGCTGCTTTACAGCTCGTTTAGACAGCCCAGTGAGCAGGCCATTACAAGAGTCTAACCTGCTGTAGACAAAGCCTATCATTCACAATCTCTATGTAAGACAAGAACATTAACGTTTCCTTTTTTTTATGTATTATAATTTTCTAATATACGGCAAGTATGAGGTGGCTAACAATGCAGCTAATGGGAGTACTCAACTGTGCCCATAAAGCCATCTAAAACGCCAGCCATACTCCATTTACATTTAATGACCTTATTAGCGATATTACGGTACAACTTTCAGTAGCACCGTGATCACAGACGGCCAACAAGCTCACGCTGCTACAGTGTTGACATACTGAGCCGGTGAGGTGCTGCATCACAAACTGGTGAAAGTAAATTCTAGATTATCAATCATGCCTCTCATATGGATAGTAGAAGGATGTTGCCATAAAAGGAGAAGTTGGTAAACTTTGATTTTCAACTTATGCCCGGAGACGGCGAGAAAGACACGAAAAGACGCTTGTTTACGGCAATTTTTTTTAACCTGCATGAGGATTATGATTAATTCTTCATCTATATGGTAAGATATGAACATCCCATTAGTCAGCAACTTAGTGAGAGCAGACATTGTACAGTAAGTGATTGTTTTATTATGTTCGTAGTTTATATTTCTTATTTAGCACTTGGCCATACTGCTACACGATGCTTAGTGTTTCACTAAAGATAGATGTGTTTAGCACGCAGCTTCTTAAACTTGTAGATCATCCTACTTATATTCAGTCTCAAAAATATAAGGTTCCGGATCATCAGTCCCAAAGTAGTCTTTGATGGCTCTCATGAAGTCTGTCATGAGTAGTAGTGTTGCTGTTAAAGGGAAAAGCAAACATTGTGATGCATCTGTGAAATTAATACGCCGCTGTATGCTTAAAAATTACAAAAACTTGAATATTACATGTTATTATGAATGTGCCTGTTACGACATTACAGACATACAGCTAGGGATGATGTTTGATAAGAAATTATCGCGTTCGAGCCCATTATCGAATCCTCTTATCGAACCGATTCCTTATCGATTCTCTTATCGATTCCAGATAGGTTGTTGTATATGGAAAAAAACACAATATTTGGTTTAACAAAAGCTCACTTTTATTTTATAAGAAAAAAACTAAATAAAATAAAAAAATAAATATTGACTGTTACCCCCCTAAAAAAAAAAAAAAAATATTGACTGTTGTTACCCAAAGTAAATTAAGTGGGGTTTTTCAGAAAAAACAATATATACAGTAACACAAAAACAACCTGTCTCTGTGATCACTATAGGTGTATAAATAATAATATAGTGTTAAATAAAATCAGTCCCTTGGGCACAAAAATAATACAGCTCTCCAAAAAGTGCACTTCTGCTGCTATTGGAACATACTAACTACACACACTATGACACTAAGAACACCACAGTCATCAATCAACAATTCTTCTTCCCTTACATGAGAGCGAAGCCTGGCAATAATTGCATATTGCCTGTTCTGCCCTCACTATACGTGTTGAGGTTATACAGCTTGGCAGACAGCTAACAAACAATCCAAGACGTCTAATAAAGTTCCAAAGCAGATTAATCCATTTAAGCTCTTTATTGTTGTTGATCTTGCTTTGTCTTTTCCTATCTTTACTTTTGTCTTGCACTGGACTGTTGTTGGTTTTTTTTTTTAAACTGAAATACACACAATGACAAATGTATAAGCTATGTGATACAATTAACATACTGAAATGTAATACACAATATGTAAATATTAGCTTCACACAAATATACAGTACTATCATCAAACAAATACTTCTGAGTGTTGAAAATATTTCGATGGTGGAAATACACGACTGGCAGCCATTTTAAGTCCTCAAAAACATCTATTGAAATGGTGCACAAAAATCGTTTTTCAATAGATATCTTACTATCAAATTGAAACACTTTCCACCTTAGTTATATAAAGAAGTTATACAGTTTACTTACAGACTTATCTTTTCCAAGGCTTGTAGGAGCTAACACAACTTGTCTACTTCTCAATTGTCTCATGAACTGAACTGACTCGCCAACCCGGAAGTGCCCAAACTAATGACGCGTAGTATTTTCATATCGCCACAAGGTGTCAGTAAGAGTCTACAATCAAATGGGCATAACATTGCGTCCCAAAGGGCATTTCCTGTGGGAAGGGATTCGTTCTCAGGGATTCGAATAAAGAACCAACTCTTTTTCTTTACTATAGTGGTCTCGATAACGGGTACCGGTTCTTTTCTTATTGAACAACGGGGAAAACCGGTTTCGAGCATCATCCCTACATACAGCGTGCTGTTTTAGAGTGTTTTGTAGGTGGAATACAGCGAATCCCATTGTTTCTATTGTTAGCTGACTTTTGCTATCGTTTATTTACAAAAATGCATTGAAAAGAGAAAAATGTGTGCTTGTTTTACATAATGATTGTGAATGATGGGCAAAATTCCAAAAAAGGGTCAAGTGTGAAGTCTCCACTGATATTCACATTTAAGCGGTATGGGGTTGCCGTGGCAATGACAAAAATACCCTTCTGAATAATTGAAACTGGTTTTATTTAATTTTCCGGGGTTATAATTTTGACTTTCAACCTATTTCATAAAGGGCTAAGTGCCAACGCTTATACAATATGAAACGTATCTTTGCAGGTTCTCAATTGTACTCATACTTGCCAACCTTGAGACCTCCGATTTCGGGAGGTGGGGGTGGGCGTGGTCGGGGTGGGGGGCGTGGCTAAGAGGGGAGGAGTATATTTACAGCTAGAATTCACCAAGTATATATATATATACTGTATATAAGAAATACTTATATATATCAATCTATCTATCTATCAAGAGGGTCAGAGACAGCACACAGTGCATGTGGATCACATGTTACCATGGCGAGAAAACATGGAGAGACTGCCAGTTATCTAGTCTCCACCAGTTGCAGAAAATGTGCCATCAGTACAACTGGACAGTGCTGTTTCAGTTCCATCATCAGGACCATCAGTGAGTCAGACACAAACCAGTCTCATCATTGAACCAGATTCAAGGGCTGCTGAGTTGCCATCATCAGAACCCAGATCACCCACAACAAAAACCCCACCAGTGATCCGCAGATACCCAGAAAGGTTTCGAGTACCACCAAAAAAACTGAATCTCTGAAGACAGTATAAAAATCTGTGTTAAAGGTGTACAAATACTGTTTGTATAATAAGTATGTTATTGTTTACAAATGAGGGTTAAGAGTTCAGTACTAAAAAAAAAAAAAAGAATGTGGCTTAAGTACAGTTTTTTAATTGAGCTGCTGCATTTTTTGGTTGGGTTGTTTATTTCTTTTAAGTATCTTCTACGTTTCTAAAAGGGGAGGAATGTCATAGAGTGATCTATGTTTGTCTGTTGCCATCTCCTGGTGAATGTTGGCTATAGCGTACTGGGGTTACTTTTTGGTTGGCCAACGATTTACGTGGTGTTGCGCACCTGACGTCAAGTGTGTGAGTCTGTTCTGAAGTCTACAGTAAAGAGACGTACTTCATCACCTCGCCTGGTTATTGCCTCCAACTTAATATATTACAAAATTGCTCCATGCGGACCTGGAGGGTCCACATGGAGCTGGAGGGGGCGTGGCCTCCAGGTCCGCCTGAATTTCGGGAGAAAATTTGTCCCGGGAGGTTTTCGGGAGAGGCGCTGAATTTCGGGAGTCTCCCGGAAAATCCGGGAGGGTTGGCAAGTATGATTGTACTATAAGTCACCTGAGGTTGCCATGGCAATTGCAGATGCCATTGTCCAAAACCTTCCAAACTGTTATTTAACCCATCCATCCATCCATTTTCTACCGCTTGTCCCGTTTTGGGGTCTCAGCTGCATTCGGGCGGAAGGCGGGGTACACCCTGGACAAGTCGCCACCTCATCGCAGGGCCAACACAGATAGACAGACAACATTCACACTCACATTCACACACTAGGGACCATTAAATGTTGCCAATCAACCTATCCCCAGGTGCATGTCTTTGGAGGTGGGAGGAAGCTGGAGTACCCGGAGGGAACCCACGCAGTCACAGGGAGAACATGCAAACTCCACACAGAAAGATCCCGAGAGCAGGATCGAACCCAGGACTTTCGTATTGTGAGGCAGATGCACTAACCCCTCTTTCACCGTGCTGCCCCTGTTTTTTAACATTGGTTCTTATTGTTGCTTAAAAACGGCGTGTTGAAAGAAAAATACATACAGTATTTGAAGTACAGTATATCCTAAGGTTTCTTTTTCACACACTACTATTGTGTTAAAATGAACTGCCTTTCCGTGTGATAACAAGCCTGCTCTCACTGAAAATAAACACCTGAAGTTTTATTTTCACGCAACAACACTTACATTGCTCATCATCACATGTACAATTCGGATTAAAAAAAAAAAAAAAAAAAAGACACCAAAGTGGAGAAAAACTAAACCTGGCGTCTGGCTTCCGCAGTGTCCCCCTGGGGTTAGCTGAGTTGAAAGACGAGGGGACCACCTGAAGTGGGCGGACTTAGAGGAGAGATAAGGGGGTGAGTCTTTCCTCTGCCAGTGATAGCGGACGTCCTCCAGCTTGGTGGAGCGCGATAAGGCTAGTCGTGCCATCCTGTGGGCCTTATCGCTGCCAGCAATATGCTGTAACTGTTGGTGCCAATGAAATGTTTGTGAGTCTTTTTAGTCATCTTCAGTACTGTGCAAAAGTCGAGTGACCTTTTGGACGGTTATACACTTATTTGGTAACTTTCCCATATGCAGTATATCACATTGGACATATTAAAGATTATATTGGTTGTATTGCATATACATATACAATGATGGCCTACAATTTTTGCTAAGTAGTGTAAATAATCGCTATCATCTCACATTTAAAACGAAGGTAATTCTATTAAAATTATTATATTATGTTATATTATATATATGTGGCAAAGGAGGAAAATATATAAAGACAAAGTTTTTCAACTCAAATAAAAAGGAGGGGAAGACAGTAGCTGCAGATCAGCTCCATCAGTGTGTCCAGACTGAAGACATTTTCATTTATCTGACGTGTTATCTCACTCTGGATCAGAAACAGGATGTCGGATAGTGGGGAAAAAAAGAAAAAAAAACTCTGTGAGTTTAAAGATGAGTGCAGCCATCTCTACTTGATTAGTGAATAAAGTTATGAGCCAGCTTTACATCAACACAAATAATCGGAGGAAAGGCTCAGTCAAATTAAAAATGCTACTTATAAAACATACCGTATTTTTCGGACTATGAGTCGCTCCGGAGTATAAGTTGCACCGGCCGAAAATGCATAATAAAGAAGGAAAAAAACATATAAGTCGCAGTGGAGTATAAGTCTCATTTTTTGGGGAAATGTATTTGATAAAAGCCAACACCAAGAATAGACATTTGAAAGGCAATTTAAAATAAATAAAGAATAGTGAACAACAGGCTGAATAAGTGTACGTTATATGAGGCATAAATAACCAACTGGTATGTTAACGTAACATATTACATAAGAGTCAATCAAATAACTATAACATATAGAACATGCTCTACGTTTACCAAACAATCTGTCACTCCTAATCGCTAAATCCCATGAAATCTTAATACGTCTAGTCTCTTACGTGAATGAGCTAAATAATATTATTTGATATTTTACGCTAATGTGTTAATAATTTCACACATAAGTCGCTCCTGAGTATAAGTCGCACCCCCGGCCAAACTATGAAAAAAACTGCGACTTATAGTCAGAAAAATACAGTAATCGTGAAAATTCTAATCCGATACGGTTTATTCTGAAAAAATGTCATTCCGAACAAGAGAGGTGATTTATGCTGATCATTATTCCGAATAGCGTCAATGTGCACACTAGAGATGCGCAGTTCGCGGACACAACCGCGGAGTCCGCGGATAAACCGTGGGTCGGGCGGGTAAAAATAGATTTTAAATAGATGCGGGCGGTTGGCGGTTGAACCAATTCGGAAATATATATACATAGTTAAATGTTGTTACCCACATACGAAAAACGAGCAGCACTCTTTGAAACAGTCAATTATTCACCAGGCACTGCAGCACAACACAACACAAAAGAAAAAGATGGCACCGCGTCCCAGCAACAAGTGCTGCAAGTGAGCGCTCCTTCAGCGCAGCAGGGCGCATTTTAGAGGCCAGGCGCTCTCGCATGAATCCTGGCACTGTAGATGCCATTTTATTCCTGCAGAGTGCTAACAAAAAAAAAAGTAAGTAGACATACGGTTGGATATGTTAAACGAATTAGTCTACGTTACCTATAGGCTATACCAAATAAGCCCATGTCTAACCTATATTGAGTTCGGTCAGCTAAATAATTTTGATGGTTACGTGTTGTTTGGTCGCACTACAATGCAAAGGAATTAAGGCAATTGCGTTGTTTATTGTGTTTTTTTTCTATTCGAGATATACTACTATGTGTGAATAATTAATTGGCCTCGCTTTCAAGTGAAGCGCATCTCCGATTGGCGACAATGTAAGGATATTTAGCCTGCTTTGTTTGTCGCGACCGTCTATTTTCATTATAATTCAAGTTTGATGATAAAGTGCAGTCTGATGGGTTTGATTTCCCCCCTTCAGCTATTTGCCTTGGCCAATAAGTTGCAGGTAATTTATTATTATTATTTATTTAATTTATTTTTGTTTAAATAGGGATGACATGCATATGTTATTGTATAATTTAAGTTTGTGCGCATGATTGACAGCCTAAGGCTTATGAGGCACATTTTTTATTTATTTTTTTATTTCAACTTAAAAACGTATGAGCCTATGCCTAGAACATAGGCTAAGTGTTTATCTTTATTTTCCTGCCTGTCGTTGACAATGGAGATTGTCTGATATTTTGTCATGGCTGCAGATCAATCAATAAAGGTTCATCTTTGTCGCGAAATTGTTCACTGCTTCACTGTGCACCCCGCCCTCATCCCTATTTGAGCATTATAACGTTAACAAGTTAATATTCATTGAAATAAATTCAGAACATTTTTTTTACCTCACGAAAATATAGGCCTAGTTTTTCTAAAACATTTTTTTAACTTCTTAAAAGCCTCGTTCTGCTTGCTGCAACTGCGCACACAAAGTGTAAGGAACACACTCCTGATCTGAGGGCATTGGCAACAATAGTCAACACTTTCTTAATGGAAATGACAATAATATTATAATAATGATAAATAATATTATCGCGCATTGAATGTCTCTGCTCCATTGGATCAGTCTCCTTTCTTTAACAGGCAAAAGCTTTCTAACCTCACTAATGCCTTGCATCGTCTATATTAGATATATAACAACTGGCGGATGGCGGGCGGGTGTGGTTTTGATAAAATGTTGGTTCGGGTGGATGGCGAATGGATGACGACTTTTGTGATGCGGTTGCGGATGAAATAATTGCCTATACGCGCATCTCTAGTGCACACCCATTCGGATCACCTTCAGTGTGCATTTTTGCTACGTCAGCGTGAACTCAGGATTGTTGAAGACATTGATAATGTTAGAAATACCAAGTCCTAAAAACAAGTTCATGAAAATAATGATTTCCAAAAAAATTACAAACAGACATGGTACCAGAGAGTAAGAAAATTGGGGGGCATAAAGAGCGAATGAGCAGACAACACATTGGGGGAAAGTATTTTCCTCTTCTAATTCCGAAAAATGGACAACCCAGAAGGTTTATTCTGATTAAACGTTTGGCCCATGTATACGCACATCATGATCAGATCAATATAGTTAGTGTCCATGTGAAGGGTAGATTTGGAATTCCGATCAATCAGTGTTTAGATTGATTGAGGAAATGTTGTGCATGTAAATTGTCGGAGGCAGATATTTACATATATCCGTATTTAAGTGTTACTTCTTTATTTTCATAATCATATTACAAAACAGCTAGTGTTCTTCTTCCAATTGTGGTCTTTTGGTTGTCTGCAAATACTGTGTGCTAACCTTGACTTTGGAATGTAAGGAGGAGAGATACTCCTTTTCCTTATCTGTTCCTGTGTCCAGCTGAGGAGGACAATGGGCATGTGTTTGGGCGAGAAAGAGAGACAAGACAACGAGGGTGGGAGCGAGAGACACTTTATAGAAGAGAAGGTTTCCATATTTTAGATCAGACCATCTTAGCTGCGCGATTGAATGTTCTATGCTGGACTGGTCTCATTCTATTCCCAAAGATTTGGAAATAAATTACAAAATACCTATTCTGTCTCTGGTGGTTCTTCTACTCAGCTTTAAGTGTCATAAAAGAGCTTGGGAGTGGCCAGAAACTTGAATTCCCTGGGAGGAACAACTGGTCCAAACGCAACAAAACATAGCTATGGATTCCAAACAAACAAGCACTGAAAAATGCTTCTTTGGGTCCGAAAATATTTCTACGGTGTGGCGACACAATTAATTAGACATCACACAAGTGTTTAAATGCAGAATAACCAAAAGGCCATGGTAAAAAGGTGGCATTGCCAACTACTGGCACATCATGCACATTACCGCGTATTTAGTTGCGAATCAGACATGATTGGATTGTGTTCAATGTAATAAGGCTCATCTGACAGGTACTTCAAATTGTCTTATAAAAGACCTGGGCATTCTACGGCCTGCGGGAGGCCAATCATAAAGTACAAAATAAATTTTAAAAAGTATCTTAGTCGAGTGTGCAATACAACGGTGCTGCTTTTGTTTTGAAAAGCGTTATTTGTATTACTTCCGTGTGGACGTATGCTCGTGCGCGATTGTGAGTGAATGTGAACAGCGGCAATCACAAATTACAAAAATAAATAAAAAAAAACATCTCTGTCGTGCGTGCAATACAACTGTGCTGCTTTTATTTTGAAAAATGTTATTTATCGGCGTATGTCCGTGTGTAACCTGTGAGTGAAGGTGCACAGCGACAAGTGATGCCCGGTTATCCCCGAGACGCTAAAAAGAGAAAATTTGATGACGAATGCCGTGTTTTTAACAAGACATGGACTGCCAAGTATTTCTTTACAGAAATGAAAGGTAAAGCCGTGTGCTTAATTTGTGGTACACAGGTTGCTGTGTTTAAAGAATATCATTTGAATCGCCACTACACGACGAAGCACGAGGAAAAATACCGGAATCTGTCTGATGAAGCCCGCGCAAGGGAGGCTGATGCGTTGATGGTAAAACTGCAAACCCAACAAAGACTTTTTGCCAAATTTCACACCCCCAGAGATGCAGCCATCAGGACAAGTTTCGTCATTTCTCACAAAATCGCCAGAAAAAGTAAGGTGTTTTCTGACGGAGAGTTTATTAAGGAGTGCTTATTGGACTCTGTTGCGCTGATATGCTCGGAGAAGAGGGGCGCATTTGAGAACGTGTCACTTTCCCGACGCACTGTAACGAGGCGGGTTGGGACCATCGCTGGAAACTTGGAGCTTCAGCTGAAAAACAGAACGGCCGACTTTGACTGTTTTTCGCTGGCTTTGGATGAGAGCTGCGATGTACGTAACACCGCCCAGCTGCTCATCTTCTTACGTGGGATAACTGCAGACACGGAGGAGCTGGCAGCCATGCAGTCAATTAAACAGACAACCACAGGTAATGACTTGTTCACATAGGTCATGGGTCGGCAACCTGCGGCTCTAGAGCCGCATGCGGCTCTTTAGCGCCGCCCTAGTGGCTCTCTGGAGCTTTTTCAAAAAATGTATGAAAAATGGAAAAAGATGAGGGGAAAAAAATCTAATTTAATATGGTTTCTGTAGGAAGACAAACATGACACAAACCTCCCTAATTGTTACAAAGCACACTGTTTATATTAAACATGCTTCACTGATTCGAGTATTTGGCGAGCGCCATTTTGTCCTACTAATTTTGGCGGTCCTTGAACTCACCAGAGTTTGTTTACATGTATAACTTTCTCCGACGTTTTATGCCACTTATTTTTCTGTCTCATTTTGTCCACCAAACTTTTAAGGTTGTGCATGAAAGGTGAGTTTTGTTGATGTTATTGACTTGTGTGGAGTGCTAATCAGACATATTTGGTCAGTGCATGACTGCAAGCTAATCGATGCTAACAGGCTATTTAGGCTAGCTATATATACATATTGCATCATTATGCCTCATTTGTAGCTATATTTGCGGTTCCTTTAAGTCCTCTTAATTCTATGACACACTATCTGTATGTAATATGGCTTTTAATTTTTTGCGGCTCCAGACAGATTTGTTTTTGTATTTTTTGTCCAATATGGCTCTTTCAACATTTTGGGTTGCCGACCTCTGACATACGTAAATGCGTGTTTGGACATGTTAGCACTGAAATGGGACAAGCTGGCAGGTGTGACAACAGATGGTTGTCCAAATCTGACGGGGAAAAATGTTGGACTTTTAAAGAGGATGCAGGATAAAGTGACAGAAATTGACATTTTTGCATTGTATTATACATCAGGAAGTGTTGTGTAAGACAGTGTTAAAAATAAAACCATCAAAAGCAATCTGCTTTTGTATAAAGTTAAATTAGGTTAAATGAAATTATTATTATTATTTATCTTACGGTATATCAAAAATAATTTGAGCAAAATTTAATTGAAATATTGTCGGTGTGGCATTCCACGCAGTGCTCAGGTTGCTCATGCGGCCCCCGGTAAAAATCAATTGCCCACCCCTGTCTTATAATGTCTGCCGAAAAACAACTGAGACTATCCAGCACCTGCTTCTCGCCATCCTCAGCCGCCAAAGTGGCATAGGAAAATGCGGCTGTGATGAAAGTAGATTGTGACGGGCGTGCAACTTCCTTCCCCCGGCTTGAGTGCTGCAAGATGCAGCAACAACAACATTTGCTTAAAAAAAGGTCGCCGACTCGCCTCTTAAGCTTTCACCACGCACATGTGTGAGGCAAAAGCCCCGACGCAAACACCACAGCTCGGTCACACGCAGAAGCATTGACAGATCAAGTTCATTGATAAGGACGTCAGACGCCTTATTTTCTAATCTAAATGTAAAGTAGACTACTTCCCTATATTGTCCTGACAATCACACAACAGGCGCAGTATGGGCCCTATGTGTGCGCAGCGCTTCCTAAAGTTCCGGCCGTGTTATTGTTTTATGAGAAAAGCGTCACAACTCAGAGTTTGACCACTCGCCAATGACGGAGCTCTCCCAGCATGCTGGGCTTAACAGGCCTGCTTCATGTCGGCAATCAACCAGTCTGTGTTGTTGTTTCTGCACGCCAAACTGCAAATGTACATTTTTAAACAAACAAAAGTGCAAAAGGGGCCCAAAGCAATAAGCACAGGAAATGGTTGAAGTGGGTGTATCCCAAACACAATGTATGGAAAAACACAATTTAAAAAAGTTGTCTAATCAAGATGCACCCAAACATAAATAAAATAATTTTTAAAAAAGCAGAGGAATGCAAAGGACCAATAGCTTTTGTTGCAAGGATAGTTAAGGTAGGAACCATAACTAAAATGAGGATTTCGTTTAATATTCGATTCTTACAGTAACAGCAATTGTTCCCATATAAGAGGTGATATACAGTGGAACGTTGATTAGAGCACTTATGACACAAATGGGAAACAAAAAAAGAGTGAAATTGAGTGTTAAAATACACCAACATGACTCTTCTCACTTTACACAGTGATACAGATCACATGCATTAGCACTCTCTGAAATATAACATCATGCTTTTTAAAAACAGAATGTGTATGGTACAGTAGTAATATGGTACTACGGTAGTTTGGTAAATTAACAAAAAATATATATAATAACGCATGGTAAATCTATTCCTTAAAGGGGACCTATTATGCAAAACAAACTTTTGTTACCTATTGGTATCTGTTTTTGTGCATTTGAGATCTGCATAAGTCCCTAAAATTTGAAATCAAACCGTACAGGCATAGCGGAGATATTTATAAAACGATCTTGCTTTCCTTCATAAATCCTCCAAACGAGCCGTTGGGAAAAAACGTCACAAATTGGGCAAATTTGAAAGTGTGATGTCAGCGGGTATCTCCATGTATGGTAGAGATTAGAGATGTCCGATAATGGCTTTTTTGCCGATATCCGATATTGTCCAACTCTTAATTACCGATTCCGATATCAACTGATACTGATATATACAGTGGTGGAATTAACACATTATTATGCCTAATTTTGTTGTGATGCCCCGCTGGATGCATTAAACAATGTAACAAGGTTTTCCAAAATAAATCAACTCAAGTTATGGAAAAAAATGCCAACATGGCACTGCCATATTTATTATTGAAGTCACAAAGTGCTTTTTTTTTTTAACATGCCTCAAAACAGCAGCTTGGAATTTGGGACATGCTCTCCCTGAGAGAGCATGAGGAGGTTGAGTTGGGCGGGCGGAGTTGAGGTTTGGGGGAGGGGGGAAGCGGGGGGTATATTGTAGCGTCCCGGAAGAGTTAGTGCTGCAAGGGGTTCTGGGTATTTGTTCTGTTGTGTTTATGTTGTGTTACAGTGCGGATGTTCTCCCGAAATGTGTTTGTCATTCTTGGTTGGTGTGGGTTCACAGTGTGGCGCATGTTTGTAACAGTGTTAAAGTTGTTTATACGGCCACCCTCAGTGTGACCTGTATGGCTGTTGACCAAATATGCATTGCATTCACTTGTGTGTGTGAAAAGCCGTAGATATTATGTGACTGGGCCGGCACGCAAAGGCAGTGCCTTTAAGGTTTATTGGCGCTCTGTACTTCTCCCTACGTCCGTGTACACAGCGGGGTTTTAAAAAGTCATACATTTTACCTTTTGAAACCGATACCGATAATTTTGAAACCAATACCGATAATTTCTGATATTACATTTAAAAGCATTTATCGGCTGATAATATCAGCAGTCCTATATTATCGGACATCTCTAGTACTAATATTACAAACAGCTCCTTGATAAGTTTCCCAGGAAGTGGGTCAAGTAAACATGTTGTTTGTTTTGTCCCATTTACAAGTCACAGGAGTTCCTCCAATGTTATTTCTTCAAAAAGAGAGAGATTATTTTGGAGGGCAATATCCGTCGTACATACATTCGTATCTGCATTAATAGAACCCAATTAGAACTTGGACGCTTTAATCTCCTTTCTAATGAGTTCAATTTTCTTAGTAAAGAATTTCATAAAGTTATCAGCCGAGTGGTTGGAGCTACTGGGAGGAGTCCCTTGTTGGGTTAGCAATGCGACTGTATTGAACAAATATTTAGGATCGTTTTCATTGAGGCGGATGAGATTGGAGTAGTATATGTGGGTTCTTTTTACATTTGTGTGAAAGTTAAGAACGTTAAATAAAATCATGCCTTTATCCTTTATCATTGAAGTTGGGGATGTTTTATTATGCTTGGATCTAACTTGTATAATCCTAGAGGTATTTCTTTCTACTGTATTTCCATTATTTCATATCAGACCAGCATCCCACAAATGATTTGAGTTTAGAGGTTCCACTTTGTTGTCTGGGATAACGTCATGAAGTGCACATTTATCACACAATATAAATATTGCATGTGAAGTGTGGTTTGTTTCCCATCTACTCACTATGCTTTACTGGATATTTCATATTTATAACTCTTGACTTTAATAGCAAATAAAGCCCACAGGTATTCTTTACATCTGCGTATCGCGCCCACTGCTGCATGGAAACCTGACACAGACATTCTACACAAAGGGGATGTTTGGTAGTGGTAGTAGTAGTGGTGGAGGAGAACATTCCATCTTCTGATCTTGGCAAATCTGTTAGCCATTAGCTGGTATAGTATATAGGGACCACATTTTTCAGCTTCACTCCGAAGCAACCTGGTCATGAGAGGGTCAATCCTTCGGGGTTCATTATGTCAGACGCATTCCTTGCTCGCTAGCAGATTTGTGACGTGAGAAAGTGGATCTTTCTTGGAGAGAAGTCTGAGAAGATATAACTTCAACTGATGCATTTGCATAGAAACAAGATATTCTGTCGTTTGACAACAAGATAGAAAAACGTCCCGGTAATTGCTGCTGATCCTGTAACATCAACATGATTTTGAGGCTGTTAAGTTGAGGTACAACTATTACATACGGCTGCTTTAACTCACAAACGTTGTGAGAATCCAGAATTTGACACCATAAATCATTTGAGTCTGTCTGAAATGATTCCACTAACTCAATTGCTAAAACACGTGTCTTGCCCTCTCTCTATGGTGCCTGAATGCTCAGTCATACCATTTTCAAGTGTTTGCACGGCAACATGTTTCAGGGCATTATTGCCAAAAAGGTCACAAAGCATCCTTTATTAGCAGTCAGCTGGCTGTAAATCAGAATAATGCACACTCATCAATCAATATATTTTTGAACGCATACTATCCCCTCCAAAGTCAAACACCAAGAAAGTTGTGCAATTTGGAGTTAAACCACAGAATACCAGGGATGGCAAATTGGAAAAGCGCAATAATAACCATAGAAATGTGGTTTTTGATAGAGTCTGGCAGCTAAGTCCATACAATGAATTCAACAACAACACACCCAAATTGTGTTTTACCAACCGTAAATACCAATTGGCTGAAAGTTGAATGGCTACTGACTTTTGTAGAAACAAAAGAACACAATGATTAGTCATTTTACAACACTTAGAATTATTCTGCAGAGGTTTATTCTTGTACAACAATTAATTACTGGTAAAATGTTACTAAAACATTGCCTGTACAGTTGATATAAGGTTTCCTAAACTTCCCTGTGTTCTGTATCTTTTCCTGTCCTGGTGCTCTTATTTCGGTTGTCCTTTCTGTTGGACTCCTTGTTTTGCTGCACCTTCACTTTCTGTTTAGTTTCCTGTCGGCACACCTGTATTCTATTTCTAATCAAGTCCATTTAGCTTTACTTGTTGTTCCTCGCCAACGCTGGATTAGTGTATTTTGTCAGTGTGCTTGTGTATCTCTGCAGGCCCTACCCTTTTGTTTCTGTCCGTGTTTTGCTCACCAAGTAAAGAATTCAATGATTTGAAATGCACGCCGTCTTCCGTCTCTGCATTCTGTGATCACGCCATCAGCCGACATGCGCCACCGTGACACGTTCTCCTCCATTAGAAGAAATTTAGAACTGTACAAATGGGTATTTTTTGTCATGTCCAAGATCAGATAAGTGTATACAGCATACTTGCCAACCCTCCCGAATTTTCCGGGAGACTCCCGAATTTCAGTGCCTCTCCCGAAAATCTCCCGGGACAACCATTCTCCCGAATTTCTCCCGATTTCCAGACGGACTTAAGGCACGCCCCCTCCAGGTCCGTGTGGACCTGAGTGAGGACAGCCTGTCGTCACGTCCGCTTGGCCAACCAAAGTAACCACAGAACACTATACCGTATAGTGTTTTGTGGTTACTTTTTGGTTGGCCAACGATTTACGTTGTATTGCGCACCCTGACGGCAAGTGTGGGGGTCGGTCCTGAAGTATGAAGTAAAGAGACGTAACTTCGTCACCTCGCCTGGTTATTGACTCCAACCCAGAATATTACACTGCCCATACCTACGCTCCTTCAAAGGCTGTGCTACTGGCTGCAAAGCATTGCACTTTCAAATACAACAATGAGTAGAGAGGAGTATTATGTGTGTATATGTGTAAATAAATGAACACTGAAATTCAAGTGTTTATTTTATTTATATGTAATATATATATAATGAAATACGTATATATATATATATATATATATATATATATATATATATATATATATATATGTATGTGTGGGAAAAAAATCACAAGACTACTTCATCTCTACAGGCCTGTTTCATGAGGGGTTCCCTCAATCATGATGATTGAGGGAACCCCTCATGAAACAGGCCTGTAGAGATGAAGTAGTCTTGTGATTTTTTTCCCACACATACATATATTGCGCTCTACTACGGTATCGAGCACTATTTTTTGGATAACCTTATTAAGACATATATATATATATATATATATATATATATATATATATATATATATATATATATATATATATATATATATATATATATATATATATATATATATATATACATACATACATACATACATATATAGCTAGAATTCACTGAAAGTCAAGTATTATATATATATATATATATATATATATATATATATATATATATATATATATATATATATATATATATATATCCATCCATTTTCTACCGCTTATTCCCTTCGTAATATATATATATATATATATATATATATATATAAGAAATACTTGAATTTCAGTTAATTCTAACTATAAATCAGTGATGTGCAGTCAGGGGAGGCAGGTGAGGCGAGGCCTCACGTGCCATCATGGAAAGAAAAAAAATGTAAAAAGAAAAAAAATGTATTAAATTGTTATATGTATCCATTGATTATACTATAAAGTTATTTTCCATTTAACTTAACCAGTTTTAGATTTGTTTTATTCAAAATCGCTGAATTTTCACATTTTCCGTTCAAATACTGAGAAGAGACTTGCGGTGATCACCAGCCAGTTGTGCCTCACCATGGATTGCGCAATGACTCGGCTAACTGCTGGCCTGCTGTGCAGTGAGACCGTATTGCTATATGAATTATATTATACATTTCCATAGTTTAGTTAGCTGAGGTATATAATGTACAGTGTATTTCGTCAACAACTGAATGTGTGTAACGTATTTCTTGTGCTGAGCGATCATAAAACGGCTGCGAAGACGCACTGGGTGAGGCTCGCAGTAATCCCGCCTCCTGGTGGTAGAGGGCGGTAGTGATCCCAGCGATCATTCTTGCGACTACTCGGCTGCAGAATAAGTGACAACAAGCAGCAACAGTTAGCAGCGATCGTTTATTTTTTCCTCTCGCCTGGACTTTTAACATGGAGGATTACATATCTAAAATAAAACAGTTTTCTAAACTGGACTTTCAATCGAAGCAGGAGGTAATAATTAAAGGAAGATCTCCATCGAGACAGAGAAACTTTTAAAACTGAAGAAAGATAAGGAAGACTTCTATAAACAAGTCATCGATGCTTTTGTTCAGAAGGAGCGGCGCATGGACTTCATTTATAAGTAAAGGTAAGACCATAACGGTTTTTTTTATTAAATGCGCTTTTTTGTGTGCTACAGTTTGTATGTGTAAAGTTAAAGTTAAGTTAAAATACCAATGATTGTCACACACACTAGGTGTGGTGAAATTTGTCCTCTGCATTTGACCCATCCCCTTGATCACCCGCTGGGAGGTGAGGGGAGCTGTGGGCAGCAGCGGTGCCGCGCCCGGGAATAATTTTTGGTGATTTAAACCCCAATTCCAACCCTTGATGCTGAGTGCCAAGCAGGGAAGAATGCTGGTATGAGCTTTTAAACATAACCCATTAACAGCTGCCAATCAAATGGTGAATAAGATACTCTTTAGGGTTCATATGTTTGTAAATCTGACTGTGATGAAGTCAGTGCCTCACCAGCCATCAACCTCACCGCACTGCTATAAATATACTCCTCCCCCCCTTAACCCCGCCCACCTCAACCCCCCCAAATCTCCCGAATTTGGAGGTCTCAAGGTTGGCAAGTATGGTATAAAGATACAAAGCATTTAGTCCACACTTTTCATACTCAAGGCCCGGGGGCCAGATCTGTCCGGCCACATAATTTTATGTCAATAAAGTACTTCATTATTTTTTAATAAATGTATTTGTTTTTTCCATTTTGACATAAAAAAATGTACCATATTTTTCGGAGTATAAGTCGCACCGGCCGAAAATGCATAATACAGAAGGGAAAAAAACCATATATAAGTCGCACTGGAGTATAAGTCGCATTTTTTGGGGAAATGTATTTGATAAAAGCCAACACCAAGAATAGACATTTGAAAGGCAATTTAAAATAAATAAAGAATAGTGAACAACAGGCTGAATAAGTGTACGTTATATGAGGCATAAATAACCAACTGGTATGTTAACGTAACATATTATGGTAAGAGTCATTCAAATAACTATAACATATAGAACATGCTATACGTTTACCAAACAATCTGTCACTCCTAATCGCTAAATCCCATGATATCTTATACGTCTAGTCTCTTACGTGAATGAGCTAAATAATATTATTTGATATTTTACGGTAATGTGTTAATAATTTCACACATAAGTCGCTCCTGTGTATAAGTCGCAACCCCGGCCAAACTATGAAAAAACTGCGACTTATAGTCCGAAAAATACAGTATGCTATTTGATATATTTCAAACTTTAATATTATCCAATCCTTTGTAAAAGCAATGAGCTGAGCATTTCTGCAAGTGATCAGTTCACATTGCTTGCAATAACAATGAAACTCCATCCCTCTGAGAAGATTGTCAACCATTACCACTATGTGAAAATGTTTGTATATAATCATTGTTAAGTTTGAAATCAACCACGTCTGTCAAAATATATTTGGATCACTTACTTGGCTCCATTTCATGAGAAAAGTATGAACAAACATATGATGCAGGATCTACTTCTACTATAATGTAATTCACTTATTACAACAAACACAAAAGAGTAATGTTAAACAGTAGTCATGAAAATATAGTCAAATTATTTTTAATAAAATAATTGCATTAATGAAGATGTTATCAAAGAGTTGAAAGTCGTGCAGGCATTTGTGCTGACCGTTTGTTCTGTTTTACATACAGTGTATGTTTGACAGGGGTCATAAATCATACCATATATACTGTGCAAGGCTTCTCCAAATGGTACGCTTGCTTTGACGTTTGCGTGACAAAACATTTACTCCTTTTTTTTCCTCCCTTTTCTACTTTGCCGACATGCCTCACACCACCAATCACTCCATATCCTTTGCATTTGAAAGCCCACTCCTCACGCTGCTCGAGTCAGGATGTTTTTTTTCTTCCCCCTTTCACCCTCGCCTTCATTTTCCTATTTCTATGGGAAGTTTTGGGTTGGGACCCAATCATTTTGAGTTTTTAATATGATGCAAGTGATAACATGGCAGGTTGATTGCCACATGGAGCCAAATGAGGAAAGGGTGCGGCGAGGGGGCCTCAATTAGGGGCTGTTTAAAGAATCTTACGCACGATAAAGCAATTACATCTCGCTGCGACGAGGAGGCTCTGCGCTAAATGTCAGGACGGACTGCAGAGGAAGCTTATGTTGGAAAAACAACAACAGGTGTCCTTTAAAGGCTTGATGCTTCCAGTTAATGTAACATTCAAAAGTGATCAAAATGCCATTTGCACATGACATTTCAATTCCCCTACAATGTGCCAAATACCCTCCACAGCTGTATTTTGTCACTTCACGCATGGAAAAAAAAATGTCAGCCTTAAAACACAAAAGGATCTTATCGTACATTTCGGACTTGCAATGGCCTGAGACCAGAAGCGGGTTGTTTTATCTTCCTAATTGAGGAAACTAGAAAGTCAAGCAACCACTTATCTGTGTGCGCGGGCAAACAGAAGAAGTCCCACGTTGCTGCAAATTAAGACGTCCCCATCCCCGCCTCCCAACCCTGCCACAACTCCACTGTGCCACAAACCGTATGCAAGGGTTGAAGTGGAGTTGTAGACACAACAGGCAGGAACTGGCTGTTGTAATCAAGGTGTTGTGTAATTCTAATCAAAGCACAGAATGGCGGCACATTAAAAAAGCTCTAATAACAATCAGTTCCAGGACGCTGACCAATGGCGATTTGATTTCAAAATGATTTTTCTCCACAGGAAATATAAATAATCAGGCTAAAAAGCTGTCAAACAGTTGTCATTACATTGAAGTGTATAAATATAAATAATAAAAAACTAGGAATGTCCGATAATATCGGACTGCCGATATTATCGGCCGATAAATGCTTTAAAATGTTATATCGGAAATTATCGGTATCAAAAAGTAAAATGTATGACTTTTTAAAACGCCGCTGTGTGCACGGACGTAGGGAGAAGTACAGAGCGCCAATAAACCTAAAGGCACTGCCTTTGCGTGCCGGCCCAGTCACATAATTATGGCGTCACATCAGTGCCAAAAATCCGAGCGCATAAAAACTGCTATCGCACGCTGATTCTCCACTTCGTGCGCGCGCGCGACACCCTTTTGCGCGCGCGTGGTGCCTTTCTGCGCGCGCGCGCGGTGCCTTTCTGCGCGTGAGCCGTCTCGGTCTGTGCGCTGTCATGTTTCGTTTTGGCACTTTGGGGGCGGCTATGCTTAGACGGCCCCTTATTTCTGATTGGTCAGGCGAAAAATGCTCAGAGCCAATCAGAAGTATAGCAGGGCGGGTCATCGTCAATATGGATCAAGATTTACGGAGGATGAAGTGGATAAAAAAATGTCTCGCGCTGATGAAGGTTATTTCATACCACATAAACACAATACAGGGTAATACAAAATGTGACCCAAATAAATAATAAGACAGCAAACACCATAATCACATCTTTCAGCCAGAACTGGTCCACCAGCAATAACATCCAACCATAACATTATTTTATATTTTCACTTCTTCTTGAACATTTGTTTTCTAATTTATGGAATTTCTTTTGATTCAGCCATAAAATTAATGAAATAATCTTTGAATTTTGTTTTTAAAATGTTAAAAATAGCCTTTTAATAATGTATTCTGAAACAGTTTAAAATAATCAGAGAACTGACTAACACTGACCCTACACAACTATGTTGCACAATTAAGTTATTTTTTTTTTAAAGCGAAAGAGGTAATTCCAACAGGTACAGCATCCTATGTCATATCTACATGTAATAAGATTTGTAACAAGGCAAACCGTTTGTAAATTGGTAAAAAATCGAGCAAGTTATGGTAATTTAATTAGTACATGTACCATTGACATCAATGTAATGATTGAGGCTAGCTGTCCGAGGTAAGGTGGCTACAACGTTGCTACGTTGGAGAATCATTGGTCATTTGAAAAATGCTCAGAGCCAATCAGAAAGGAGAGGCCGTCTAAGCATACCCGCCCCCCAAAGTGCCAAAAAGAAACAGACAGCGCGAGGAGAGATGCCAGGAGTACACAGAGAGCGCACAGACCGAGACGGCGCGCGCGCAGAAAGGCACGGCGCGCGCGCAAAAAGGCACCCCGCGCGCGCAAAAGGATGTCGCGCGCGCGCACGAAGTGGAGAATCAGCGCGCGATAACAGTTTTCATGCGCTTGGATTTTTGGCACTAATGTGACGCCATACATAATATCTACGGCTTTTCACACACATAAGTGAATTTTTAAAACGCCGCTGTGTACACGGACGTAGGGAGAAGTACAGAGCGCTAATAAACCTGCCATTGCGTGCCGGCCCAGTCACATAATATATGCAGCTTTTACACACACACACACAAGTGAATGCAATGCATACTTGATCAACAGCCATACAGGTCACACTGAGGGTGGCCGTATAAACAACTTTAACACTGTTACAAATATGCGCCACACTGTGAACCCACACAAATACCCAGAACCTCTTGCAGCACTAACTCTTCCGGGACGCTACAATATACACCCCCCGCAACCCCCTGCCCCCCACCTCAACCCCGCCCACCTCAACCTCCTCATGCTCTCTCGGGGAGAGCATGTCCCAAATTCCAAGCTGCTGTTTTGAGGCATGTTAAAAAAAATAATGCACTTTGTGACTTCAATAATAAATATGGCAGTGCCATGTTGGCTTTTTGTTCCATAACTTGAGTTGATTTATTTTGGAAAACCTTATTACATTGTTTAATGCATCCAGCGGGGCATCACAACAAAATTAGGCATAATAATGAGTTAATTCCACGACTGTATATATCGGTATCGGTAATTAAGAATTGGACAATATCGGAATATCAACAAAAAAGCCACTATCGGACATCTCTAATAAAAACTAAAATAAAACTACTTACCATTTGATGACATGTGACATAGTATTGATGGAAGTGGAAAATAACTTTCAACATTATTTATTTTTTGTATTTGTTTGTACTTTGTGTTTATTTGTAATGTATTGATATACTTAATCTATGTTTTTAACACATTTTATTTTGTTTCCCCTTTTCCTTTATCACTCCAACAGCTATGTCAATTGCTACGCATTCTCTATTCCTGTCTTTCTCTATTGGAAAATGATGACACCTAAACAAATTTAACATATCGAACACAGGAAGTGAACAAACTGACGGGGAGGTAGGAATACGATTAAATACAGCAAGCTCTTTTTGTCCTACTCCTTTTCGGACGTTCCTTAATGTAACTTGTTAATCATGGCTGAAACAACATGACAAGTGTAAAAATAAGTTAACTGTTGTTTACTAATGCTTTAAATTAAGGGTGTCCAAACTTTTTACACGGAAGGCCGCATACTGAAAAATGAAAGAATGCTTCGATAGAGTTGTACGTAAATATGCTGAAACCAATTCCAATGGTATACGACAGGGATATTCAAATAGATTGTTTTAGGGGGCCACATTTCCAGAAAGCTTAGTCTCTCACAAGTTTTTCGAACTGAACTTGCTGGCCACCAGTTTAATGTCCTGAAAGGTGAAAAAGAAGAACACCACTAGTGTAACTAAAGAAGGTGAACAAAATACTGCTGACTGCATCTGAAGTAAACAAGCAACAGCAACAGCCTAGTTACATAAATCACATTACCAAAAAGGGCTAACTTCCAAAAAGAAGAGGACTTAAAGGGGTGCCTTAAGGAACGCCTCAGTTATGTAAATCACAAGTTTTGCCACAGTGTTTTATGTTTGCTAGCAATTTTACAGTGGTCCAAGTAAGGGTGTAACGGTACACAAAAATTTCGGTCCGGTACGTACCTCGGTTTAGAGGCCACGGTTCCGTTCATTTTCGGTACAGTAAGAAAACAACAAAATATACATTTTTTGGTTATGTATTTATCAAATTTGTAAACAATGGCTTTATCCTTTAAACATTGGGAACGCTATAATAATTCTGCCCAAAAATAGAAATAGCTGTGTGCGTGATGGATGTGAGCCACCACTAGGCTGATCAGTGCAACAGCAGGCAGTCATGAATGCTAAGCATAACAATAACATACATATATACACACAGGGTCCATTGCCAGGGTTCATGTGGTCAACATATATCAAATAAAAACTAAATAAGATAAGGCTCAGAATGGTTTCTTAACAAAACCTTTCTACATATAAAGTGCTTTTTTTGATTGATTGATTGAGACTTTTATTAGTAGATTGCACAGTACAGTACATATTTCGTACAATTGACCACTAAATGGTAACACCTCAATAAGTTTTTCAACTTGTTTAAGTCGGGGTCCACGTTAATCAACATTAAACTGCCTCAAGTTGTTGCTCAGATTAAATAAAATGACAAAACTTTTCTTCTACATATAAAAAGTGCAACATTCAACAGTTTCAAGTCAACTCAGCCTCAGATTAACTTTTCCCCCCCAGCCTTTAACACTGGTGACTTTCACTCAATCTTCATGTTTTTTGCCAGAAAAATCAGTTTATCCACATTGTCTGCAGAAAGAGCAGACCTGCTTGCAGTTACAATGTCTCCAGGTAGTGCCTGGCTAACTTGGCAGTATATGGGCTCATTGTTCTTCCACCATAGAAGTGGGTCAAAATCTAGTTTTTGTTTTTTGTTTTTTTGTTTTTTTGTGTCCTGTCCAGCTTCTCAGGCAAATCATATAGTTGATGTAGATGCCCATGTCGGCTGTTCAGATTTACTTTACAAAAGAGAAGTGTAGGATACTTCTCTTGTTGCCTTTTTTGTATTTGACTTTATTAAATGTATTTATATTATCATTTAGTGCAGCCGGGCCGGAGCAGGAGGGGATAGAAAGAGAAAAAAAAAGAAGACAGAGGGGGAAATTGTGGGGACAAGAGGGGGATTAGACAGAGAGACAAAAACAACAACAGCAAACAACAACAACAACAACAATAGAGCAACATCAGAAAATATGACATGTACAAATATGATGGTAAAAGTAATAGCAAATAAGCAGTTAGCGAAAAATAAAAAATAATACAGAAATGACAATGAGCATTATTACACTACAAATGGATCAATACAAATACCAATAGAAATAGCGCTATTGATAATGAACAATACCAAAAATGTACCTTTATTATCAACAATACAGTTGTTTAAATGCAACAATACATATACGTAATGATAACTTGAGATACGAAAGAATGCAGAAAAATGGAGGGGGAGAAAGAGAAGCAACCTACATTAACCTTGTAGATTGTTATAGTCACAATAGGTTAAGCTTTGTCAGTGTGCCATGTGTTACACCCAGTTTATCCTAGGGCAACAACGTTAATATATGTTTGATGAAACGTGATTATGTACATGAGTGTAAGTATGCATATGTACTTGTATATGTACAGAATGTGTATATGTGTTTGTACAATGAATGTATATGTACAGAATGTGTATATGTGTTTGTACAGTGAATGTATATGTACAGTATGTGTATGTCAAAATCTAGTTTTTAATGCAATATGGTCTTAAATCTGCTGCTATAAAAACATTTGTTATTGCTTTAGCCCTGCCTGACTCGCCGAGGAGAGGCTGCTTGAATGCGGTGTTTGCACCACGCTCGTTT
The DNA here is from genome assembly GCF_033978685.3 of Nerophis lumbriciformis. NCBI lineage: Eukaryota > Metazoa > Chordata > Actinopteri > Syngnathiformes > Syngnathidae > Nerophis > Nerophis lumbriciformis. The sequence goes on from NC_084573.2 coordinate 34,324,482, forward strand.
TTATCTTCGTTGAAGCGATGTTCACTTGGGGGTGGTGACGCTTCAAATGGGTTAGCATGTTTGACGTGTTGTCAGAAGCATACCCTACCGCTGCTTAACAATGTCGGCAAACCTCCGTCCTCCATTGTTGTATCGCACCGCGAAGCCGAAGTGTTCCCAAACGGGAGATCTTAACGAGGCAAGAAGGTCTTCCAGCTCTGGCTTTTACATGTTGTCATAGCCCGGTCGCTGTTAGCATGCCGTGTGTTTCGCCTCGGTGTGCATTGTTTACACAACGTGCACTACGCTCATTAATATGTCCGTGTGGAAACTTGTTCGGTACACCTCCAAACCGAACCGAACCGAAACCCCCGTACCGAAACGGTTCAATACAAATACACGTACCGTTACACCCTTAGGTCCAAGTTATTTTATACAACAGAAGCATTTTACGTTTTTTAGGAATTTTCAGCAGAAATGTTTTTCTTTCAAGTTTTGAACTGAACTCAGGGGCCGCTAAGATGTAATTTTCCGGCCACCAGTTGAATAGCACTGGTATATACTAAGTTATATGTAAAAAAGCTTTTGTGTTATAGGTCACAAGGAAAATAGCGTTATAACTAACATACCTCATTAAAGGGGAACATTATCACCAGACCTATGTAAGTGTCAATATATACCTTGATGTTGCAGAAAAAAGACCATATATTTTTTTAACCGATTTCCGAACTCTAAATGGGTGTATTTTGGCGAATTAAACGCCTTTCTATTATTCGCTCTCGGAGCGATGACGTCACAACGGGAAGCAATCCGCCATTTTCTCAAACACATTACAAACACTGAGTCAAATCAGCTCTGTTATTTTCCGTTTTTTCGACTGTTTTCCGTACCTTGGAGACATCATGCCTCGTCGGTGTGTTGTCGGAGGGTGTAACATCTTTTGCACCAGTGGCCCAAAGATGCGAAAGTGGCAAGAAATTGGACGTTTGTTCCGCACACTTTACCGACGAAAGCTATGTTACGACAGAGATGGCAAGAATGTGTGGATATCCTGCGACACTCAAAGCAGATGCATTTCCAACGATAAAGTCAAAGAAATCTGCCGCCAGACCCCCATTGAATCTGCCGGAGTGTGTGAGCAATTCAGGGACAAAAGACCTTGGTAGCACAGCAAGCAATGGCGGCAGTTTGTTCCCGCAGACGAGCGAGCTAAACCCCCTGGATGTCTTGGCTCACACCGTCCCTTATGCTACCGAAGATGATCAAGAGAAGAATATCGACCCTAGCTTCCCTGGCCTGCTGACATCAACTCCAAAACTGGACAGATCTGCTTTCAGGAAAAGAGAGCGGATGAGGGTATGTCTACAGAATATATTAATTGATGAAAATTGGGCTGTCTGCACTCTCAAAGTGCATGTTGTTGCCAAATGTATTTCATATGCTGTAAACCTAGTTCATAGTTGTTAGTTTCCTTTAATGCCAAACAAACACATACCAATCGTTGGTTAGAAGGCGATCGCCGAATTCGTCCTCGCTTTCTCCCGTGTCGCTGGCTGTCGTGTCGTTTTCGTCGGTTTCGCTTGCATACGGTTCAAACCGATATGGCTCAATAGCTTCAGATTCTTCTTCAATTTCGTTTTCGCTACCTGCCTCCACACTACAACCATCCGTTTCAATACATGCGTAATCTGTTGAATCGCTTAAACCGCTGAAATCCGAGTCTGAATCCGAGCTAATGTCGCTATAGCTTGCTGTTCTATGCGCCATGTTTGTTTGTGTTGGCATCACTATGTGACGTCACAGGAAAATGGACGGTTGTGTATAACGATGGTTAAAATCAGGCACTTTGAAGCTTTTTTTTTTAGGGATATTGCGTGATGGGTAAAATTTTGAAAAAAACTTCGAAAAATAAAATAAGCCACTGGGAACTGATTTTTAATGGTTTTAACCCTTCTGAAATTGTGATAATGTTCCCCTTTAACAATGAATCAATTACATTTTCAGATTATGTCGAGGGACAATGAAAAACTAGTTGCGGGCCGAAAATGGCCCTAGAGCCGCACTTTAGACACCTATGCTTTAGATCGGGGGTGTCAAACTCAATTACAGAGTGGGCCAAAATTTAAAACTGAACAAAGCCACGGGCCAAGGTTGAACAAATTAACCTTTTAATAGGGACCCAAACAAGTTTTGCATTGAATATTGAACAAGCAAGGCTTATATAACTTTATAGTGACATGCAAAATCGAGTTTCAAATAATAATAATAATAATTTAAAAAAATCAATGGCATATCAAATACAATTTAAATAAAAATTGAATGCCTCTTTTCTATTTGCAGCCTTCTGAGGTAAACATCAACATTAACTTTTTCCACAGGCTAATAAATTTGAAAATAAAATAACAATGAATAAACCAACCTTTTCTGGATGCTAGTTCATTAATGTTGGGGATCAGGCTTTGAACTGAGGCAACCTTCATTATCCAACGAAGTTGTTCATCAGTCATTATATCTCGTAGTCCACTCGGACCACAGTCTTGGGGGCGTGCCTTAAAGGCACTGCCTTTAAGGTCCTCGACGAGCTGGCGTCATGTCCGCTTTTCATCCATTCTAACAACGTGTCGGCCCAGTCACAAGATATGAGCGGCTTCTGTATGAACACACACGGGAATGCAACGCATACTTGATCAACAGCGATACAGGTTACACTGAGGGTGCCCGTATAAACAACTTTAAGTTTTGTTAGAAATATACGCCACACTGTGAATCCACACCAAACAAGAATGACAAACACATTTCGGGAGAACATCCGCACCGTAACACAACAGAACAAATACCCAGAACCCTATGCAGCACTAACTCTTCCGGGACGGACAATATACACCCCCGCTACCACCAAACCCCCCCCGCCCCCCACCACCTTGTAGCGTCCCGGAAGAGTTAGTGCTGCAAAGGGTTCTGGGTATTTGTTCTGTTGTGTTTATGTTGTGTTACGGTGCGGATGTTCTCCCGAAATGTGTTTGTCATTCTTGTTTGGTGTGGGTTCACAGTGTGGCGTATATTTATAACAAACCTTAAAGTTGTTTATACGGCCACCCTCAGTGTAACTTGTATCGCTGTTGATTAAGTATGCGTTGCATTTAAGGCTGAAACGACGCGTCGACGTAGTCGACGTCATCGGTTACGTAAATACGTCGACGCCGTTTTTGTGCGTCGGCGCGTCGTATATTTACGTCACACTACTGTCATGGCGGAGCGCAAAGCAGACGATGCGAGCGAGGGGAAAAAGCACGCCAAAAGTCGTCAAAAGTGTGGGAGTATTTCAATAAACGGCCTAATAATGTTGTATGCACACTGTGTCGAGCGGAAATGGCCTATCATAGCAGCACAACGGCTATGAAGGAACATTTGAAAAGAAAACCGACAGCGTTCTTGCCATCACCATCAACTAGTCAATCGTCCGCGTGCGTATACGTTGTCATCATTACACAAAAACATGAATGTGTCATTTGTATCTGCGTTGTGAATTCATAAACTAAAGCACCGTTTCGCTCTGAGAGGCGCGTTTGGCGTGCCTGTTCAGTGTTTACAAAGACTCGCTCCGCTGTGGAGAGGCGGGGCCGGCGAGCGAGCGGCGAGGTGGGGCGCGCCGAGAGCGACGCCGCAATCGTGCCCAGGTGCGCGATCCGCGCACCTGGGCACGATCATCCAATCTCCTCTCGCTGAAGAAAAGGGGAGCAGCAGAGAGAGAGGGAAGAGAGACTGGAAGGAGCCAGAGTGAAGCTGACGTGGAGCGAGAGAGGAGGAGAGACAGAGACAGAGGACGACGAGCGAGCGAGGAAGAGGAGCCGAAAAGCGAGGAAAGAAAGAGAAAAGAGTTGGAAGAGAAAAGACTTTGTGTAAAATTAAAAGATTGTAAACCTGACAAAACCGTCTGGCGTTCAGTCTGTCGGTCCTGAAAGAACCCCACGGCACAAGACGTGTCACAAACGCTAACGTTAATTAGTTGTGCAAATACCTTTTACAACATTAACAGTTACATATACTATGTACAAACGAACAATTAACTTTCACTTTAATCATACTATCATTGTTGTGTTATTAAGCAAAATAAGCAATACTTTTACTTTTGTTGAAATGTTTACACAGTACACTTTTTTTGTATTGGATGTTTAGCTTTATTTTTGCACATTTTAGCAAATAAGCAATACTTTTACTTTTGTTGAAATGTTTACACTGTTACAGAATATTTCTGTTTTGTACTTTTTTGTATTGGATGTTTATCTTTATTTTTGCACATTTTAAAGCAAAATAAGCAATACTTTTAATTTTGAAATGCTTATACTATTGCAGAATATTAAGATTTGCACTGGATGTTTACTTTTATATTTGCACATTAAAAAGCAAATAAGCTACTTTTAATTTTGTTAAATGTTAAAAGTTTTAAATGTTTACATTGTTACAGAATATTTTGTCATGTTGTTGTCAATGTTGACTGAGTGGCCATACTTTTTTTTTTGTAAATAAAAGCCATGCCTTTTGAAAAAAATGGCCTACATTTATTTTTTCCTCTTCATTTTAAATTAAAAAAAAAATCGGTAAAAGGAAAAATAATCTATAGATTAATCGAAAAAATAATCTATAGATTAACCGATTAATCGAAAAAATAATCGATAGATTAATCGATAGAAAAATAATCGTTAGCTGCAGCCCTAGTTGCATTCACTTGTGTGTGCGTGCAGAAGCCGCACATATTATGTGACTGGGCCAGCATACGTTGGACTGGATGAAAAGCGGATGTGGCGATTTTTGGGAGGGGCACTGAAATCTGGTACTCTCCCGGGAAGGTTGGCAAGTATGGGAATTAGGGAGGGTTGGCAAGTATGAGAAGTAGCGGTGAATGCGGTGTTACCGCGGCACAGCTGCTGAATATAATCGGCGGGCCAGCTCTAGTGTTAATTTGATATCGCCTCAAGGGCCAGAGTTTGACAGCCATGATCTAGATCAGTGGTTCTCAAATGGGGGTACACGTACCCCTGGGGGTACTTGAAGGTATGCCAAGGGGTACGTGAGATTTTTTTTTTAATATTCTAAAAATAGCAACTATTCAAAAATCCATTATAAATATATTTATTGAAAAATACTTCAACAAAATATGAATGTAAGTTCATAAACTCAGTGAAGCACAAGCTCAGGTTTCTCACTAAAATGTCTGTCAAAAAGAACTGTGAAAAGAAATGCAACAATGCAATATTCAGCGTTGACAGCTAGATTTTTTGTGGACATGTTCCATAAATATTGATGTTAAAGATTTCTTTTTTTGTGAAGAAATGTTTAGAATTAAGTTCATGAATCCAGATGGATCTCTATTACAATCCCCAAAGAGGGCACTTTAAGTTGATGATTACTTCTATGTGTAGAAATCTTTATTTATAATTGAATCACTTGTTTATTTTTCAACAAGTTTTTAGTTATTTTTTTAAATCTTTTTTTCCAAATAGTTCAAGAAAGACCACTACAAATGAGAAATATTTTGCACTGTTATACAATTTAATAAATCAGAAACTGATAACATAGTGCTGTATTTTACTTCTTTATCTCTTTTTTTCAACCAAAAATGCTTTGCTCTGATTAGGGGGTACTTGAATAAAAAAAAATTCACAGGCGGGTACATCACTGAAAAAAGGTTGAGAACCACTGATCTAGATACTCACAGAGCAGAAGTTTGCATGCTGTCATTTTTTGTGTAACATTTATGGCAAGTGTTCTTCAAAAAATGGTGTGTGGTTCTAACCTCAACCACATTTTTTGGACCAAATTGTAAACATTTTCAAGTTTCATAGATGCTAAATTGCTAATAGAAGCAAAATTTATCAAAATATTGAATGCATGGTAAAAACAGCAACAATCTCCCCTCTGAAGCTGTGCACATCAGAATTGCTAAAGTACAAACTCAATTAGGAACACCACTACTTAGTTTAAAGAAAAATACTGCTTTAAAGCCATACAAAATTCAAGCATTTCTTCATTACTTGTGTTGTAATATTCATTCAAAATGCCACCACAGAAAGGTACCAGGGTTGGCTTCGAGGATACATGGGAAGTCAACCCCAGGAAGGGAAAATTGTTTACAGCTTCAAAACCTTCACAGTACGCACACAGTCGCTATTTCTATGCATTACGTTTTGCACATGTGGTTTTGCTCCCACAGCACTGATATTGTAGACATGTCCCTCTGTCGGTATGTTTGACTTAAGTTATGCCGCAACACGATAGGCCGAGCCACTCGACCCCCTCCCGACCCCATTGTACCTGTTAAACATTTCAAGTCTAAGACTGCTTCTGGAGTCGCGTGCGAAGCTCTGAAGGTTCAAAGCGTGCAGTGGTACATGTGAATAGTATTCCTTTTATGCTGAATTTAAGACTGTAGGAAGATTTATATTTTTTAACAAATTACTTTCAAAGAAGATATGACAGTATAATGTATCTACACACCTTTTCTATAGAGACAATGTTGTTTTAAATGATGATGGCCAACATTACTAATAAATACTCCTTTTTATAGACTTTAATAGTGTTCTGATGACAGACAACTATTACATGATGAGAGCTTGCGATTGTTCTTGATTACTAGCATCTAACGCGCTGATTAGCCACCAGTGGAGGTTTTCCTCTGAGCTCCGACCTCGCTTATCAAGATGGGCAACTGTTCCCCTAAGCGCCCGACACAGGAAACAAGGGATGGCGTATGTTCATGAAGGGAGGGTAGCATGGAATAGTATTGAGCGTTCAACTCGGGGGGGAAAGGAAAGGAGTGTCATGTACATCCTCTGCATTCCAGTTTGACACCCCCACCGAACAAAACAGCAAATTAAAAAGTATTTTTAAGTATCTTATACTTCTCAGCACTAAATTGGAAACATACAACAACGTAGTGTACACAACAGCAGGGATGTATATCTATTGGCCAGTGCATTACTGGATCGCTAGTAGTACGGTTGAAGAAGTGCAGTAGCGGCGGTCGTGAGTAAAGCGAGTCACTTAACAGATACTAACTCTTATTAGCGTGCGTGACTTTGAGGGACTTTTGAGGAAGAAATAGTGCTGTGTGACAAACTTAAGTATGGTGTTGCTTCCTTATTTGTGATTACTATCAAGCTGATATCATCGACCCGTGTCTTTTTTTGATGTGTAGAAGCGGCACTTGAACCGAATGTCACAGCGTTTCATACTGGATTTAAAAAAAATACCGATACCAATATCATTTGTCCAGAATTGTAACGGTCTTCCTGGACCGACCCCCGTTAGGTACTCAATATACATCCCTACTCAACAGACATTTTGGAGAACAAACGTATGCATGATGTGACTTTGCCAACTACTGGTGTAGCGTTCTTTAGCAGGTTGGAGTCAATGGGGTGGAATACTGCACTTGCATACCTGCCAACTTTTGAAATCAGAAAAACCTAGTAGCCAGGGTCCAGGGGCCGCAGGCCCCGGTAGGTCCAGGACAAAGTCCTGGTGGGGGGTTCAGGCTTCGCCCCCCGACGCAAAATGATTATTAGCATTCAGACAGGTTAAAATGTTGCTAAAACCATCACTTTTCTATCAGTCACAGTGACTTTTCAAAACAAAAATATTACAGCAAAAATCATATGGGTTGATTGACATGTTTATTCTGTAAGCTAACTTCAATAGTTTGAAATTATTTTGACAGTTAATGCCAGTTATCCTGTCAACCTTTCACAAGACTTCAATTTGTTAATTGAAAGTATAAACAGTATAAACACATTTTACAGTAAACAAATGGTAAAACAGTACTAAACAATTCCATTAAAAAAAAAATTGGTGTCATTATTAACTTTCTGTCCAAGCTTGTATAATCTACTGCCTTGTTCAATTGTATAAAATATTCTGTGCCTAAAATTCACATTTCTATCACAATTATCATACTATAAACATGGTAAGCTAACTTCATTAAAATTAATAGTCCTGTCAATAGCATGGAATTACAATTCAAATGTAGTTTTTTTGTAAGCCTTTCAAAAGAATTCAAAATATGAAAAATTAATGAAAATTAATTTAAGCCATCAGACACTTGAAAAGTGGCACATCACATCTCTAATGTAATCATTTTAAATTTTCAACAGAAATAGCACTGCAAAAATATTAAGGACATACTTCTGTATTTTGGTAGTTATGCTGTCAACATTTAACAAGATTTCTTCAACTTGGACTTGAAAGCATAAATAGTATAAACACTTTTAACAGTATAACAGTACTAAACAATTCCAATAGATAACATTGGTGTCATTACCTTTTTGTGGCTAAAATCCGAAAAACGTTGACAGTTTTCCACTTGTATCGCTAGCAACGGCATTAGACTTGTGTTTTTTTGTCCCAACGTGGTCTTTTACATCGCTAATTCCTCCGTGTCCGATCGAAAAATCTTGTCTGCACAAGGTGCAATTCGCGTAGTTTTCACCCTTTTTGGAACGGATAATTATTCCCGGATAGGCTTTTGAATATTCTTTACGGAATGACTGCAGTTTTATTTTCGGTTTAAGACTCGTTTGCGATGTTTCTCCGGCTGATTCCATGATCGTTCGCTCGTTTGGAAACAATGGCAACAGGTGACTCGTGCTTGGCAGCGGTGCTATAAATAGCCTCGCGCATTTAAATTTTTTTTTATTTTTTTTTAATTAATGAAAAACCGTATTTTTTATCACTGCAACCGTAACCCGGAATAGGTTGATGAAAACCGTACTAATTACGGGAAAACCGCAGTAGTTGGCAGGTATGCACTTGGATCCAAGCTGGCCCCGATGGCCTTTCTGGTGACATTTAAGGGATGGGTGGTGACTAGAGATGTCCCGGCCGATAAATGCTTTAAAATGTAATATCGGAAATTACCGGTATCGGTTTCAAGAAGTACCTACTCAGTGGCCTAGTGGTTAGAGTGTCCGCCATGAGATCGGTAGGTTGTGAGTTCAAATCCCGCCCGAGTCATACCAAAGACTATAACAATGGGAGCCGTTACCTCCCTGCTTGGCACTCAGAATCAAGGGTTGGAATTGGGGGTTAAATCACCAAAAATTATTCCCGGGCGCGGCCACCGCTGCTGCTCACTGCTCCCCTCACCTCCCAGGGGGTGATCAAGGGTGATGGGTCAAATGCAGAGAATAATTTCGCCACACCTAGTGTGTGTGTGACAATCATTGGTACTTTTACTTTAACTTTAACTTAAGTAAAATTAAGGACTTTTTAAAACACCCCTGTACGGTGCGGTACATATCCGGTAAAACACGGACGTAGGGCATACTTGCCAACCCTACCGATTTTCCTGGGAGACTCCCGAATTTCAGTGCCCCTCACGAAAATCTCCCGGGGCAACCATTCTCCCGAATTTCTCCCGATTTCCACACGAAAAACACTATTGGGGGCGTGCCTAAAAAGCACTGCCTTTAGTGTCCTCTACAACAGTGGTCCCCAACCTTTTTGTAGCTGCGGACCGGTCAACGCTTGAAAATGTGTCCCGCGGACTGGGGGGTGGGGGGGTGATGGGGGTGATTTTTTATTTATTTATTTTTTTAAATAAAGAAATACAATCATGTGTGCTTACGGACTGTATCCCTGCTGACTGTATTGATATACATTGATATATAGTGTATATATATATATATTGTGTTTTTATGTTGATTTAATTTTTTTTTTAAACTTTTTTTTTTTTTTCCCCTTGTGCGGCCCGGTACCAATCGGTCCGTGGACTGGTAGCGGGCCACAGCCCGGTGGTTGGGGACCACTGCTCTACAACCTGTCGTCACATCCGCTTTTCCTCCATACAAACAGCGTGCCGGCCCAGTCACATAATATATGTGGCTTATACACACACATAAGTGAATGCAAGCCATACTTGATCAACAGACATACAGGTCACACTGAGGGTGACCGTATAAACAATTTTAACACTGTTACAAATATGTGCCACACTGTGAACCCACACCAAACAAGAATGACAAACACATTTCGGGAGAACACCCGCACCGTAACACAACATAAACACAACAGAACAAATACCCAGAACCCCTTGCAGCACTAACTCTTCCAGGACACTACAATATACACCCCCCACTACCACCAAGGCCCCCCACCCCCTGAATTCGGAGGTCTCAAGGTTGACGAGTATGCTCTAGTATACTCTGGACTGAAGCTGTGTGCCGTCATTGTTTTTGTAGCTGTTGTTTTGAGGCATGTTTAAAAAAAAAAATAATAATAATGCACTTTGTGAAAGTCAAAGTATAGTATTTCCCATAGTTGTAGTGGGTATCAGGATTATCTCAGAGAGAGCATTTCCCGAATTCCAAGCTGTTTTGAGGCATGTTAAAAAAAATAATGCACTTTGTGACTTCAATAATAAATATGGCAGCGCCATGTTGGCACTTTTTTCCATAACTGGAGTTGAAGTTGTTCTCTTATTTTGGAAAACCTTGTTTTTGATTCATTGATTGATTGATTGAAACTTGTATTAGTAGATTGCACAGTACAGTACATATTCCGTACAATTGACCACTAAATGGTAACACCCCAATAAGTTTTTCAACTTGTTTAAGTCGGGGTCCAGTTGGGTTTTTCAACTTGGTTAAGTCGGGGTCCACGTTAATCAATTCATGGTAAAGCTACATTGTTTAATGCATCCAGCGGGGCATCACAACAAAATTAGGCATAATAATGTGTTAATTCCACGACTGTATATATTGGTAGATATCGGAATCGGTAATTAAGAGTTGGACAATATCGGAATATCGGCAAAAAAGCCATTATCGGACATCTCTAGTGGTGGCCTTTCAAATTGCTATGCAGTGTGTCACACGTGGACATGATCATGCCTTCACTGTAAGCAGCATTTATCATCTAAATAAATGTGTTTTTATTAAGTCAGTTCTAACTCTAACCCTGTTATTTAAGAAGTGTCTTAAACAATACCACCGCTTTTCACCAGCTAGAATATACACACATCATGTTTTATAGGCCATATTTGTTCAATCGACATGGTTCCAAATTGTAATGATGATTTTATTTTTTTTCTCAAGATGGTGCCGCTGTCATGGCTGCGCTCTTGTGTATCCTCTTTTTGTGTTCTCGATGTTTCCTTCTTGTTTTCATGTGTTTTTTTTGGATCCTGGCTCGGGCCCTGTCGGGACTACGCAACAAGAGGTGGCACTTTCGTGACTTCTGCGGTGCTTTTTTGCATGCATACATGCATGCATGCATACATGCATACATGCATACATGCATACATGCATACATACATGCATACATACATGCATATATATACATATACATATATACACACATATATATATACAGGTAAAAGCCAGTAAATTAGAATATTTTGAAAAACTTGATTTATTTCAGTAATTGCATTCAAAAGGTGTAACTTGTACATTATATTTATTCATTGCACACAGACTGATGCATTCAAATGTTTATTTCATTTAATTTTGATGATTTGAAGTGGCAACAAATGAAAATCCAAAATTCCGTGGGTCACAAAATTAGAATATTACTTAAGGCTAATACAAAAAAGGGATTTTTAGAAATGTTGGCCAACTGAAAAGTATGAAAATGAAAAATATGAGCATGTACAATACTCAATACTTGGTTGGAGCTCCTTTTGCCTCAATTACTGCGTTAGTGCGGCGTGGCATGGAGTCGATGAGTTTCTGGCACTGCTCAGGTGTTATGAGAGCCCAGGTTGCTCTGATAGTGGCCTTCAACTCTTCTGCGTTTTTGGGTCTGGCATTCTGCATCTTCCTTTTCACAATACCCCACAGATTTTCTATGGGGCTAAGGTCAGGGGAGTTGGCGGGCCAATTTAGAACAGAAATACCATGGTCCGTAAACCAGGCACGGGTAGATTTTGCGCTGTGTGCAGGCGCCAAGTCCTGTTGGAACTTGAAATCTCCATCTCCATAGAGCAGGTCAGCAGCAGGAAGCATGAAGTGCTCTAAAACTTGCTGGTAGACGGCTGCGTTGACCCTGGATCTCAGGAAACAGAGTGGACCGACACCAGCAGATGACATGGCACCCCAAACCATCACTGATGGTGGAAACTTTACACTAGACTTCAGGCAACGTGGATCCTGTGCCTCTCCTGTCTTCCTCCAGACTCTGGGACCTCGATTTCCAAAGGAAATGCAAAATTTGCATGGTTGGGTGATGGTTTGGGGTGCCATGTCATCTGCTGGTGTCGGTCCACTCTGTTTCCTGAGATCCAGGGTCAACGCAGCCGTCAACCAGCGAGTTTTAGAGCACTTCATGCTTCCTGCTGCTAACCTGCTCTATGGAGATGGAGATTTCAAGTTCCAACAGGACTTGGTGCCTGCACACGGCGCAAAATCTACCCGTGCCTGGTTTACGGACCATGGTATTTCTGTTCTAAATTGGCCCGCCAACTCCCCTGACCTTAGCCCCATAGAAAATCTGTGGGGTATTGTGAAAAGGAAGATGCAGAATGCCAGACCCAAAAACGCAGAAGAGTTGAAGGCCACTATCAGAGCAACCTGGGCTCTCATAACACCTGAGCAGTGCCAGAAACTCATCGACTCCATGCCACGCAGCATTAACGCAGTAATTGAGGCAAAAGGAGCTCCAACCAAGTATTGAGTATTGTACATGCTCATATTTTTCATTTTCATACTTTTCAGTTGGCCAACATTTCTAAAAATCCCTTTTTTGTATTAGCCTTAAGTAATATTCTAATTTTGTGACACACGGAATTTTGGATTTTCATTTGTTGCCACTTCAAATCATCAAAATTAAATGAAATAAACATTTGAATGCATCAGTCTGTGTGCAATGAATAAATATAATGTACAAGTTACACCTTTTGAATGCAATTACTGAAATAAATCAAGTTTTTCAAAATATTCTAATTTACTGGCTTTTACCTGTATATATATATATATATATATATACATATACATATATACATATACATATACATATACATACATACATATGTAATATAAATATACAAC
>NC_084573.2:34342500-34400000 GCF_033978685.3 Nerophis lumbriciformis
ATTATGTTGTGCTAAAATATCCATCCATCCCATCCATTTTCTACCGCTTATTCCCTTTGGGGTCGCGGGGGGCGCTGGAGCCTATCTCAGCTACAATCGGGCGGAAGGCGGGGTACACCCTGGACAAGTCGCCACTTCATCGCAGGGCCAACACAGATAGACAGACAACATTCACACTCACATCCACACACTAGGGCCAATTTAGTGTTGCCAATCAACTTATCCCCAGGTGCATGTCTTTGGAGGTGGGAGGAAGCCGGAGTACCCGGAGGGAACCCACGCAGTCACGGGGAGAACATGCAAACTCCACACAGAAAGATCCCGAGCCCGGGATTGAACCCAAGACTACTCAGGACCTTCGTATTGTGAGGCAGATGCACTAACCCCTCTGCCACCGTGAAGCCCTGTGCTAAAATAAATAAACTAAATTAATAAGGACTATGTTTCCTAAATAATCTGTCAATAAATTAAAGTGCAAATGCAAAAACAAGCTTCACAACTTTAGTCATCATTTTTGTGCTTAAGAAACTTTTCTATGACTTTCTGACTTCTTCTGTTTGTTTGATATTGTTATTACTGCCACAAGTGGTGGAAAAGTGTATGACAACTGAGTACCACTGCGGCCGATATTGACCACACATGAAGAACAGATATTTTTTTGGCGGCCTTCTATCGAGGCTCAACAATGATTATAGTTAAAAACACTGGTCTACTAAACATGTAATTGTGGTTCTTTGGTCTAAATTTTGCAAAGATTATGTTTTACAGACCATCTTCAAGCCGATTTTTGGCCATCTATTCAGAATGCGCCGCTTTTTGGGCTGTCTTATTTACGTGCCTCCACTTTGACTGAGTCTTCTCTCTGTCGGGTAGTTTTTAACGCTTCCATATTGAGTCTACTGACGGTGAGTTATACAGTAATTTGTATTAAAAATGGCAACAGCGAAGGATGCATGTGCATGAACGAACCAGTCTGCTCCACAACAAGAGGATAGAGAAAATAGGGAACTTATTGACTACAACGTCAGACTATAATGGCGGACTTGCAAAGCTCTTCGGGAAAATCTCTACGATATAATACCATAAATGGAGATATCCGCTGACATCACACTTGGGAAAAACGTCACAATGGGCAAATTCCAAACAACTCGTTTGGCGGAAGTACAAACCCTGTTTCCATATGAGTTGGGAAATTGTGTTAGATGTAAATATAAACGGAATACAATGATTTGCAAATCATTTTCAACCCATATTCAGTTGAATGTGCTACAAAGACAACATATTTGATGTTCAAACTGATAAAAAAAAAAAAATTTTGCAAATAATCATTAACTTTAGAATTTTATGCCAGCTACACGTGACAAAGAAGTTGGGAAAGGTGGCAATAAATACTGATAAAGTTGAGGAATGCTCATCAAACACTTATTTGGAACATCCCACAGGTGAACAGGCAAATTGGGAACAGGTGGGTGCCATGATTGGGTATAAAAGTAGATTCCATGAAATGCTCAGTCATTCACAAACAAGGATGGGGCGAGGGTCACCATTTTGTCAACAAATGTGTGAGCAAATTGTTGAACAGTTTAAGAAAAACCTTTCTCAGCCAGCTTTTGTAAGGTATTTAGGGATTTCACCATCTACGGTCTGTAATATCATCAAAGGGTTCAGAGAATCTGGTGAAATCACTGCACGTAAGCAGCTAAGCCCGTGACCTTCGATCCCTCAGGCTGTACTGCATCAACAAGCGACATCAGTGTATAAAGGATATCACCACATGGGCTCAGGAACACTTCAGAAACCCACTATCAGTAACTACAGTTGGTCGCTACATCTGTAAGTGCAAGTTAAAACTCTCCTATGCAAGGCGAAAACCGTTTATCAACAACACCCAGAACCGCCGTCGGCTTCGTTGGGCCTGAGCTCATCTAAGATGGACTGATACAAAGTGGAAACGTGTTCTGTGGTCTGACGAGTCCACATTTCAAATAGTTTTTGGAAACTGTGGACGTCGTGTCCTCCGGACCAAAGAGGAAAATAACCATTCAGATTGTTATAGGCGCAAAGTTGAAAAGCCAGCATCTGTAATGGTATGGGGGTGTATTAATGCCCAAGACATGGGTAACTTACACATCTGTGAAGGCCAGACCTGTCTCCCATTGAAAATGTGTGGCGCATTATGAAGCCTAAAATAGCACAACGGAGACCCCCGGACTGTTGAACAACTTAAGCTGTACATCAAGCAAGAATGGGAAAGAATTCCACCTGAGAAGCTTCAAAAATGTGTCTCCTCAGTTCCCAAACCTTTACTGAGTGTTGTTAAAAGGAAAGGCCATGTAACACAGTGGTGAACATGCCCTTTCCCAACTACTTTGGCACGTGTTGCAGCCATGAAATTCTAAGTTAATTATTATTTGCAAAAAAAAAAATTTTTTTATGAGTTTGAACATCAAATATGTTGTCTTTGTAGTGCATTCAACTGAATATGGGTTGAAAATGATTTGCAAATCATTGTATTCCGTTTATATTTACATCTAACACAATTTCCCAACTCATATGGAAACAGGGTTTGTATGAAGGAAGGCAAGATTGTTTTATATATATCTCGTCCGCCGTGCCTCAATGGTTGATTTCAAAATTTCAGAACTTATGCAGATCTCAAATAAACAAAAACAGTTACCAATCGATAAAAAAGATGGTTTTGCATAATAGGTCCCCTTTCGTTTAAACTGTGTTCAGTGCGAGACTAAGGGCTCAAAACCCTGACTGATAAGAGTAGAATGTATTTTGCAAACATTCCTTGAGGTCTTATAATCTAAACCCACACTACAGAAAATGCATTCAAAAAGACGTAAAATATGAATATTTTGCTTTTTCTTTGGCTTCTCTGTGCAATTACAGTAGAAGAACCTGGTGGGAGACAAAGAAGTTACTAAACAACCGATTTTCCGGACATACTAATACTCCAGCATCAGGGGCGTCACTAGCTTTTAAGGACAGGGGGGCTTAGCCCCCAGGAGATGCACAGAATGCGAGCGAACGTTACGCACAAGCACAAAACTTCACAAACAGCTAACAAAGACTTAAAAATTATTCATTGTTATTATTATTATTTTTTTTAAATGCACGGGACGAAATGAAATGCTCCCCGGGACGATGGCTTTTAACCATTTTTTTCTTTTTCTTTTTATGTATTTATTCATTTTACATTTTATATTAAATGTCTTGGTTTTTCCTCCCTCTGAAAATCCTATGAAATGTTTAACAAGCCATCCTATAATAATACAACAGCTATTAATGTAACAATACAATAAAACAAATATATTTAATGATGTTTTTTTCATTATTTTAACAATAGGCTAATGTACATTACTTTATATAGATTCTACAAGAAACACAAAACTTAAAAACTAAATGATTTACAATTGCACACACAAGGTTTCGTGCAGCTTCACTCATTGTAAAGGAAGATAATGTGCTTCGTACACCTGCAGGACCGCAAGCAAGGTCGCAGAGAAAATGCGGACTGGAATTTGAGTGATGTGGACATTTTCTATATGAACAAGTGGAATGGATTGGACACCGACGCACTAAAGGGGCTCTCTACCTTACGCTACGAAGTGAGGGGAAACTGAGTGGGCCACTTTATAATGAATATGTATTTGTAAAAAAAAATATATATATATATATATATATATATATATATATATATATATATATATATATATATATATATATATATAAAACACCAAATTATTTAGGGGGGCTTGAGCCCCCCTAAAATAGGCCTAACAACGCCAATGTCCAGCATTAACAAGTAGTATTCTACAGTCTGTGAAGAATGTCACGGTATATTTGACGCTATGCGGTGTCAGTTGCGTAGTGGTCAAAAAAGAAGAAAAGAGTGTTTACTCAGTTATTAATAGGGTGAGCTGCGATTAAAGCAGCATATAACTGTTGCAGTCAAGGATGAATGACTGTTCAGTGGAGCATAAATCCTGCTGTTCAAGCATGTCTTGAAACAAAACAATACATATGGCCGCTGCCAAATATCAGAGCAAAAACTCTACGGCCTACATTGATGTGGTAATGAGTTTATGCTATCTTTCAACATTTGGAAGCCATTTCCAAAAGCTCCAAGCAAATCGCTCCAAAACAAACATAAATGTGTTGCTGGCATTGATGAACTGCTCTTGCTCATTCACAAAGTCTCTAAGCCCAAAAGGCTAATAGTAAGGCCAATTTGAACTCCTATTTTCACATTGTGGGAGCTGCAGATCAGAACCTGAGGGTCCAATCAGAGCTGTCAGCCTGGATGGTTTCCAGTGGGAAAGGAAGCACGGGCATGTATAGTATGTAGTAATGTAGTAATGATGCCCCAAGAACAACACTGGAGCCCTAATGAGCAGTCACTTCAACAGGACAAGAAAAACACAACTCTATTTGACAAACTATGTTTTCTATTTTAGACTCCACCTCAGATTTCGCATCTTGGCAGTCTTACAAATAGAAGTTAAACTATACTCACATATCTTGCAGTGATTTATTGCCTCGTTGCATGGCGGCTTGTTTCAAAGATGTGAGCAAACATTGCTGGCATTAGCAAGTTTTTTAGATCATGTGCTGCTCACTTGAAGTGTTAGGCCATAATGTGCAAATCAGAACAAGCACAACATTTGACCCGAAACATTGAGGCCTTGTTCAAACTGGAGGTCAAAATGAGATTTTTTTTGCCCATATGCGACCTGTATCGGAATTTTTCCTATTCGACCCAGGCCTCTTTCGTATGTGGATACAAATGAGATATTTGTATGTGTGATGCGTCCTCAATGTGAACGCTCCCGCGCTCAGGTCGCATCCATCTGACCAGAACATCATCAAAAAGCAATAATTGTTCGCCAAAATAGACAATTACAAAATAAATAGTTGACAACGGAGCAGTAAACAGGTGAAAATAATATGTTTTAGGAACTCAAGTGAAAGTCTCCGACTACTTGCCCACAGACATGCTCTTTAAGCAGACAACCAGTCATCGAAGTAAAATATCCTGTAAAAATGCCAGAGCGAAAATACTTGTTCTCTTCCTTCTTAATTTTCTACACGCTATATCGATATACTCGATATATCGCGGGTTTGTCTCTGTGCGATATAGAAAATGACTATATCGTGATTAGGGATGTCCCGATCCGATATTTGGATCGGATCGGCTGCCGATATTTGCCAAAAATTGCGTATCGGCAAGGCATGGGAAAATGCCGATCCAGATCCAGTTTAAAAAAAAACTCCGGTCCGCGTTTTCCAACGCACCTATTTAAATAATACATTCCACTTTTCTGCTGCTCCGTAATTTCCGTTCCGCATTTTCCAGCACACCTTCAACACATCCACACGTCTGTGGAATCTCACGCAGTTGCTTTTAGCTGCTGGCATTACACGACAGGCTCTTCTCACTCTTTCCTGTGTCTCCCTCTCACAGACAGCGAGCGCACCTTCTTACACACGTCACATACTGTCACGTCATACGTCACATACGTATACGTCCTCCCCGAGCAGAGAGCGAGGTAGCGGCATGGCTAACGTTAGCTGTGATGCTAGCGCAGCCGCTAAGGTGCGCGCCTGCTCAAGCGTCCTCTGCGCACGGCAAATCTATGCCACGCACAAAATCAAATAAAAAAAATAAGCGCATAATAATTTTCGACACACGGACACGACAGAGACAACAGTTTTCGTCATCATTGTTCAAATATTGTGACGTCTGTCGAGACGCTTATCTCCATTCGGTGCCACACGTCAAGACTCCACACCATCAAAATGGCAAAAATTTCCACATCAACACCGTATGAAAAAATTAGTGATTCTTTTAGTTGTGATTTCATTCTCTGCATGAAAGTTTAAAAGTAGCATATATTAATGCAGTATGAAGAAGAATGTTTTAATGTAGACATGCAAGCCTTGAAAGAACATTTTGAAAATCAAGACTACATTTCCTGCAAATGGGTGCATTTCTACCCTATATTTTAACTTTAGATTTATTCTCATATCAAACTCTTTTGGCTGTCTTTTTGACACTTACATCAGGCGCCCCCTCCACACCCTGGATTATAAATAATGTAAATAATTCAATGTGATTATCTTGTGTGATGACTGTATTATGATGATAGTATATATCTGATAGTATATATCTGTATCATGAATCAATTTAAGTGGACCCCGACTTAAACAAGTTGAAAAACTTATTGGGGTGTTACCATTTAGTGGTCAATTGTACGGAATATGTACTTCACTGTGCAACCTACTAATAAAAGTCTCAATCAATCAATCAAAACACATAGAATCATCATACTGCTGTGATTATATGCATCAAGTGTTCATTCAAGGCTAAGGCAAAATATCGAGATATATATCGTGTATCGCAATATGGCCTTAAAATATCGCAATATTAAAAAAAGGCCATATCGCCCAGCCCTAGTTCAATGATGCCATTTCTGTTTGTCATGTATAATTTTGTCTATTTTGTGTTTATCCTTGAATAAACAGGTCAGTTTCTTGTTACCAACCATTGTGTATTATTCAAACTCCCCTAATTCAGCTGGCTAGTTGTTATCAAGAGTACTAAAACCCTTTTCAACATGATTCTGACAACTAAGTAGGCTAAATAACTTTAAACTTTAATACATGCTCGGATAGGCCAGTATCGGTATCGGTCAGTATCGGTATCGGATCGGAAATGCAAAAACAATATCGGTATCGGATCGGAAGTGCAAAAACCTGGATCGGGACATCCCTAATCGTGATATTGGAGTATACGTTCTCACGCAGTTGCTTTTAGCTGCGGGCATTACACTACAGGCTCTTCTCACTCTTTGTTGTCTCTCCTTCTCACAGAGACGTAAAACAAGCGCACCTTTTTACATACGTCACATACGTATACGCCCTCCCGGAGCATGGGTAACGTTAACTGTGGTGCGAGTGGTAATACGAGAGAAAGAAGGTGCGAATCTGGTAACAAATTTAATCAATTTAATTATAGTACTCAGTAAAAGGTTTATTTTTAAGGCCAAAAACAGATATTCACTTAGTATTACTTTTTTTAAAACATTTATTCAGTATTTTTTAACTTTAGAAAGTTACATGGTTGAAAATGATAATGATGCCAAAAAACATTAAAAAAGATGGGAAGTCCTCAAAGGCTTATGTTGAAAGTGTAATTATGTTTATAGATTGTTGTTGTGTTCCCTAATTTTGAGTGACCTGAACATAATCTGGACTGTACATAATTTTTTTTTTTTTTCAGTGTACATGAATGAAGGTGTGTGTTGCTGAACCCGACTTGGACATTATCTGGACTGGACCTGGTTTTAAAAACCCTTTAAACAAATCTAATTTCATTTACAACCTGGTCTGGTGAAGATAGGGTCCTTTTTTTCTTTTTTTAGATAAAATAAATAAATATTTTCTTGGATAAAAAAGAAAGTAAAACAATATAAAAATAATTACATGGAAAAAAAAAGAAAATAAATAGTAATTAAATGAAAATGTTAGTGGACCAGCAGCACATACAATCAAGTGTGCTTCAGGGACTGTGTCCCTTGCAGAAGTGTTGTCCATGTTGTGGGAACCAGAATATTGGTAGCAGAAAGAAACAACCCCTTTTGTGTGAGTGGGTGTGTATGAGTGTGAATGGGGGAGGGAGGGTTTTTTTGGGGGGGTTGATGCACTAGTTGAAAGTGTATCGTGTGTTTTTTCTATGTTGATTTAATAAAAAAAATAAAATAAAATAAAAATGAAGGAAGAATTGATTCCTAAGAAAAACAGCACGGGGTCCATCGTCTGGGGGTGGTTTGGCTTCAAGCGGGAATATGTCGAACAGACAACCGTAATATGTCACGTGTGGGGCAAAAGCGCTGCTACGAAAAGTAGCATTACTGCTAACATGTAGCATCATTTGAAAAGTCACCTGCTAGAGAATGAAGAGTGTTTGAAACTCCACATGTCAACATCTCTGTTCGGTGCCACACCAACAAAATGCTGAGGCAACCATTTCCACATCAACACCGTATGAAAAAAATAGTCAACAACAGAAGGAGATAACGTCCGCAGGAACCTACCACATAGTGAAGGACATACACTATTTGATTTCCTATTATGCAGCTCATTTTTATTTGACACTTATTGAAATATCTTGTGTGACATCATGCACAAAAGTGCACTTTATATGTTTTAAACTATTGTAGTGGCATTCTGTACAAAAAGTGCACTTTAATTTAGTGTTGTTTTGATGTCATCTTAGTGACATCATGCACAAAAGTGCACTCATAGCTTGTTTTAAAATGTCTCTGACTATCTTGCACTTTCTGTTTTGAAATAACATGAATGTTTGTGCCACTGCTTAATAACTGTTTAATAAATACACTTTTGGTCAATTGACTTAGTTGGGATTTCCCTCTCTGCATGAAAGTTTAAAATGAGCATATAGTAATGCAGTATGAACACGAATGTTTTAATGTAGACACATAGAATCATCATACTGCTGTGATTATATGCATCAAGTGTTCATTCAAGGCTAAGGCAAAATATCCACATATATATCGTGTATCGTGACATGGCCTAAAAATATCCAGATATTAAAAAAAGGCCATATCGCCCAGCCCTACTACACGCAATAATTTGGTTCAGAAAATGTTGACTTTGATTGCACGAAATCCTTGAAATTGCCAAAAATGTGCCAGTGCTGAGATCGAGTAAAATCTGCAATGCGTGTGAGGTCATGACATCATGTCCGCATGCGGGTCAAATTGCATTTCACAGTCGTCTTGGACTCCATGCCACTGGACCCTGACCCGATTCTGTCAAGGATCGTGTGGTGACTGTATGTGCACCAGTCTCTCCACGTAAAACAAAGTCACGCACAGGCATCCTCCATAAAGGGATACACCCCTACCAGGAGGATCGTCATACTCGTTCGAGTGACCGCCGATGATGATGATGATTTCACATTAGAAACTGCAATTTGTTTTCTTGTAATGTGAACGGCCACTAAAAAGACCTGAATTAGACATCCGACCCTACAGTGTAAACGTAGCCACCTTAGATCTGTGCTAACAAGCTGAACATGAAGAGGGAGTTCATATTTTGGAAAGGAAGATGACTATAAATTGCCAAGAATCGCAACTTTAGACAACAATTTCAGTTTTGCAATGGTCCAAATCTAAAAATCAATGGGGTGACCTGAAAGCAAAATAGATGCCTTTGCAGATTTTGAGCACATCAATGCAAAAAAAAGGAGTGTCAATATGTGCCAAACTGCGACCCTTACCCCTTTCGGACATGTTGAACTGTGAACTGTAAACATTTTTAGTTTTGAGTAAGCACTTTCGAAATAAACTACTACCACTACTTCTACTACTACTACATTAAAAGAAAGCCAAGGACCGGGGGCGCCAGATTTTCCCTTCACTATTATTCCTATTTTGTATATTCTAGAGCAGTGTTTTTCAACCACTGTGCCGCGAAATACGGTCTTGTGTGCCGAGGGAGATGATGTCATTTCACCTAATTGGGTTAAAATATTTTTTGCAAACCAGTAATTATAATCCGCAAATAATGTGCCGTTGTTGAGTGCCTGTGCTGTCTAATGCGCGGCAGAGTAACCGTGTAATACTCTTCCATATCAGTAGGTGGCAGCAGGTAGCTAATTGCTTTGTGGATGTCGGGAACATTGTTTGTCGTGATCACAATATGCAGACGACAGTGGGAGGCAGTGTGCAGGTAAAAAAGTATCTAACGCTTAAACCAAAAATAAACAAAAGGCGAGTGCCGCTAAGAAAAGGCATTGAAGCTTAGGGATGGCTATGCAAAACGAAACTAAAACTGAACTGGCTGCAAAGTAAAGAAAAACAGAATGCTGGACGACAGCAAAGACTTTCAGCGTGTGGAGCAGCAGACGGCGTCCACAAAGTACATCCGTACATGACATGACAATCAACAACAAAATAGGAGCGCAAGACAAGAACTAAAACACTACACACAGGAAAACAGCAAAAAACTCTGAATAAGTCACGACGTGATGTGACAGGTCGTGACAGTACACCTACTTTGAGACAGCTATGGTGATGCATGGTTTGAATTTATATCAAATAATTGCGAGAACTACTTTTTATTGTCAATATTGGCTGCTGAATTTCATTTTTTTATGTTTTCCGCTAGTGGTGTGCCTCGGGATTTTGTGCCTTGGCTCGAAAAAGGTTAAAAAACACTTCTAGAGAACCAACATCCTCTACATAGAATTGTTTTTGTGTGTTTACGGACATTCTCCAAAAAAGCTAGTCAAATATCGTCTTTATGACAGTACTCCAATGTTTTTCAAATCTACTGCAAAAATGTGAGTTTCTCACAAGTTTTTTTAACTGAACTCGCAGGCCACGAGCCAAATAGCCTGCGAGAAAAAAAGAGAGGGCCTAAAATGTAACCTTGAGGAACACTACGAGTATAACTAATGAAGTTGAACAAATTACTACTGACTGTATCTGAAGTAAACATACAACAGCAACACATTAGTTACATAAATCATATTAGGAAAAAAAATGTAGGTTAAGTTTGGCCCCAGTGTTCTATATTTGCTAGTAAGGTTAAAATGTCAATGCAAGAATCTGCCAAACTGTTTACAATCGTCCAAGTTCCTCAATACAAAATGAGCACCCCAGTGTTTTTAAATTTTGAACTGAACTCGGGGGCAGGTATATGGCCCTATTCCCGGGCCGCCAGTTGAATAGCAATGCCCACCCAGCCCTACTTAAAAAAGTAAAATAAAGACGCATCATTAACAAAGTCTATTACTTGTTTTACGTTATCTTTTAATTAAAATATATTTGCTTGGATCATTCATTTTAGAGGTCGTGTGACACATTGTTTTTCGAAAAAAGGTTATACAGTTAATTGTTCCTTGTGGTCTAATTTTTTTGTTGTTCCATTTGTATTCATTAGGGCTGTAACGGTACGTGTATTTGTATTGAACCGTTTCGGTACGGGGGTTTCGGTTCGGTGCGCACGTGCACCGAACTAGTTTGCACGTTGTGTAAACAATACTCAAAATGCCGGACATTTGAGGCATTTAAGAAACTCCGCCCGGACAGATCTGCAAAAAAGGACATGTCCGGTGAAAAGAGGACGTATGGTCAGTCTATCCTAGCCCGATCACTGCTAGCATGCTAGCAAAAGAGGACATGTCCGGTGAAACCGGACTAGGATAGACTGACCATACGTCCTCTTTTCATCGGACATGTACTTTTTTGCGGGGCTGTCAGCGCGGACTTTCTTAAATGTCTTAAATGTCCGGCATTTTGAGTTATGGTTGTGTGTATTTTCAATGTACGTTCAGGGTTAACAAGGGGTTAAAAACAAAACAAATTGTGCGCGCGGCAGCATTGGTGAGGGAGGGGCAGAGACAGAGAGAGAGATAGAGTTATGATAAACGCGCATGCGTCGCCAGGCTCTGCTTTTTATCCATAGATTTATCACATTTAATTTATTATTATCTATAGAAGGGGTGTCAAAAGTGTGCCCCGGAGGCCATTTGCGGCCCACAGCTAATGTTTTAAAGGCCCATGACACATTCTAAAAATGCTATTAAAATAAACAAAAACATAACAAAAGTGAAATAAAAAAGCTTAAAAGGTTAAATGTAATTTAGAACAAGTTGCAATGTTGACTAATAAAACAGAGCTGTTTTTTTTTTTTTCAAACTGTCATTGCTCAAAACATAATATTGAATCAAAATCAATGTTATTATGAATTATTGACCTATCTAAGATTCCGATTACGTCGCATCAAATATTCCACTAAGAAAAATATTTTTGGTGGAAGATTTTGCAAATTTGGTAAATAAATAACCAAAAAATTTATATTTTGTGGTTTTCTTACTGTACCGAAAATGAACCGAACCGTGACCTCCAAACCGAGGTACGTACCGAACCGAAATTTTTGTGTACCGTTACACCCCTAGTATTCACTGCATAATTATGTATGAACAATTTAGTTATATGTTTCTCTGTGGGTCTACATAAACAAAGTATATTATTTATGACATGGATATATTTCCTTCCTTCTTTTTTTTTTTAAGTCTTGCAGCTTCAAATGCCAATGTATTTTGCAAAAAAAAAAAAACACAAAATTGGAACATTTCCTAGTAGAAAAGAAAAAAATGTTTACTGAAAATGTGTGTGTGTTGAAGCACTAAAAATGTGCCATTCAGCACAACAATGCAACTTTTATCAGCTATTTTACTATAGATTTTTACAAAAAAAAAATGTTTGCATTGTTGCATTGCAGTGTTAAACTGTTTAAAAACTGAACTGAAACTGAACACTCGTGCAAGGCAAACCTGCCTCTTAAATAAGTCAACAAACTTTGACAGTGACAAATTCATGCCTAAGAAGTTCAACTGGGTATAAAGTGTGTACTAAACAAGTGTTTGGCTTTGTCCCTTCAGTCATCCACAGAGGAAACCCATCCCTGTAAGGCAAAGTGCTGGAGGGGGGGGGTCAAAAAGAGGGGGTGTTCATTATGCAGGCCCAAGACTTCTGCTCTGTCATTGGCCATAACAAAAACCTGCATCAGTTTAAAAGCAGATGTCAATTTCTTCCCTCAATTCACTGTTAGTAAGTCAGGCTAACTGTGTGCGTGCGTGTGCGTGTGTGTGTGAGCGCACATTCTTGCATGAATGTGTGTTTGTGTGTGCAAGCGCCACAGACAGATAACTATAGTGTCTCAGGATGCCTGCGTACGCCACCAACATGAGGCTCAAGTTCCCCATCGTGGCCTTGGCTTTGGAGATTATCACCATCATCCTGTTTGCGGTCTTTGTGGTGTACGATGACGGCAAAGGTCACGGCCACGACGCGCACTCCAACGGCACGAGCGAACACAAATCGCCTATGGAGCTCTATCCTAGTAAGTCTGACTGGTGCTGCTGGATAAAGGATGCGCTGAGTGGGATATCGATATTAGTACAGAGGTCAAACACATGATTGGTGTTTTTGTATTGATTCTGCTCCGATTATAACACGTATAGTCCTTTATTGAAAGCATATTTGGTACCTAAACATGAGTTGAATTTGCCGCTGCATGCCTCACTAAAAGGCAGCACAGCTGTTATAGATGCAATGATGTCATATTTTCAAGCTGTTAAAAAAAAGGTCCTGTGATACACAAACTATTTTAGCATGATTCAAATCTCTTTCATATGACATCAATTTAATGAATGAATGCAACTTTCTTTTGAAGTGATTACAATAACTCTTGCCAACTTTACAAGCTGTCAACTTTTTTAGGTTACATTATGATGGCAAAAGACGTTTCTTTTTTCAGTTGGAATATTGTGAGTTTAATGTTAATGTTGTTACTGAAGGCAGTAACAGGAGTCAAGGGGGTTATGCTCTCCTCCATCCCACATGTCTAATCATCCAAAAAAGTACCCCCAGAGTATGTGTCGGGTGGCATCCTGTCATGGAAAAATGTTAATATAAATAAAGAATACGCATCTGCAACTTTCTTGCAGTTTGCTGCTGCATTCAAGTGCCTGATCACAGTTGGGTGTGGCAGGTGTGGCCGAGAGAGATAAGCTCATCGCTCAGTGCCACTTTTTGCTATATTGCTGCAGAATGACCATCTCAAGACCCCTGAGGGGTGCAGAGTGGACAGTAATTGATGTCATGAAAATAATGAGGAAAGTAAGGTATTCCAAAGTTACCTGCATGGGACGTTAAGGATTGTGGTCGTAGGCTTTAAATACATTTACATGTTTTGGAATATGCACGTTACTGGATACTGGGGAGTCTACGTATATGTGCAGTGTGTACATAAGGCAAATTATGGATATTTTATGGTGCAAAATTATCCTTCACATAAACATTTCCACCCCAAGGGGTAATCTCTCCTAATGAGCGTTGCCTAACGTCTGGGCATGATGCCAGACACTGTGGCTGCGTCCCAATTTTATCTCCTCATATTCAGCGCGCCATGTTCTTTAGTCACCACAAAAAGGGGGTGTCAAAATGAAAGCGAAAGCATCAAATACTTTATACCACAATGTATCACTGCAGGTGTAAGGCAAATGATACCGTTTGTACTTTTTGGTTTATTTTTTAAAGAACGATACCACATTTAACAGCATTACAGTAAATGGAAATGGAACCTCTCAGGATTAACACTCATAAATTCACTCACTCATTCATTCATTCACCTCAGCCTTTTACACATACCGCCATAACTGCAAGCGCTTTTACACAGCATCCAAAAAGATCATCAGATCCAGTATCGAGTGCGATTTTAAAAATAATTTAAGGGATAGTGACAATTGCTTTCAACACAACACACAGGAGAAGTGAGACAATAAACGAGGGATATTCAACTAAATTGTTTTGGGGGCAAACCTTTCCAGAAAGCTACGGATTAAGGTGACAACTTCTCACTTCACTGGTAGTGAAGTGAACGGAAGTGAATTATAATTTATACAGTGCTATTCTCTAGTGACTCAACATATTACATAGTAAAACCCATTATATCAGTTACATTTAAACCAGTGTGGGTGGCACTAAGAGCTGGTGGGCAAAGTATCTTGCCCATGGACACAACGGCAGTGACTAGGATGGCGGAAGCGGGGATCAAACCTGGAACCCTAAAGTCACTGGAACGGCCGCTCTACCAACCGAGCCACGCCGCCTCTAGTCTTATTTTGTATATTCCAGAAAACTAGTGTACCCTACAGTGGACATTTAATCTAAAGGTCATCTCGATGACAGCACTCTAGTTTTTTAAGAATCTACTGCAGTGTCTCACAAGTTGTTTTAACTTGAATTTGAATAGGCCAAATGATGAAAAAGAGAGGGCCTAAAATGGAACCTTGTGGAACACCACTAGTAAAACTAAAGAGGTTGAACAAATGACTGACTGCATCTGAGGTAAACAAGCTAAGGCAGCACCTTAGTGACATAAATCACATTATGAAAAAAAACAAATGGGACTGTGAAAAAGGAGACCACTTAAACGGGTGCCTTGAGGAACGCCTGAGTTTAGTAAATCACAATTTTGGTACTAGTGTTCTATGTTTACTAGCAGGGTTAAAATGTCAATGCAAGGATCTGCCAATGTCTTTACAGTGGTCCAAGTTCCCGTGGGAGATGATCTAATTTCACCTATTTGGGTTAAAAATATTTTTTGCAAACCAGTAATTATAATCTGCAAATTATGGGTTGTTGTTGAGTGTCGGTGCTGTCTAGAGCTCGGCAGAGTACCGTGTAATACTCTTCCATATCAGTAGGTGGCAGCCGATAGCTAATTGCTTTGTAGAAACAGCGGGAGGCAGCGTGCAGGTAAAAAGGTATCTAATGCTTAAACCAAAAATAGACAAAAGGTGAGTGCCCCTAAGAAAAGGCATTAAAGCTTAGGGATGGCTATGCAGAACGAAACTAAAACTGGACTGGCTACAAAGTAAACAAAAACTGAATGCTGGACGACAGCAAAGACTTACTGTGGAGCAAAGACAGCGTCCACAATGTACATCCGAACATGACATGACAATCAACAATGTCCTCACAAAGGATAAAAACAACTGAAATATTCTTGATTGCGAAAACAAAGTAGATCCTGGAAATATCGCTCAAAGGAAGACATGAAACTGCTACAGGAAAATGCCAAAAAAAGAGAAAAAGCTACTAAAATAGGAGCGCAAGACAAGAACTAAAACACTACACACAGGAAAACAGCAAAAAAATCCAAATAAGTCGGGGCGTGATGTGACAGGTGGTGACAGTACACCTACTTTGAGACAAGAGCTACATTGATGCATGCTTGGTTATGGTTTAAAGTCATATCCAACAATTGCGACAACTACTTTTTACCGTCAACTGAGTTTAGTTTTTTAATGATTTCTGCTGGTGGTGTGCCTCCGCATTTTTTCAACGCAAAAAATGTGCCTTGGCTCAAAAAAGGTTGAAAAACACTTCTCTATACAACAGGAGGACTCTTGTGCTTTAGGAATTTGGTGCAAAAATGTTTGTCTCCCAAGTTTTGAACTGTACTCGGGGGCCGGTATTGTGTCATTCCCTGGCCAGGATTGGCTCCTGGGCCGCCAGTTGACTGCCCTGCAATACCCTTACGCACCCTTGCCATTTTCTATAAATCGGACACCACCATGGTGCAGGGTAGATGTCTAGACTACCATGCTTAGTAAACATGGTAAAGCTGGTGTGCTATGGAGTTTAAAGCGAAATTGTTGCACACACATTGTATAAAAGGTGGCAAGATGCCAGTTTAACCATTTTAAGCAGTCAGTGCCATTTGATTGGTGAAGCTTATTAATTACTGCGAAAACATAGTAGTCAAGTCTGGTCGCTTATAAAAGGTCTCCGGTTTTGTAGTTTGTAAAATGACCCTTAAAAAAATATCATGACTACCATTGATGATCACCACCTTTCAAATAACTAATCATCAAACAAAGGTGCTGGATTCCTGTTTACTGGCTGCCATTAAGAATGTTATGCTACAAGGAATTTACCCCCATTGTCTTTCTAGTCTGATGGAATTGCCATAGATGGCGTCCATCACATCAACTAAACGACCAACTTCCTGTCTGAGGACGCACCCAGTCTAGCATCCCAGAATTACTGGTCCTCTTTAAGATTGGAGATGTACACGTACACTCCTAAAAAACACACTCTCTTCACTATACCTTCCCCCGTTTAAACCCTGTTATATGGACGTCATAGAAAAGCCGCGAAGTCGACTGGAACACCAGGAGCATTTTTCCCAGAATCCCACTGGGTATGATTGAATTGGTTTTCAAGTCAACAGGTGACGCCTGACAAAACAACCCCTGTGTAATCATTTCCACAGGGCAAATGAGTGAGCAGGAAATTAATAGCGTGAGGCCTGTGCTGAATTGACCACATTGCATAAAGTGTTCCGTCTAATTCAATTTCAGTACCGCCAAGGAGTTATCTACAGTGGCTAAATTGCGTCTTGCGTGACAAAGCACTAACCTCCTCCCTCTGTCATGTCCCCAGTGTTCCAGGATGTCCACGTCATGATCTTCATCGGCTTCGGCTTCTTGATGACTTTCCTGAAAAGATACGGCTTCAGCAGCGTGGGCATCAACTTGCTACTGGCCGCCTTCGGCCTGCAGTGGGGTCTCCTCATGCAGGGTATCTGGCATCTGGATGATGGCAAGATTAAAGTCAACATCTTCAAGTAAGACCAGAGCCTCGAGTGCTATTCCTGCACTTGCATCTAGGGTAGCAACATTTTGGAACACTTATCAAATTAATTCTTATGAATTCCATCTATCCTCATATATATTTGCAAAACTGCTGGTTAGTTTGTCACAGAAAACTCATAGGACGCAGGTGTCAAATTTAAGGTTCGGGTGCCGGATCTAGCCCGCCACATAATTTTATATGGACTGCGAAAGCCATCCATCCATCCATCTTCTTCCGCTTATCCGAGGTCGGGTCGCGGGGGCAGCAGCCTAAGCAGGGAAGCCCAGACTTCCCTCTCCCCAGCCACTTCGTCCAGCTCTTCCCGGCGGATCTCGAGGCGTTCCCAGGCCCACCCCAGATCACACCTCACTCCTACCCACTTCTCCAAAGTGGGCTGGCTCAGGGTGGAGGAAAGAGTAAAACAACTTGCACTGAGCCTAGTCCATAAAATCTGCTACACCTCCCTGATACCGAAGTACATGTCAAACTACTTCCTTAACATAAATGACCGCCATAACCACAACACCAGGGGGAGCTCCACTAACCACGTTAAACCCAGATTCCGATCTAACAAAGGTCTTAACTCATTCTCTTTCTATGCCACACGCTCCCAACAGGTGTAAAAGAAAGGGAATCTCTATCCTCCTTCAAAACCGCAATAAAAGTACACCTCCAGGCGACTACAACCCTAAACTAACACCCTCCCCGGATTGCAAATAATCAAATGTTACTTTTTCTTATGCTTTCTGATCTCTCTCTCTCTCTATGTCCACTACTTGCTGTACATATCCTACCAAGTCAGCCCTACACTGTTTCAATGTCCATTTCTCTGATGATGCAATTGTTGATGCTGATTGTTGATGACAGAAGTGTTGATACCAACCAAACCTAACCCCCCATCCCCCATCCATATCCCACACCCCGGATTGTAAATAATGTAAATAATTCAATGTATATACTCTGATGATTATCTTGTGTGATGACTGTATTATGATGTTAGTATATATCTGTATCATGAATCAATTAAAGTGGACCCCGACTTAAACAAGTTGAAAAACGTATTCGGGTGTTACCATTTAGTGGTCAATTGTACGGAATATGTACTTCACTGTGCAATCTACTAATAAAAAATTCAATCAATCAATCAAAAAAGCCGGGAGACATAGTCTTCCCAATGGGTCCTGGGTCTTCCCCGTGGCCTCTTACCGGTCGGATGTGCCCGAAACACCTCCCTAGGGAGGCGTTCGGGTGGCATCCTGACCAGATGCCCGAACCACCTCATCTGGCTCCTCTCCATGTGGAGGAGCAGCGGATTTACTTCAAGCTCCTCCCGGATGGCAGAGCTTCTCACCGTATCTCTAAGGGAGAGACCCGCCACCCGGCGGAGGAAACTCATTTTGGCCGCTTGTACCCGTGATCTTGTCCTTTCGGTCATAACCCAATGACCATAGGTGAGGATGGGAACGTAGATCGACCGGTAAATTAAGAGCTTTGCCATCCGGCTCAGCTCCTTCTTCACCACAACGGATCGATACAGCGTCCGCATTACTGAAGACGCCGCACCGATCCGCCTGTCGATCTCACGATCCACTCTTCCCTCACTCGTGAACAAGACTCCGAGGTACTTAAACTCCTCCACTTGGGGCAGGGTCTCCTCCCCAACCCGGAGATGGCACTCCACCCTTTTCCGGGCGAGAACCATGGACTCGGACTTGGAGGTGTCTATTCTCATCCCAGTCGCTTCACACTCGGCTGCGAACCGATCCAGTGAGAGCTGAAGATCCTAGCCAGATGAAGCCATCAGGAACACATCATCTGCAAAAAGCAGAGACCTAATCCTGCAGCCACCAAACCGGATACCCTCAACGCCTTGACTGCGCCTAGGAATTCTGTCCATAAAAGTTATGAACAGAATCGGTGACAAAGGGCAGCCTTGGCGGAGTCCAACCCTCACTAGAAACGTGTCCGACTTACTGCCAGCAATGCGGACCAAGCTCTGACACTGATCATACAGGGAGCGGACCGCCACAATCAGACAGTCCGATACCCCATACTTTCTGAGCACTCCACAAAGGACTTCCCGAGGGACACGGTTGAATGCCTTCTCCAAGTCCACAAAGCACATGTAGACTGGTTGGGCAAACACCCATGCACCCTCAAGGACCCTGCCGAGAGTATTGAGCTGATCCACAGTTCCACGACCAGGACGAAAACCGCACCGTTTTTCCTGAATCCGAGATTCGACTGCGAAAGCCTAGAAATAATATGCATAATTATAGTATTTTATATTTTCTTTAATAAATGTATTTGTTCTTTCCATCCAAGTACTGTAAAAACTTTAATATCCTCTAATAATGCATCAAAAATCATCGTACATTTGGGGTAAAATAAAAATAAATAATGTATGCTTGACGTATGATTTCAAAGCAAGTTCCATCCAAGTGTACACTATAAAAATGCCAAAATGAAAAAATTGCCGTCACCAGAATTCTTACATAAAAAAAAATTGTGATTCCGTTTTTTCAATTATAGTAATACACTAACAAAACAACAATTGCTGATTTACTGTAAAAAAAAAAAAACAACAACAATTGGCTGCTCAGTTGCCAGAATTTTACCGTAAAAAAATTGTGGTACCGGTTTTCAAGTTAGATTAGTTACAATAGATTATTCGGTAAAAAAAAACAAAAAAACTGGCAGCTTAATCAGCAGAATTTTATTGTGGTGCTGTTTTTTTTTTAAACACTGTAAAATTTACAGTACAAATCTGGTGACTGAACAGCAAGTTTTTTACCGCAAAATCTAAAAAAAATGTTTACTGTGTATGTAGAAAACTGTATAATAATCAAATGCACAGGCAACTGTGTAATATAATGAGGATAATCATTAAACATGTATATTCATATGTTATTCACTGTTACAAGCGTCCCCCTGAGGGCAGCCATAACTGCAAAGTTTGACACTACTACCAAAGGGAAAAATCATGATTCTTTTTTTTTTGTTCATTCTGGGATGTTGGTCCTATGATGTGTTTGTATGGGGAAGGGGGCCTCATACTGTGGCTATCATAAAATCTATTGACTTGAGAGGCAATGTTGTTGTTTTTTTAATTGTTTTACTAACACTGATGTCAACTACTGTCTCCATAGCCATATTGTACTGATCAGCCAAGACATCATAAAATAAAAATTAAGAATGTCAAACAAGTTGAAACACATTTTTATGTGTCAAGATGTGTAGTGAAGCCTCTTTTTTTTTTTTTTTTTTTTTTAGGTGGGGGCGAGTTTTAAAAAACCTTCCAAATTTTCCAGCCTAATTTCTTATAGAATTTTCTAAAACTGTTCTCACTCTTGTGCACCAGTTGTGTTCCTAACGGCTTGCCTTCTCACCTCTCCTTGAAGAATCATCAATGCAGACTTCAGCACAGCCACCGTCTTAATCTCCTTTGGAGCAGTACTGGGTAAAACCAGCCCCGTTCAGCTGCTCATCATGACCATCCTGGAGATTAGCATATTCTCCATAAACGAGCACCTGGTGGCAGAAATCATGGGGGTGAGTCAACCTCGACTTATTCTGCGCACAACCACCAAGAAAAACATTTATTGTATACCTTCAACTTAGAAAAGGTACATCCACACCATTGCAAATATAGACCAAGTTTTTGTTTTTGTTTCCTGCAATCAGCACGCAGCACTCTGACAAGAACAAGGCAGTCAATGGAAGTGAATGGCTTTTAATTCTAATTGCATCTGGATCTTCAGTTTAACCAATCAGTTGTGTAACTTTTGCATAATCTGGCAAAAAACAAAACAACACAATCCATCCTAACATCTGTTCTAGTGCTTGATAGAGATAAAAGAACACTTTTTACAAGTCATTTCTGATGTGAATTACAAACAACTAATTAAGGGAAAAAAATGACGATAACGTTTAGAACACAATTGTCTGTTCTTTTTACAGGCCAACGACGTTGGGGCCTCCATGATCATCCACGCCTACGGGGCCTATTTTGGTTTGGCCGTGGCTCGGATGCTTTACAGGCCGGGTCTGAGAAACGGCCACGACAATGACGGATCTGTCTACCACTCTGATATGTTTGCTATGATTGGTAAGAGACTATGCAATTGAATCCAACTTTCCAATGCCATCTAGTGGACACAAATGTCTAGGCAGCTTCAACACTCAACAAGGATGCCAGTGTTTGTAAAACCAACAGACCGCCGAATAATAAATTCTGCTACTTGCTGTGAATTTACGGAGTCATCTTCTTCACAGGCACCGTGTTCCTCTGGATGTTCTGGCCCAGTTTTAACTCAGCCATTGCCGAACCAGGCTTCACCCAGCTCACAGCGGTCATCAACACCTACCTCTCCCTGGCCACCTGCGTGCTTTCTGCTTACGCCGTCTCCAGCCTGGTGGAGCACAAAGGAAAACTAGACATGGTCGGGCAACTATTCCTACCACGGTAAAGCCTAAATTGTGTGTTTTATACATGTTCTGTCATCTTTTAATCCTACAGGTGCACATTCAGAACGCCACACTTGCTGGTGGCGTCGCCGTGGGCACGTGTGCTGACATGAACATTGGGCCATTCGGGGCGATGCTGATTGGGTTTGTGGCCGGCATTGTTTCCACACTGGGCTTCAAGTACCTAACAGTGAGTTGAAGTAAAACAACTGCATACCAAACAATCCACATACTCATATTGAAGTGGCTTTTCTCTGCAGCCTATTCTGGCATCGCATCTGGGCATCCAGGATACCTGTGGTGTCCACAATCTGCACGGCATGCCGGGCATCCTGGGAGGCTTGGCTGGTATAGTCGCTGTGGCTTTGGGTAAAAAAGAAAAGTAGGTGTTAACAGAGCTTTGAAATATTGCCGTGTTTAATTTAAGCTCACATGAGGCCTGCTCACCTTTTAGCGGGAACGCCGCCATGCAAGCCGCCGCCTTGGCTTCATCCCTTGGGTTTGCTCTGGTTGGAGGGGCTATTACAGGTGGGTGGAGATGACAGATGGCACCTTGTGCACTTATCTGCTAATTTGTTGGTGATACCACCTCTACAGTAGAATGAGATCCATTGCAAACGATTCATCAGAAATTATACAGTTTGAAAAAAATTGCCAATTGCAATGTA
Organism: Nerophis lumbriciformis; assembly: GCF_033978685.3. Lineage (NCBI taxonomy): Eukaryota > Metazoa > Chordata > Actinopteri > Syngnathiformes > Syngnathidae > Nerophis > Nerophis lumbriciformis. The sequence continues at coordinate 34,364,885 of NC_084573.2, forward strand.
TTCCATTGGACCAAAACAACCCACTGAAAAACCCAATCACACAACACATGACATTGATTCTGTAATATGCATGCCAGCCAATAGTTGGCAATGGTATTCAGACTGTACACACAAATAAAAACTATTAATAGTATTGTGACTCGATTAGTCGCAAACTACTCAAATGTACTGATCTAGTGTTCTTTTTCGTAAAAATAAAAAAGTAAAAATAAATTGTAGAATTTACAGATATAACATTTTTACAGCAAATGTTTCATAAATTAACGCAATTTTAAAGTTGTCTTGTGTTGTGTTGTTGCTCTACCTTGTGGGGATTTGGTGAATTTTTTGGTAAATAAAATGTGTTTTTAGCGGCCCACATCAGAGTCATAGCACTTGGTATTTGACGCATTCTAACTGTTAGCATGTTAATTTTAGCATGTTAACGTTAACGTGTTAACTTTTTTAGCCAATTTTGCCGCCGTACACCTTAGAGCAGGGGTGTCAAACGTACGGCCCACGAATAGGTTTTATCCGGCCCGCGAAATGATTTTGGTAAGTATAAAAATTAGCTGAAATTATTTTATTTTTTCTTCTTTATATTATTTATTTTTATTTTTATTTTTTTCTCTTAATTTTTTCTCTCTCTCCTTCCAGCCTGTTTGTTTGTCTCTGGCCTCGCATGTGTGTGTGTGTGTGTGTGTGTGTGTGTGTGTGTGTGTGTGTGTGTGTGTGTGTGTGTGTGTGTGTGTGTGTGTGTGAGAGTGTGTCTGTCTTTGTCGTCTTCTTGTTATATGATTGTGCCATATGCCCCTTGTTTGTGTGACCTGAGTGGGGTGGGTGGTTGGTTTGGGTTTTAAGGGAAAGGGTGTGAATAATTTACTGACTTTAAAATTGTACTGTTTCGACTTGCACTTTTTTCTGTCTATTTGAAAATGCCAAAAAAGAAGTTGGTTTAAAATTAGCTGAAATTTTTGAATGAAAGAAACTGCTCTTCTAAATGTGTCCACTGGATGTCGCCGGAGCAATTCTTTGTATCCCGTCGCAGGAGTGCGCACAACTTCAGAGGGGGCGGACCGGGGACACATTATCTGGGCGCACATAAATATGCTGAAATAATATATATCCCCTAATAACTTCATGTGTGATTCATGAAATGAGTCCGAGTTCACAAATGTTGTTGTAGATGATGCTACATAAGTACAGAATAAACCACATGATGTTAGTACATCAGTTGAGGAAAATGAGTAAATTACATTAATAACATCCTGTAATTTGATTTTTATATTTCTATTTATTACATCTTCTGCTAGATTAAAATTGTACACCAATGAGAGCATTTTAAAACTCTGCCAGACTCACACCTACTTGACCAATGAACATTATCACATCATTTATTCAGAAATTATAAATCACAACAAATGAAAATAGACTACTATGGACAGCAACATGTAAGTGTAAAAAAACCAACAACATTATGATTTGTATGTTTTCAGATTGTGCTTGTTCTAGGGGTGTAACGGTACACAAAAAGGTCGGTTCGGTACGTACCTCGGTTTAGAGGTCACGGTTCGGTTCATTTTCGGTACAGTAAGAAAACAACAAAATATACATTTTTAGATTATTTATTTACCAAATTTGCAAAAACTTCCACCAAAAATACTTTTCTTAGTGGAATATTTGATGTGAAAAAATGGGAACCTTACATAGGTCAATAATTCATAATAACATTGATTTTGATTCAATATTATGTTTTGAGCAATGACAGTTTGAAAGAAAAAAAAACAGCTTTGTTTTATTAGTCAACATTGCAACTTTTTCTAAATTACATTTAACCTTTAAGCTTTTTTATTTCACTTTTGTTATGTTTTTGTTTATTTTAATAGTATTTTTAGAATGTGCCGTGAGCCTTTAAAACATTAGCTGTGGGCCGCAAATGGCCTCCGGGGCACACTTTTAACACCCCTGCTATTGATAATAAAACATTAAATTTGATAAATCTATGGATAAAAAGCAGAGCCTGGCAACGAATGCGCGTTTATCATAACTCTATCTCTCTCTCTGTCTCTGCCCCTCCCTCACCAATGCTGCTATGCGCACAATTTGTTTTGTTTTTAACCCCTTCTTAACCCTGAACGTACATTGAAAATACACGCAACCCTAACTCAAAATGCCAGACATTTGAGGCATTTAAGAAACTCCGCCCTGACAGCTCCGCAAAAGAGGACATGTCCGGGGAAAAGAGAACGTATGGTCAGTCTATCGTAGCCCGTTAGCTGCTAGCATGCCGTGTGTTGTGCCTCGTTGTGCATTGTTTACACAACGTGCGGTACGCTACTTAATATGTCCGTGTGGAAACTCGTTCGGTACACCTCCGAACCGAACCGGAACCCCCGTACCGAAACGGTTCGATACAAATACACGTACCGTTACACCCCTAGCTTGTTCTATTTTTTTAAACAAAGAAAAGCATTTGAAGTTGTCTTTATTTTTAAGTTATCCTGACATGATTTTACCAGTCCGGCCCACTTGGGAATAGATTTTCCTCCATGTGGCCCCTGAGCTGAAATGAGTTTGACACTCCTGCCTTAGAGTCATATAACTTTGTACGTGACACATGCTAACTGTTAGCATGATAGAGACATCATTTTGATAGTACTTGTATTGCCTGTATGAATACTCAAAAAGACAAAACACCCAGTGTGACTGAACATGTATTTTCTTGCTCAAGGTTTAATAATGAAGTTGCCTATCTGGGGACAACCTCCAGACCAAAACTGCTTTGATGACTCTATTTACTGGGAGGTAAGAAATCCTGCTCTATTTTAAGAAGGCTAGCTGTAAGACATATTTCACAAGATGAAACTCATCATATTTTCTCTGTTCTGCCAAACTCTAACCAATAAAACATTTACCGGATTTTGCTGTTGCTTTTGATGTTGTCCCAGGTCCCTGCAGAGGAAGAGGACAACGAGGAGAGTCTGGCTCATGCAGATCACTCCAAGAACAAAGCCGAGGTTTAAAACCTGGAAACAGAAATATGCACAGGGGAACATTACTGCTCCACAATGCGTTTTCATCAACGTTCAGTTGAAAGTTCAGGAAAAAAAGCTGTAGAACTCACTGAATTTAACATCATCATTGTATTGAATAAAGACAGATGGGTATAATAACAGACACATTGCTGGTAAACTAAGTATTTTTTTTAAATTAGGTGAAATAGAGTGCACAACTCGGCTTCAACCAGCAGAGGCGCTGTTGATGCAGTCTGAAGTATTTAGTCGAAAGAAGAACATAAGGTCAGCCATTGGTAGTAACGCTCCAGCCACAGACAATTGACCATTGTTATAAAAAAGATTATTCAAATAGGAAAACAGTCTTGCCTAAAACTCCATTAAAAAAAAATTTACACTGAAATCAGCATGATTAATTAATAAATCAATGCTGGAACACAGCTGTAAGCCTTTTCAATATTTACTTAAACAAGCATAGAAGCATGTTTTTTTAACATACAATATTAGTATAATGTGTATTTTAGCTTTCAAAATACTTATTTCACAGTCACAAAATTGATGAGAATAGGGACGGAAAAGGGCTTCATGTTACCTCACCCTTACCTTTGGAATGTTCCTGTAATGAACCAACATGTGTGTCTGTGTACACGTAGGCTATTGTTATTTGTTACATCAAATGTATTCGTTTATGTACATACTATGTCACATTTTCATGGTTTGACAAAGTCAGTTTGATGTTCGCCCTGTGGTGTAAAAAGTAACCGGTACTGGATGTTTATTTTCTCAAATGACAGAATATTCATTACACAGAAAGAAATAATATGCATGATATTCATACACAATGCTACCTTTTTAAGGGGTGGCTGGCTGTCTTTTTTTACAACATTTAAATCTCTGTTACATGATAAAGCTACTACAGTATAATGAGTATTTAATTGTATTACCCTTCAAATAACAACAGGGCAGCAGGGTGAGATGAAACTGACGATTTAGAGTTTATCACTTGTTTTTGGCCTTTTAATGTGCATTATTTTTTATATACAAAATGTACTGTTACTGCCATAATAAATATGTTTTGTACTTCATTAGCCAAATGTCTGTGTTTTGTGATGTCATCATCAACTTATCTGCCTCATACATGGGAACCATTTCACATACAGGTACAGTAATACCTCAATTTACGAACCTAATAGGTTCTGTGACAGATCTCCTTACTCAAAACACTAAATTAATCAAAAACGGCACAATTTTAACATGTATTCTAAAAAGAAAAAACTACATTTAGTTAAGAAATATTCTATAAAAAACTACTACAGTGGTTTTATGAACTAATAAAATACATTCACCTTGGAGAGTGGACCTCTACTGCAGTGTTTTTCAACCACTGTGGCGCGGCACACTAGTGTGCCGTGAGATACAGTCTGGTGTGCCGTGGGAGATTACCTAATTTCACCTATTTGGGTTAAAAATATTTTTTGCAAACTAGTAATTATAGTCTGCAAATGATGTGTTGTTGTTGAGTGTCGGTGCTGTCTAGAGCTCAGGAGAGTAACCGTGTAATACTCTTCCATATCAGTAGGTGGCAGCCGGTAGCTAATTGCTTTGTAGATAGATGTCGGAAACAGCTGGAGGCAGTGTGCAGGTAAAAAGGTGTCTAAAGCTTAAACCAAAAATAAACAAAAGGTGAGTGCCCCTAAGAAAAGTAATTGAGGCTTACGGAAGGCTATGCAGAACAAAACTAATACTGAACTGGCTGCAAAGTAAACAGAAACAGAATGCTGGACGACAGCAAAGACTTACTGTGGAGCAAAGACGGCGTCCACAAAGCACATCCAAACATGACATGACAACTCAAATCTTCTTGATTGCTAAAACAAAGTAGATGCAGGAAATATCGCTCAAAGGAAAACATGAAACTGTTACAGGAAAATACCAAAAAAAGAGAAAAAGCAATTAAAATAGGAGCACAAGACAAGAACTAAAACACTACACACAGGAAAACAGCAATAAACTCCAAATAAGTCAGGGTGTGATGTGACAGGTGGTGACAGTACACCTACTTTGAGACAAGAGCTATATTGATGCATGCTTGGTTATGCTTTAAAGTCATATCCAACAATTGTGACTTTTTACTGTCAAATGAGTTTCGTTTTTTAATGATTTCTGCTGGTGGTGTGCCTCCGGATTTTTTCAACGCAAAAAATGTGCCTTGGCTCAAAAAAGGTTGAAAAACACTGCTCTACTGTATCTCCATCCATCTGCTTCTTCGTCAAACACATAATCAGCAGCTTTTTCATATTTTCATGGAAAATTGTTCACAGTTTAGATATTATTTTAATATTCTTGGCTGGCGTTATCGACTTATTCTGCTTCAATATGGTGCCGACAAGCAGAGATGCGCTCAAATTGCTTTAACACTCAATCATGCTTTTGATGATGTCTTTCTTTAATTTAATGAACATTATCAACTTCTTCTTAGCACTGTCCTTCACACTCACAAAGTCATGTCAATCTCAAACTATAAACTAATGCTGGTGAGTTACGGCTGGAATATAATTTTGCGTCGCGTAGCTTGCGTCCCCCCTCGACGGCGTCTTGTTTGATTTATAGTTCTTCCGTGGGAGTGGCACCAAACTTGTAATTCTCTTCCAAAACACTAAGAGGCAGTGTCTCCAGAAGGAGCAACCGTAGACTAGATGCTGTGTATTTCCTTCCTGTGAAGAGTGACGATATACAACCACTGAACCACAACATCAACAACTTTGTCTACACTGGAACTAATCATTCACAATAATAATACTTTTAATGAACGTTTTAAATATAAACCTTTGTGAAGATGGACTGTGCAACTTAGACTTAGACAAACTTTAATGATCCACAAGGGAAATTGTTCCACACAGTAGCTAAGTTACAATGATGGAAAGTGTAAGGATGGAAAGGACAATGCAGGTATAAATAGACTTAATATAGCGATATAAATTACAACATATATACGTAATATTTACATAATGTATGTACAGTATATTAAATATACTGATATATTATGTTATGTCTATATCATATACAGGTAAAAGCCAGTAAATTAGAATATTTTGAAAAACTTGATTTATTTCAGTAATTGCATTCAAAAGGTGTAACTTGTACATTATATTTATTCATTGCACACAGACTGATGCATTCAAATGTTTATTTCATTTAATTTTGATGATTTGAAGTGGCAACAAATGAAAATCCAAAATTCCGTGTGTCACAAAATTAGAATATTACTTAAGGCTAATACAAAAAAGGGATTTTTAGAAATGTTGGCCAACTGAAAAGTATGAAAATTAAAAATATGAGCATGTACAATACTCAATACTTGGTTGGAGCTCTTTTTGCCTCAATTACTGCGTTAATGCGGCGTGGCATGGAGTCGATGAGTTTCTGGCACTGCTCAGGTGTTATGAGAGCCCAGGTTGCTCTGATAGTGGCCTTCAACTCTTCTGCGTTTTTGGGTCTGGCATTCTGCATCTTCCTTTTCACAATACCCCACAAATTTTCTATGGGGCTAAGGTCAGGGGAGTTGGCGGGCCAATTTAGAACAGAAATACCATGGTCCGTAAACCAGGCACGGGTAGATTTTGCGCTGTGTGCAGGCGCCAAGTCCTGTTGGAACTTGAAATCTCCATCTCCATAGAGCAGGTCAGCAGCAGGAAGCATGAAGTGCTCTAAAACTTGCTGGTAGACGGCTGCGTTGACCCTGGATCTCAGGAAACAGAGTGGACCGACACCAACAGATGACATGGCACCCCAAACCATCACTGATGGTGGAAACTTTACACTAGACTTCAGGCAACGTGGATCCTGTGCCTCTCCTGTCTTCCTCCAGACTCTGGGACCTCGATTTCCATAGGAAATGCAAAATTTGCATGGTTGGGTGATGGTTTGGGGTGCCATGTCATCTGCTGGTGTCGGTCCACTCTGTTTCCTGAGATCCAGGGTCAACGCAGCCGTCTACCAGCAAGTTTTAGAGCACTTCATGCTTCCTGCTGCTGACCTGCTCTATGGAGATGGAGATTTCAAGTTCCAACAGGACTTGGCGCCTACACACAGCGCAAAATCTACCCGTGCCTGGTTTACGGACCATGGTATTTCTGTTCTAAATTGGCCCGCCAACTCACCCTGACCTTAGCCCCATAGAAAATCTGTGGGGTATTGTGAAAAGGAAGATGCAGAATGCCAGACCCAAAAACGCAGAAGAGTTGAAGGCCACTATCAGAGCAACCTGGGCTCTCATAACACCTGAGCAGTGCCAGAAACTCGTCGACTCCATGCCACGCCGCATTAACGCAGTAATTGAGGCAAAAGGAGCTCCAACCAAGTATTGAGTATTGTACATGCTCATATTTTTCATTTTCATACTTTTCAGTTGGCCAACATTTCTAAAAATCCCTTTTTTGTATTAGCCTTAAGTAATATTCTAATTTTGTGACACACGGAATTTTGGATTTTCATTTGTTGCCACTTCAAATCATCAAAATTAAATGAAATAAACATTTGAATGCATCAGTCTGTGTGCAATGAATAAATATAATGTACAAGTTACACCTTTTGAATGCAATTACTGAAATAAATCAAGCTTTTCAAAATATTCTAATTTACTGGCTTTTACCTGTATATGTCCTCTTTTTGGGATTTCACAATATGGTTGTTATGTTATTGTTTTAAATAACACATCGTTGGATGACTTGCAGAACTGTCTTTTAATCACGATCACATATTACAAACGCTACTTCAACACTCGTGCGTACAAGGTGTGTACCTCTCCCAAGAGTCCTACCTGACACCTCCTATATATTGGTTCCTAGTCATTTGTAGACTTACTACCACCATGTGGTCAAACACTATCATTACATCCCCCTTTCTAAACTAAGCACCCATTGCTAATACAATGTTTGTATTAAACAAATAACTTGTTTTTCTATCTTGACCACATGAATATGCAATCTTTTCAAAAACTATCCATGCACCACAGTATTAGAAAACATTTAAAATATGTTAAAAAACATTAACTCTTTAGCTTGTCAATCAGTTTGATATTATACGAGTTCAATAATACACGTAGTCATCATTCACAGGTTTCTTGATCTGCCATGTGGATCTTCTCAACACAGGTTCAGGATCGTCAGTCACATCTTCATTCATGTGCTGCATTGGCATTGTTTCACAGTCAGTAAGTGTAGATGAAACCTCGGACTCAGCTGTTGCTTGGTTTGAAACAGTCGGTGTAGATGAAACCTCGGACTCGGCTGTTTCTTGGTTTGGAACAGTCTCTGGAACCCTCAGCAAACTGCGACGATTGCGACGTAGTATCTGTCCTTCTTCACTCCTCACAGTATATGATCGTGGTGATGTTTCTTGAAGAACAGTAGCTTTGGTTTTCCAACCATCAGGACCTTCAATTCTCACTGTGTCACTTGGTGATAGTGATGGGAGCGATTTGGCTGCTTTGTCATAAAACGACTTCTGCTTTAGCTTTTGTTGCTTTAGCTTCCGTTGTACTTTTTGACTCTGCGTTGGTGTAGACATACTTGGTAGCGTAGTACGAAGCTTTCTGTTCATCAGTAGTTCAGAGGGTGACAAGCCACACTCAAGAGGTGTCGCTCTGTAGCTAAGTAGTGCTAGGTATGGATCAGAGTTACTATCCACTGCTTTCTTCAAAAGTTGTTTGAGAATATGTACTCCTTTCTCAGCCTTTCCATTTGACTGTGCGTACAGAGGGCTTGACGTCACGTGTCTGAAATCATAGTGTTTTGCAAATTGCTGCCACTCTTTACTGTTGAAACATGGTCCATTGTCACTCACCACAGTATGCGGTATACCATGTCTAGCAAATATAGATTTGACATGCGTGATCACACAGTTTGATGATGTGCTTGATAGCAAAGCCATTTCAGGGAAATTAGAATAGTAGTCAATTACAACAACATACTCTTTGCCCTTCAAATAAAACAAGTCCATTCCCACTTTCTGCCATGGTGCAGTAAGAACTTCAGGCAATATCATGGGTTCTTTGGTTTGTTTGTTTCTGTATTTTTGACATGTTGCACATCTACCAATCATGTTGTCAATGTCTTTGTTGATTCCAGGCCAGTATACAGTGTCGCGTGCTCGTCTCTTGCACTTTTCAATCCCTAGATGACCTTCATGGATTCTTTGTAGTATATCCTGCCTCAATGTTTGTGGAATGACTATTCGGTTTCGCTTCAGTAAAAGTCCATCCACAACACTTAGTTCACCTCTAACATGGAAGAACCGTGGGCTGGAACGTGGAGGCCATCCATTCTGCATGTTGGTAATAACACGCTGCAACTCTTCATCTTTTGCCGTTTCCTCAGCGATTTGTTGTGATTTTATGTCTGACACTGGAAGTGTAGCTGACACCATATTCACATGGTTTTGTACATCCTCTTCAGTAGCACTGACGCTGTTTTTCATGGGTGCTCTTGAGAGTGCATCAGCCAGTATCAAGTGCTTTCCAGGTGTGTAGATGAGCTGAAAATCATATGGCTGCATCTTCATCATGAAACGTTGTATTCGTGGTGTCATGTCATTCAAGTTTTTCTTGATGATGGAAACTAGTGGGCGATGGTCTGTTTCTACAGTGAAGGTAGGGAGACCATAAACATAGTTGTGGAAGCTCTGCAGGCCATATGCTAACCCTAGACATTCCTTTTCTATTTGAGCATACCTACATTCAGCCTGTGTCATGGATCGTGATGCATAGGCTACTGGTTTCCAGTGTTCATCATCAGCCTGTAGTAAAACTCCACCCAGTCCATCTTTTGAAGCATCTGTTGACACCTTTGTTTTCTTTGTAGGGTCGAAGAACGTCAGCACAGGTGCAGTAGTGAGTGTTTCCTTCAGCCTCTGCCACTCATTCTCGTGCCTGGACGTCCACTTGAACTCTGTGTCATTGTGAAGGAGTTCACGAATGCAGGATGTTTTCACAGCAAGGTTTGGGATGAATTTGCCAATATAGTTGACCACGCCCAATATACGCTGTACACCTGTCTTGTCTGTGGGACTCGGCATTCTTTGTATGGCGTGTATTTTTTCATCATCAGGTTGAACGCCATGTGCACTGAGCTTGTCTCCCAGAAAAATTATCTCTGACACTCCAAACTGACACTTATTTTTGTTTACTTTGAGTCCATATTGTTGTACTCTTTCCAACACTTTGGTCAGCCTTTCGTTGTGTTCTTTTGCTGTTCTTCCCCACACAGCAATGTCGTCGATGTACGCTCGCACGCCTTCCAAGCCTTCAATGATATGTTCCATTGCTCTATGGAATATTTCTGATGCAGATTTGATCCCAAATGGTAGGCGTTGGAAGCAGTAGCGACCAAAAGGCGTGTTGAAAGTGCAGTATTTGCTACTGTTTTCGTCTAGTTTGATTTGCCAAAAGCCATTTGACGCATCCAATTTTGAGAAATATTTTGCCCCAGCCATCTCACTGGCTATTTCTTCACGTTTTGGTATTTGGTAGTGCTCACGTTTTATGTTTTCATTCAAGTCTTTTGGATCCATGCATATTCTTAGATCGCCATTTTTCTTTTTCACACAGACCATGGAGTTTACCCAATCTGTTGGTTCCTCGATTTTCTTTATTACACCCAGTGTTGTCATCCGGTCCAGTTCCTTTTTGAGACGCTCTTTAAGTGCTGCTAGAACTCTTCGCGCTGCATGGACAACTGGACGTGCCTGCTCTTTAAGCTGTATTTTGTATGTAAAAGGTAAAGCACCAAAACCAGTGAACACACCAGCGTAGTTCTGCACTATTGAATCAGTTTCAATTTTTTGAGCGCTCACATCTGTGTTCACAAGATACACTCTTTTCACCAGTCCTAAAACTTCACATGCTTTGTCACCCAATATTGACTCACGTTCCTCAGTGACAACTGAAAATAGCAGGTAGTGCACTTTTCCTTTTACAGTGACTCTCAATTTGCATGTGCCCAGACTGTCAATGCTACGACCATTGTAGTCTTTCAGTACAACTGTTGTTTTGTGGATTTTCGGTTTTTCTCTCAATTCCTTGATGTCTGACATGTTGATCAAATTTGCCTTTGCACCAGTATCTAGTTTCATGTTAACTCGAGTTCCATTTATTTGTAGCGGTGCAATCCACTTGTCTTTTTCAACAGCATTGACTACTTCTTCAGTTTTATTTTCACTGTTCACTAGGCCAACAAAGAATGTTTCACCCAGATCAGTGTCCTCCACTACATTGACAGATTTTTCCTTTTTAGCGCATGGTTTTCCTTTAGCAAAACATTGTTTGGCAAAGTGATTTTTTCCATAGCATTTGGAACACTGCTTACCAAATGCTGGACACTGCTTTGGTTTATGCTGCGATCCACAGCGCTTGCATTGGTACATGACGTCACTCTTCTGCTGTGCAGGCTGCGACTTCCATCCCCTTGACACGACATGCACATTGTCGCCTCCCACGCTGATGGCTGCGGTGGACGCCATTTCACCAAACGTCTTGACGTGCATCTGTGACAATTCTGCTGCATGACAAATTTTAATGGCATTCTCCAACGACAATTCTGTCTCTCTCAACAGTCTTTCTCTGACTTTTTTGTCTTCTATGCCACATACAATCTGGTCCCTTATCATAGAGTCCTTCAGTGTAGCAAAGTTGCAAGTTTGTGCTTTCAGCCTCAAATCAGTCACAAAACTGTCAAAACTTTCTCCATGAGCTTGCACTCTTGAACGGAACACATATCTCTCATATGTCTCATTCTTCTTGGGAGAGCAATGCGCATCAAACTTTTCAATGACAACTTCCAACTTGTTTTTTTCATCTGGATTGTCAAACACAAAAGTGTTGTAAACTTCAATGGCATGTGGGCCTGCTATTGTAAGCAGTAACGCTACCTTCCTTGCATCCGGCTTATCCTGCAGTGCCATGGCCGCCATGTACAGCTGGAACTGCTGCTTGAAGGTGCGCCAATTGCTGTCGACATTTCCACTTAGCTTCAGCTTTTAAGGTGGCTTCAAATCCATGTCGCTTTTCACAATACACCACTTCAATTTTCGTTCACTCCTGGTACCATGTTATGTTATTGTTTTAAATAACACATCGTTGGATGACTTGCAGAACTGTCTTTTAATCACGATCACATATTACAAACGCTACTTCAACACTCGTGCGTACAAGGTGTGTACCTCTCCCAAGAGTCCTACCTGACACCTCCTATATATTGGTTCCTAGTCATTTGTAGACTTACTACCACCATGTGGTCAAACACTATCATTACAATGGTCAGCCTAATTAAGTTGCATTATCGTGTTTATCCCCCACACGTTTCCGTGGAAATACTCAAATATGTTAACAAAAAAAACAACAAGTCAAAGAAACATTACCTTCTTCGTGAAACCACCAACTTTGAGCGTTAATAACTCACCAGTTTATGTTCAAAGCGTGAGGCAGCAGCGTACTTCCGCGTTGGTTTGGCGCCGACATTTAACAAGCGAACAAACTTCCGTGTTGTGAAGTAAGCAGGCCGTGGTGCATTGTGGGGTTCAAAATGGCTTCCATTAGCTAGTGCTAGCCTAACGGAGGATCAGTGTGAATAAATGTATATCTATTCTTTTTGTAGTGTTGTCTAGGTGTTTGTGATATTAACTATACTCTATTGTACTTCTACCATGGTGCGTATCGACATTTTTTCGCTGTTTATGAGCATTGCAATACATGAGTGTTTAGCGTTATCGTAGCAACATTCGAACGCTTAAACATATACGACGGAGATATCGCTTCTAATGGCAACGTTTTAGTGGTTTGTGTGCAACTTCTTGTGTCTAAGTACAAACCTGAAATCTAACAAAACCTCGTTAAAATGTTATGGATAGTCAACATTTCCCTTTTTTTATTTATTGTTGAATTCCCAACTGTAGCTCTGGTATCTTACACTATTTTGGTATACGTAGCATTAACATCAATATCATCCTAATAATAATGAATTTGTTTTCCTTCAAGTCAACAAAAGCAGAATGCAGAGTGTCCAGTTCCAGTTCAAGGACAGATGACAAAAGCAGAGGCAAGGCTGCCATATTTCTAATAAGATTTTGTACAGATCTTGCAGTGCATTTTTAGCATCAGGAATCTTCTGTTCTCGCAGGAAGAGAAAAGAGGAAGCGGAAACGAAGCCGTAGTAGGTCGTCCTCGTCGTCTTCTTCCAGTTCGTCGTCATCCTCGGCGGCGTCCACCTCGTCTTCTTCTTCATCATCGACAGGCTCATCACATTCTTCCAGTCACAGCCGGAGTAGCTCCAGAAGTAGTGGTACGTTAACGTCCTCATCTAATTAGCATAACTGACCATGACGCATGTGCATATCCATCCATTTTCTACCGGTTATTCCCTTCGGGTCACGGGGGGCGCTGGAGCCTATCTCAGCTACAATCGGGCGGGAGGCGGGGTACACCCTGGACAAGTCGCCACCTCCTCGCAGGGCCAACACAGATAGACAGACAACATTCACACACTAGGGCCAATTTAGTGTTGCCAATCAACCTATTCCCAGGTGCATGTCTTTGGCGGTGGGAGGAAGCCGGAGTACCCGGAGGGAACCCACGCAGTCACGGGGAGAACATGCAAACTCCACACAGAAAGATCCCGAGCCCGGGATTGAACTCACGACTACTCAGGACCAACGTTCCCTCTAAGGTGCGCGCCGGCGCAATTGCGCACTGCTCAAGTGTCCTCTGCGCACAGCAAATATATGCCGCGCACCAAATCAAACCCATCTGAATTCTAAACAAAATAAACACATTTATTCTGTGTAATTTTGCAATGCAACTCTGAGTCACAGTGACAACAAGCGGCCCTAACGGTGTTCGTCAACACCGTTCAATCATTGTAACGTCTATCAAGATGCTTCGAGGACAGGAATTATATCGATCACTTTATTCAGCAAAACCGTTTATATTCGGCCATAACCACACCAAAAACATGAGTAAAAAACTTCTATCTCGAAAAACTAGTCATTTTCTGCCGTACAAACCAGGCCAAAACTAACTTGTCATCTGTCACCAACACGCATAGCACTAAGCCACTGGTGCGTTTATGGCCACACAAAAAGTCGGACAACTCAAACCACACAAAGTTACACTATGACTCCTCAGTCATACGTGTGCTTATTCTACTGTCATTTATTATTCATGTTAATTTATTGATATTAATCATGGAATGCTGTTACTAGAGAAAGTTACAGGAATGCACACTTCATTCTATGCTTACATTTCATTGTGCAACATGAGGATGTTTAAGGGGAACTAAATGTAATCTCTGAAAGGGGTACAAATGATTTCCAAAGCAGGACCCCCACCCAGACATATTGTACAATACTAATCCATAGTTTATGAAAAACAAGATTTCTATTATTTTCATTACAAGTGGGCCAAATCACTAATATTACAAAATAATCTCATGAACATGACTCCTCTCATTTGAGTGTTATTATAAAAGATTGGTTTGAGACAGGTGTGCTGCTGGTATTGCCACGTGTGATGTTGCTCACATGTGCTCCACTGAATGCTCAGGGAGTTTTTGTGTTTGCTCAGACACATGAACAATTAGAGGGAACATTGCTCAGGACCTTCGTATTGGGAGGCAGACGCACTAACCCCTTCTACCACCGTGCTGCCCGCATGTGCATATCATTTTTTTTAATGTCGTAGGCAATGTTCCCTGTAAGGTGCGTGCCTGTGCAATTGCATACTGCTCAAGCGTCCTCTGCGCACGGCAAATCTATGCCATGCACAAAATCAAATAAAAAAATAAGTGCATAACAATTTTCGACAGGACACGAACACGACAAATATTGTAACGTCTGTCGAGACGCTTTGAGGACATGAATTCCATCCATCACTTTACTGAGCAAAACTCTTTATTGTCGGCCATAAACACATCACCAAAACATTAGTAAAAAAAAATGGAAATCTAGCCAAACTGGTCATTTTCTGCAGTACAAACCAGACCAAAAGCAACTTTGTTATATCAACAGCAGCCGCTCGCTCTTTCTCACTTGCGCCAACACATGCACATATGGCACTTAGCCAGTGATGCGTTTACAGCGACACAAAAAGTCGGACAACTCCAACACCACACATAAAGTGTCATTCCAAGTCGTTACACTATGATTTACCAATCAAATGTGTGCTTATTCTAGTGTCATTTATTAGGGATCTTCATTTTAAATATTAATCATGAAATGCTGTTCGTATATTAAATAAATACTAATAACAATATATTATTTACTAACAGGAAGTTGTACACATGATCCCCTGCTTACATCTCATTGTGCAACAAGTGAATGTTTTAATGGGAACTAAATGCAATGTCTGCAAGGGGTACAAATTATTTCCAAAGCAAGACCTCCACCCAGACAAACAATACAAGTACACAGTTCATGAAAAACAATATTTTTTGTTATTGTCATTGTAAGTGGGCCTAAACACTTATATTAGAAAATAATCTCATGGAAATGACTGCTGTCATTTGATTATAATAATAAGAGAATGTTGTCTGTCTATCTGTGTTGGCCCTGCGATGAGGTGGCGACTTGTCAAGGGTGTACCCCGCCTTCCGCCCGAATGCAGCTGAGATAGGCTCCAGCGACCCCGAAGGGAATAAGCGCTAGAAAATGGATGGATGAATGGAGATTGAATTTGTTATTTAGTCAGGTTTGGGACAGGTGTGCTGCTGGTGTAGCCACAGTGTGCACGTCTGATGTTGCTCACATGGGCTCCACTCAATGCTCAGGGAGTTTTTGCGTTTGCTCACACATGAAAATTAGAGGGAACATTGGTCGTAGGCTACCTACATTTAAGTACGAATATCTGAGTTTTTGTTAGTAGTATCGACAATTTTCTTGTTATATTGTGCCGTGTTATATCACAGCATTTTGCTACATTTTTGCTGGGTTTTTGTTAATTTTTTTGTTTACAATGCTCCACAGTCCCATCAAAGAACGAGCCGCAGTCCACATTTAGCCCCTGGACCGCACTGTGGACGCTTTTTTGGTTTACATATTTTTGCAGAGAATGCAAAGTTATACCAAACAACAGAAGAGTAACTCATGAGTCATGACACCTATGCAGGTGTCCTGCACACGTCCACATCTCAGCGGTGTTAATGCACACTACTCGGACTTGTTGAGGCGCCCAGCATGTCCGCATGCTACCGTGGCGAATACTTATGCGTGTCTTAGATGGTCGCTTGTATATGACAACAATTACCGTATTTTTCAGAGTATAAATCGCTCCGGAGTATAAGTCGCACCGGCCGGAAATGCATAATAAAGAAGGAAAAAAACATATATAAGTCGCACTAGAGTATAAGTCGCATTTTTGGGGGAAATTTATTTGATAAAACCCAACAGCAAGAATAGACATTTGAAAGGCAATTTAAAATAAATAAAGAATAGTGAACAACAGGCTGAATAAGTGTACGTTATATGAGGCATAAATAACCAACTGGTATGTTAACGTAACATATTATGGTAAGAGTAATTCAAATAACTATAACATATAGAACATGCTATACGTTTACCAAATAATCTGTCACTCCTAATCGCTAAATCCCATGAAATCTTATACGTCTAGTCTCTTACGTGAATGAGCTAAATAATATTATTTGATATTTTACGGTAATGTGTTAATAATTTCACACATAAGTCGCCCCTGAGTATAAGTCGCACCCACGGCCAAACTATGAAAAAAACTGCGACTTATAGTCCAAAAAATTACTGTAAATACATGGCACAAGAAACACCTTATGTTTTTATTTTATTTTAATGTGTACCATGTGGGAATTACAGTATGTACCAAACTAAAAGCTACGTACCAAAAAAACTGACTACATTTGCCGTTAGACCCCTGGTATCTAGAGGGGTCTCAATACTCGCTAATTGGGCAACAATGACCCTTCTTGGTACATCATCTTATTCTCTGGCAGACCAGGGCCTCGTGTAACTGGAGTTGTGTGACTCTCCTACTAAAAATAGACATACGTTCAAATCCAGAAAACTAGGTACGGCAGTAACAATTCAGATCTATCAAAGTGTGCACACGCACGAAGTCAAGCACATTTCTTTTTTACATCGCAATCAACTTGAAATCGGTTGCGGGTGTCGGCATGGCTTGGCACTCCCAGATCACGCCTCCCTTTTTTTAAATACGAAAATCATATTGAAAGTAAACATGGGCTTAAGCATTGCATGTTGAGGCCAATCACAAGCCAGTAGGAGCTGCTTCTTTCTGGTGTGTGGAGCGATCGCCAGCGGGCTAAAATTGTTGTGTGTTGCGGAGAACCACAGACTTGAATAATAAATGAATGATCGGGCATCGGAAAAGTGAGGAAGAAGATTGATGTACATCGCAAAAACACAAGTTTATGAAAAAACTGTAATATAAGCTGTAACTGGCTTATATGCAGGTGGTACCTTCCTCCTCACCGCTTCCCCAACACGCCCTCCCCTCGCAAACCCCCCGAATCACAGCGCAATATTTTAAATGTTAACATGCCAACATATTACTGAGGATACAATAAGGAAATACTTTTACTCTTGTTTGATGACTCAATTTATTATCATAACACAGGAGCGCTTCTTGCGGAAGCCGCAGTATACGTGACATCCTCCCCGGTCCCGGAGGTGCCAGTTTGTGGCAACCACCTGTTGCTATTGTCCGCCTGAAATGGCCAAGGAGTCACAGGAACCCGTTTTGACAGCAATAGGTGGCAAAATGATTGCCAGAATAGATAATAAATGTCCGACTCTTCACAAATATTAATCTGAATGTGAAGCATTAAGTGCGGTGGCAAAAAAAGTACATTTTGTGTCCTTTCCTCGACCTTTTTTTACATTGTTAAAATCAAATGTTGGCAAAGCCCGAAAGATTGACTCTGTGTGTCGCCAAAGTAGGGCTGGGCGATATATCGCGGGTTTGTCTCTGTGGGATATAGAAAATGACTATATCGTGATATCGAGTATACGTTCTCACACAGTTGCTTTTAGCTGCTGGCATTACACTACAGGCTCTCCTCGCTCTTTCCGGTCTCTCCTTCTCTCAGACAGCAAGCGCACCTTCTTACACACGTCACATACTGTCACGACATACGTCACATACGTATACGCCCTCCCCGAGCAGAGGTAGCAGCATGGCTAACGTTAGCTGTGATGCGAGTGGTAATATGAGAGAAAGAAGGTGCGAATCTGGTAACAAATGAAGGAATAATTAATTCCCCCAAAAAACAGCAGGGGGTCCATCGTCTGGCAGTGGTTTGGCTTCAAGTGGGAATTTGTCGAACAGACAACCGTAATTTGTCAAGTGTGGGGCAAAAGCGTTGCTATAAAAAGTAGCATTACTGCTGTAACAAACAGTTCAGGGTGTCCCAAGTTACCGGAGTGTGTTAGGTAAGGAGGAGGAGTTTTGTCCCTCCAGAGTTGTTGCCGTAGGGCTGTGACGTAGGGTGTGTGTGGTTGTGGAAGGAGATGTGTGTTGTTGACATTAAAGAAGCGGTGGCTACCGAACCTGCTCTAATGTCTCCCGTTTATTATTTTATTAGATAAGTACACTGTATAGGCGAACCCAGGACACTCAGCTACACTGCTAATATGTAGCATCATTTGAAAAGTCACCTGCTAGACAATGAAGAGTGCTTACTCCGCACGTCAACATCTCCGTTTGGTGCCACACGTCCACACCATCAAAATGCCGAGGCAAACATTTCCAGATCAACACCGTATGAAAAAAATAGTGATTTTTTTTTAGTTGTGATTTCCCTCTCTGCATGGAAGTTTAAAAGTAGCATATATTAATGCAGTATGAAGAAGAATGTTTTAATGTAGACACATAGAATCATCATACTGCTGTGATTATATGCATCAAGTGTTCATTCAGGGCTAAGGCAAAATATCGAGATATATATCGTGTATCGCGATATGGCCTTAAAATATCGCAATATTAAAAAAAGGCCATATCACCCAGCCCTACGCCAAAGTCTCCACAGCCTGTAGAAATGTACGTACGTAAGCCAGGAAGTTAGTGTCAGTTTTGATACGTCTCATCTTTGCCGTGAAAACCGGTGTGCGCCAAGTGTTTGTGCGACAAAGCTTGTTACGTGAGGTCCCAGGTGTGTATGAAGTCTATGGCAGTGTTAAAAAGCGGATATTTTGATGCATACTGCCACCTAACAGGTGGTGCCAAATGTATTTGCAGAGGTCCACATGCGTTTTTATATTTGTACAATTCAATGGTGTTCTTTTTTGTTTTCATCAGCAGTTTAACTGTGATTCACTGTGTTCTCTTAAGACACTCTCAGTAAGTCCAGAAAGCAGTCTAAGAAAAGGAAAAAGGACAAACACAAAAAGGTGAGATACCATTTTATGGTGCAAGTTTATCAATTACTGGTGCAAGTTGTAAAATGGTGTTTGTTTTTGCAGCAGAAAGGCAAGAAAGAGAAGCGACATAAACGTAAAAAGGACAAGAAATCCAAAGGCGGGGAAGACAATTCTGGGCCTGTTCAGATCTCTAAGGTTGTGTACATGCATTTAATGGGTTCTATTTGAAAACGATCATACCTTCTCTTTTTTAATTATCCAAATATGATGACCAAGCTTTGCTTTCTCAGTATTTGAAGGAAAAGAAGAAAGGCGGCAAGTACAGCATGATATCAGGAAAGAAGATAAAGATGAAAGTTAAGAAGTCAAAGAAGGATAAACAGGTATTTCTATTTTTGGAGCTACTTAAGTAGCAATAATTGCTACTTAAATAGCAATAATTGCAGCGTTCTCAAAGTTATATTTTTCAAACCAAAAAATATAACAAGATCCAGTTCGCTCATGTTACCAGTGATGGTTTAAAGGGGAACTGCACTTTTTTGGTAATTTTGCCTATCGTTCGCAAATGTTATGTAAGACAAGAAGACACATGTTTGTTTGTTTTTTTAAGCATTTTGACTCGTAAATAAACGTATAAAAAGTCAGCTTACAATGGAGTCAATAGGAGGTTCTGTATTCTAGCCAGAAAGCCCGCTAAATAACCATTGAAAACTGCCAACAATACTCCATTTACATTTTATGACTTGAATATGAACCAAGTATTAGTGATATTGTTATTACAAGCACTAACGCAGACAAACTTTTTATAGTGCCGCCTGTGTGGCTATGTTGACATCATCGGCTGGTGAGCTGCTTCCTCGCCTTGGTGCTCGTGAAAGGTTATTCTAGATCATAAATAATGCCTCTCCCTGGATAGTAGAATGATGAGGACATATTCCAACAAATTGGTCAACTTTGGCATCTAATTTAGACCCTAGAATGGTAAGAAAGACACGAAAAGACGCTTGGTTCCACCCATTTTTTTTCTTCATGAGGATTGTGAGTCATTCTTCATCTAAATGGGAATATATCAACATCGTAACAGTCGGTCCCCCAGTGCAGTAGACCTTGTAAAGTAAGTGATATTATGTTTGTTTGCTCTCATGAAGTCTGCAGTGAGTAAGAATCAGTGAAGTTGTGATAGGAAAAAGCGAATTGTGATGCATTTTTTTCAATTAATGCGTCGCCCTATGCTTAAAGGGGAACATTATCACAATTTCAGAATTGTTAAAACCATTAAAAATCAGTTCCCAGTGGCTTATTATATTTTTCGAAGTTTTTTTCAAAATTTTACCCATCACGCAATATCCCTAAAAAAAAAGCTTCAAAGTGCCTGATTTTAACCACCGTCATAAACACCCGTCCATTTTCCTGTGACGTCACATAGTGAAGCCAACACAAACAAACATGGCGGAAAGAACAGCAAGCTATAGCGACATTAGCTTGGATTCAGACTCGGATTTCAGCGGCTTAAGCAATTCAACAGATTACGAATGTATTGAAACGGATGGTTGTAGTGTGGAGGCAGGTAGCGAAAACGAAATTGAAGAAGAAACTGAAGCTATTGAGCCATATCGGTTTGAACCGTATGCAAGCGAAACTGACGAAAACGACACGACAGCCAGCGACACGGGAGAAAGCAAGGACGAATTTGGCGATCGCCTTCTAACCAACGATTGGTATGTGTTTGTTTGGCATTAAAGGAAACTAACAACTATGAACTAGGTTTACAGCATATGAAATACATTTGGCAACAACATGCACTTTGAGAGTGCAGACAGCCCAATTTTCATCAATTAATATATTCTGTAGACATACCCTCATCCGCGTTCTTTTCCTGAAAGCTGATCTGTCCAGTTTTGGAGTTGATGTCAGCAGGCCAGGGAAGCTAGGGTCGATAGCTCGCTCGTCTGCGGGAACAAACTGCCGCCATTGCTTGCCGTGCTACCGAGGTCCTTTGTCCCTGAATTGCTCACACACTCCGGCAGATTCAATGGGGGTCTGGCGGCAGATTTCTTTGACTTTATCGTTGGAAATGCATCTGCTTTGAGTGTCGCAGGATATCCACACATTCTTGCCATCTCTGTCGTAGCATAGCTTTCGTCGGTAAAGTGTGCGGAACAAACGTCCAATTTCTTGCCACTTTCGCATATTTGGGCCACTGGTGCAACTTGAATCCGTCCCTGTTCGTGTTG
This sequence comes from Nerophis lumbriciformis, assembly GCF_033978685.3. NCBI lineage: Eukaryota > Metazoa > Chordata > Actinopteri > Syngnathiformes > Syngnathidae > Nerophis > Nerophis lumbriciformis. Next base: position 34,386,507 of record NC_084573.2, read on the forward strand.
TTACACCCTCCGACAACACACCGACGAGGCATGATGTCTCCAAGGTACGGAAAACAGTCGAAAAAATGGAAAATAACAGAGCTGATTTGACTCGGTGTTTGAGAAAATGGCGGATTGCTTCCCGACGTCATCGCTCCGAGAGCGAATATTAGAAAGCCGTTTAATTCGCCAAAATTCACCCATTTAGAGTTCGGAAATCGGTTCAAAAAATATATGGTCTTTTTTCTGCAACATCAAGGTATATATTGACGCTTACATAGGTCTGGTGATAATGTTCCCCTTTAAAATGAGCAAGCTATGTAAATATTAAATGTATTATGAATGTGCCTGTTACTACATTACATATATACTTACAGCATGTGTTGTATATAAAACCTTAATGGAGGTGTTTGAATGTTTTTAAGGGCTTTATAGGCAGAATAGAGTGATTCAATAGGCTCCATTGTAAGCAGACTTTTGATTGCATTTATTTACGAGTTAGAATGCGTAAAAAAAAAAAAAAACATATGTTCTTGTCTTACGTAAGGATTGTGAATTATAGGCTAAATATTTTTTTTTTTTTAAAGTGCAGTTTCCCTTTAACATGACATATGAAGATTTCATATCACGGTTATTGTGACCACAATTATCAGAGTTATCATTATTATTGCGGTATTGTTAAATGTGCTCATAACACATATGTATGTGTATATATATATATATATATATATATATATATATGTATATATATATATATATATATATTAGAGATGCGCGGTTTGCGGACACAACCGCGGAGTCCGCGGATTATCCGCGGGTCGGGCGGTTGAAATAAAAAAAATTTGATTTTATCCGCGGGTCGGGCGGTTGAAATAAAAAAAAATTTGATTTTAAATAGATTCAGGCGGGTGGCAGTTAAACCAATTCGGAAATATATATACATAGTTAAATGTTGTTACCCACATACGAAAAACGAGCAGGCACCTGCAGCACGCCACAACAGAAGAAGAAAAAAAAAAGATGGCAACGCCGGCAGCAAATGTGGTACGCGAGAAACTAAAAAAGGGAATACTAAAGACCAGGGGAAAAAAAGGCCAGAAAAGTTCAGCGTGGACTCGTTTTTATGAGGTTGTAAATCAGGATGATAGTAATTTGCAAGAGCTGCGACGCTGTTTATGTCTACGACAGTCACAAAACCGGGACATCTAACATGGTGCATCACATTTGTGCAAAACCCCGAACCTCCACAAACACCCTGAGCATGAGCAGTTTCGTCCGCCGTGATCCCAGAAGAGTGCCACAGGATGTTAAAACAAGATAGAACGCAGCTGCCTGCAGCAGTTTGAGTGGCGCGAGCGCGCTTGGAGGTGCGCTCAGCGCGGCTCCCAGATGATTGCGCACTGGTGTGCGTCTGGGCCATGACAGCGTGGCACGCATTGAATGTCTCTGCTGCATTGGATCAGTCTCCTTTCTTTAACAGGCAAAAGCTTTATAACCTCACTAAAGCCTTGCATCGTCTATATTAGATATATAACAACGGGTGGGTGCGGTTTTGATAAAATGTTAGTTCGGGTGGATGGCGGATGGGTGACGACTTTTGTGATGCGGTTGAGGATGAAATAATTGCCTATCCGCGCATCTCTAATATATATATATATATATATATATATATATACCGTATTTTTCGGATGTGTTTTGTTTGATCAGCCGTTTTACAGGCACAGTTTGCAAACTATTAAGGAATGTAAATAAACATTTACAGAATATTTTTGTGTAAATAACTCATTTCACAACGTACCGTATTTTTCGGATTATAAGTCGCAGTTTTTTTCATAGTGCGACTTATACTCTGGAGCGACTTATGTGTGATATTAACACATTACCGTAAAATATCAAATAATAATATTTATCTCATTCACGTAAGAGACTAGGCGTATATCAGCAATCGTGTCACACACACACGTCAACCAATAAAAATTTGGCAGAAGTGCATTGTGGAAAAAAAAGATGCTACCTGCTACTACTTCCGTACCTATGAAAATTGATCATTTCAACATTGGCGGCAACTTATAAAAACTGAGAAGGACTGAACAAAAATGGCACCGAAAAGGAAATCATATATACTGCAGGTTACAAGCTGGAAGTAGTGAAATATGCAGCAGAAAACGTCAATCGAGCAGCAGAAAGAAACTTTGGAGTAAGCGAGAAACTTGTAAGGGACTGGCGAAAAATTTCCCCCAAAAATGCGACTTATATATGTTTTTTCCCTTCTTTATTATGCATTTTTGGCCGGTGCGACTTATACTCGGAAAAATACGGTATATATCTGCAGCTTATAGTCTGGTGCGGCTTATATATAAAATATTTTTTCCTTCTAGAATTTAGTGGGTGCGACTTATATCCCGATGTGCTCTATAGTCCGGAATATACATTATTCTTTTTTTTGTCAATTTTTATTTGCATTTCACCAGCGAATCTCAATAAGTACCTAAAGGAGACCCTTTGATGAAATGCGTCTTTTTTTAAATTCCGCATGTTACCAAGCAGGATGGTGAGCTGGATGTCCTCATTTGGGCATTAGAGGCCTGTACTAAAAGAGAGAAAAGAAAAAAAGATATACTTTTAAAAAGCATCACAAATTGCTGAGTTGACTTTGTTTTGTAGATTTAAGTGTTTTATATCCTGAGTTAATATCGCTAATCAATTTGAATTGATTATTTGGGTATATGAAAGTTTATTTTTAGTGTCAAATGGTTCAAGTTAGTCCAAAATGTGTATATATATTTTGTTTAATTTCAGGCAAATTGATGCATTTTAAATATTTTCTGTTAGAGACAATAAACAATGTTAATGAAGTTATTCTTTTGTTGCAAGTTGATCAAGCTCTCTTTTTTGTTTTATTTAATGTTTATAAGGAGACATGTATATATAGCAGCAGGCAATAGGTGGGCGCAAAATGTTTTCTTCTTCCTTTGGGGTGGCATAACAAAACATAATTTGTGCTTGTTTGGTTTCGCCAGCGGGACAAAAATCGAGCCGAACTTCTGGAATTCTTGAACTCTACCGTGTGATTCCGCCGTGGACCCTGCAGCAGTGGACACAGCAGCCGACCTCAGGAAACAAGACTGGCCGGGAGAACGTCAACGTTTTTGTCAAGAGGGGACGATGTGCGCCATTATGAGCTGATTCCAAGACTGAATTCAGAGCAACCTATTTCTATTAGATGTTATTGGTTATGACCGTATGCACTCACTGGCCACAACAGTAGGTACACCTGCACGATCCAATAATGATGCCATAGCAGAGTTAGTAATGCTCAAATGTACCTAATGAAGTGACCAGTTAGTCTAGCTACTTTACTGTTATGCCACTACTGAGTCAGTACCTTTATGATAGCGTTAATGTGACTTTAATGCATTCCCTCTGTACTATATATTATACTATACAGTATAACTATTATCACTTTGATTCATTTGAAAAAGGACTTTCCCGCGTCAAAGCAGTTGGATGCATTCATTAAGGTGTCCGAATACAATAAACCAATCAAATGCTCCACGTCTTTATCTAGAAATATTTTATTCACATTTATTTTATTTCACTTCTTTGCAGCAGCAGCTAATCTGCTTGTATCTTGTGAAGAATGCACACAAAAGCTGGTAGTGCGCTGACCTTGAATGTGGGAGTGATGTGTGTGCAGAGAATGACTCATTTCCAAGTGAAGCAAAAGAGACCGAAAATACTGCTAGAAGAGGAATTTCATGTTGAGAGAACGCGAAAACATTTGATTAAAAATGTAAAACAGAATTAACACAAAACCTACATTAGGTTACAAGTGGGTCAATGTACCTTTTTCTTTTTAATTATAGGGCCAATCAAAAATCTCATGTTCGACGTATTTATAATCGGTTATTTGGAAAGGTTTTTTTTTGACAAAGTGTAACTTACCTATTTCACCACTAGGTAGAGCCACGAGTTGGGCTTTCACCTTTTGCATATATTAGATTTGGAGATTGTTAAAGAGGATTGGAGTCATATGGAAAATACATTACTAACATAGTTTAATGGGCAAAAAAAAAATCTAATTAGCTTTTTGTAATTTTTCATGAGAGCCTCCCCCAGCATATGGCGAAAACCCGCATTATGCTTCTCACAGTTTTACATGAAGTTTTACACATTAATGAACAATTACTTACAAAACAATACACAACATCGTGTCTTGGTAAAGTGTCTTTCTGCTGGAAATTGTTTAGTGAATAGACATGTAAGACGGCGCCCTCTGCTGGATTCATAGCTGCAGCATTCTTCCCCCTATTTTCTTTACAATTAAAAGATATATATTTACAGTACACTAATTATATTTTTTTTACAATTTAATCGCAAATAGGTCGGGATCTACTGTATGCACTGAACATTTGGGATCGTTAATATAGTAACTATATTATATAATTTTGTTTCTGGGCTTTTTAAAAGTTATTTTTTAATGTTGTATTTATTTAAAAATAGTGTTGTATCAGGTGTTTTGTAATTAGGGGTGCTTAAAAAAAAATCAATTCACATCCGAATTTATTCCGATTCTCAATTGATTCTTAATTTTCAAAAATCAAAGAATTAGTTTTTTATAAAAGCTATTTTTTTTAAATCAATGTTTAAATGAAGTCATACGTCAGCAGCCTACAGTAGCGTTTGTAAGCTAATATGTTTTTAAAAGTTTTTTTTTCCCAATTTTTTTTTTGGACCAAATGATTTTTTTTTTGCAAGAATCGGTTTGACTCAAGAATCGTATCGATTCTGAATCGAGTTGTCACCCCAACAATCAAAACCAAGTCAAATGGTTAGATGTTGTAAGATTCCCATCCCTATTGTCATTTGTTTTTAAATAACTAAAAAACAAAAACAAAACAAAAAAACAACTAAAAAAAAAAAAACAACAATATTAACTATACTAACTATATTATATAATTTAGTTTCTGGGCTTTTTAAAAGTTATTTTTTAATGTTGTATTTATTTAAAAATAGTGTGGTGTCAGGTATTTTGTAATTAGGGGTACTTAAAAAAAATCAATTCACATCCAAATTTATTCCGATTCTCAATTGATTCTTAATTTTAAAAAATCAAGTATTTGTTTTTTATAAAAGATTTTTATTTATTTTTTTTAAATCAATGTTTAAATTAAGTCATACGTCAGCAGCTTACAGTAGTGTTTGTAAGCTAACATGTTTTTAAAAGTTGTTTTTTTTCCAATTTTTTTTTGGACCAAATGATTTTTTTTTTTGCAAGAATCGGTTTGACTCAAGAATCGTATCGATTCTGAATCGAGTTGTCACCCCAACAATCAAAACCAAGTCAAATGGTTAGATGTCGTAAAATTCCCATCCTTATTGTCATTTGTTTTTAAATAACTAAAAAACAAAAACAAAACAAAAAAACAACTAAAAAAAACCAACAATATTAACTATACTAACTATATTATATAATTTAGTTTCTGGGCTTTTTAAAAGTTATTTTTTAATGATGTATTTATTTAAAAGTAGTGTTGTATCAGGTATTTTGTAATTAGGGGTACTTAAAAAAAATCAATTCACATCCAAATTTATTCCGATTCTCAATTGATTCTTAATTTTAAAAAATCAAGTATTTGTTGTTGTTTTTTTAAATTAATGTTTAAATTAAGTCATATATCAGCAGCCTACAGTAGCGTTTGTAAGCTAATATGTTTTTAAAAGTTTTTTTTTCCCAATTTTTTTTTGGACCAAATTATTTATGTGTTTTGCAAGAATCGGTTTGACTCAAGAATCGTATTGATTCTGAATCGAATTGTCACTCCAACAATCAAAACCAAGTCAAATGGTTAGATGTTGTAAGATTCCCATCCCTACTGTCATTTTTTTTAAATAACTAAAAAAAACAAGGACATAAAGTAATGTGTGGATATAAAGGCCTTCAGTGATGTTCGACTTCAAAGATGACCTCTCAAAATACCATCATTGATGTCACCACATGGCCATTGCTGGAGAAATACCATACAGAAACACTTTACGCACTACTGGCCATTGAACCACATCAACAGTGTACAAAACGTGTTATTTTCTGGCGCATAATAAACCCGTATCAGCAATTAAAACATATCTTATGTGGTACTGTCAAAATTCAAATAGCAAAAAACATATCAAACGTGAAAAAATAAAATATTTGAACTCACAATTTGTTGCACCTATTCGACGCCGTATAAGCCGGTGGTAGCCCTCGTAGTCGGCTTATTCGAGTGGAAATGGCGAGCTTTTCCCCATTTCATCGCCAGAACAGCTGAGCTAGCTTCCGGGATAACATTCATGATTAATCAATTAATTGCTTGAATTATTATGAATACGATTAAGTGGCAGGCTGTGCTTTTTCCCACCTAGGCCTTCAGTGAGGTCCCACTTCAATGATTACCTCTCAAAATACCATCACTGATGTCACCACATGATCATTGCCGGAGAAATACTATACAGAAACACATTTACACATTGAACCACATCAACGGTGTACAAAACGTGTTATCTTCTGGCACATTTAAAAATCAATCAGCATTCAAAACATATTTTAAGTGATACTGTCAAAATTCAAATAGCAAAAAAGATATCAAACGTGAAAAAATAAAATATTTGAACTCACAATTTGTTGCACCTATTCGACGCCGTGTAAGCCGGTGGTAGCCCTCGTAGTCGGCTTATTCGAGTGGAAATGGCGAGCGTTTCCCCATTTCATCGCCAAAACAGCTGAGCTGTAGTCTCTCTTTAAATATCCTTCTTGAAAATGGCCTTGCAAATATATATCTGCCACCTAATCAACGTTTTGTTCTCCTTCTGTGCTAGTCCGGTCTGGCTACGGCGCAACACTTCCTGCTTCCTGCTAAATTGAAACCTGTGATTGGATACTCACTTTGGAATGACAAGCGAGTATCCAATCACAGCCTCGTTAACATCAGGCTACTGACAACAACTTGGTGATCTGATTGGCTATCGCAACTGTCTATCAACTAACGGTCCTGGTGAGTATCCAATCACATGTCACGTTCAACTTTAGGCCAGCTAGAAGGCCTTACCGACAACTCGTGATCTGATTGGCTATTGCAACTGTCTATCAACTGTATGTCCCCGTTCACTGACAGTGCACAGACATTGTTGATTCTGAAGGCCTCAGGCAGATTTGGTACGGCATGGCAACATAAGCTAGCTGAATTCTGATTGGATAAAAACTCTTACCTGAAAACAGCACTGGAAGGAACATAATATGACACAAAGAGAATATGAATCCTTTTAAATATTTAGGGAAAGTAAATATAAAAATACTTTCATCTTTAATTATGATCATGATTTCTGGTTATTAGAATAATTGTATCTAAGTTATCACAAAAACTTTGTGTTGAAATGAGTTCCCAACGAGAAGACTAAAAAACATGTCTTTGAACCTACCAAGAAGAAGGCTTGTAAAACTCCACTGTGTAGGGGGGGAAGCAACATGAAGGTGTTCTGTTTTCTTTCATGTATTGTAATCAACAGAAAGATATTGTTTTAACCCAAGGACTACAAAGCGGAGAGAAGGCAGGGCAGGATCTGCCCAATTTCCAGACGACCTCTTTTTGAACTCTTTTACGACCTCTTTTTTGAACCGACCTTTTCTGTGAACTGTTTACGACTTTTTCTGTGAACTGTTTACGACCCTCGTCCCTTAGAAACCGCTGTGGCCATGTGGTCAGGGAAGGTCCAAATAAAAGAAGGCGGCGTGCAATCTTGTTGGCAGAGCGTGCTGAGACACTGCCAGGCGACTCTCCTCAAATTGAGCCAAATTGAAATCCAGTGTTGGGTTAGTTACTGAAAACCAGTAACTAGTTACAGTTACTAGTTACTTTATTTCAAAAGTAACTCAGTTACTTACACCAAAAAGTAATGTGTTACTGTGAAAAGTAACTATTTAGTTACTTCTTTTTTTTCTCCTTTTTTTCCCCTTTTAGCCTTCATTTTAGTACTGTTATTGCACTGGAGAATAATACAATGTGTTGATCAACTTGACATGCATTTGCATCACTGAACTCTGCTTAGCAATGTGGTCTACATACAACACACAAAGACAAAGATATGTTTCAAAGGGCCAATTTATTTCAGGCCAGAACAAATTGACAAAACTATTTTAAATAGCTGCAACATAATGGCACTTTAACTTTAACTTTAAGTAGATAGGATCTTTGATCCAAGACACAACTTACATTTAACTAAAATTTAATTTTCTTTGTGCTCGACAAAAGAAAAGTATTGAGAATGTCTCCATGTTAAGAAACTCGACTTCTGGCTTCGCCATGATGTCTTGTTAGTTGTTATGAGCGTAGCGTATGTGTGTGTGGCCCTTTAAGATATGACAGCATGTGAGGTGAGTGACGTCAGTGAGTGAGTGGGCGAGAGAGGTGAGGGACCGGCGACAGTGAGTGCGTGCAGGTGCTCTAGCTTGGTGGATGGCTGCGTCCAATAAAGTCCCAAAGTTGCAACAAACCGCCGGCCTCGTCATTCACCCTCAGCTGTAAAGACCCACTTCCGGGTAAAGTGAAGGTTGTTAGCCCCGAAGTACATAGGCCCTGGAGGAACGTCTCCCCTGCGCCCCTCGACTACGGTCTGGGAGCCCCCACCCCCACAAAGCACGACTCTTATTTTCCTTGTGACACAGAAGGACGACACTGCAGCGCTGCAATAAAACACACTCAGATCTTCTGTTTCTAGCCGATACTACATAAAAAATAACGTAAAATAACGCAGTAACGCATCATGTAGTAACGGTAACTGAGTTACTGAATATAAAAAATAACGCGTTAGATTACTAGTTACCGCCGAAACTAACGGCGTTACAGTAACGCGTTACTTTTAGTCCCAACACTGTTGAATTCTGTCTCTGTTTAATTCTTTGCTTCTTGTCTTGTTTAATAGATGTCATCAGTGTTTGAACCTGACAGTTATGTTAGGCCAGCAGAAAAGGCCCACCACTGGTCCATCCATCCACCCATCTCCTTCCGCTTATTGGAGGTTGGGTCGCGGGGGCAGCAGCCTAAGCAGGGAAGCCCAGACTTCCCTCTCCCCAGCCACTTCGTCCAGCTCCTCCCGGGGGATCCCGAGGCGTTCCCAGGCCAGCCGGGAAACATAGTCTTCCCAACGTGTCCTGGGTCTTCCCAGTGGCCTCCTACCGGTCGGACGTGCCCGAAACACCTCCCTAGGGAGGCGTTCAGGTGTCATCCTGACCAGATGCCCGAACCACCTCATCTGGCTCCTCTCCATGTGGAGGAGCAGTCATCCGGGAGGAGCTCAAAGTAAAGTAAAGCCACTGCTCCCACCACTGGTGTCTGCACAAATACATTTGCACAAAATTTACTTATTTCTTTTACCAGAATGACGCTGCAAGCCTCATTTAGGTTGGTACAATTTAAACACATTTTATTGCCATAGAAAAGTTTTGCACCCCTCATTGCAATGCATGAGAACATCCAGTAGATACATTGTGCTCGTCTACAATCGTGTATTTCTAGTTACGTGTGCATTTCGATCGGAGTGAATCATCCCCGCTTTGCATAAACGTGTCTCTAAATATCGGACATGGCTGCAGGAGAAGACACATCACACCAGTTTACTGCCTTTGTACCGGAAGTCCGGCATGCTCCACACCCTCTCCCCTTTCTCCGTGCACCTTTCCACGTCCTCCGACACCGTCTTGAGGTCGCTCAAGCCGGCCCCGTCGGCCGCCGTCAGGCCCGCCGTGCTGCCGAACGGGTTGATCCTGATGCGAGACCGGAAGTTGACCAGGGACATGCTCGTGGCGCGTTTGTTGTTCCATTGGCGGGCGAGCCGCTGGGCTTCCTGCTCCTCCTTCATTCGGTCCACGGCCTCCAGGAGGACCGAGCGGAAGAGGCCGGACACTTCCTGGACCTCGGGCTCGCCGGCTCGGATGGCATCACGGAACCTGGGCATAGAAAAAAAAACAGTGATGCGGACTCGCAACTTTTCAGGTCTTTTTATGGTCACCGTTAGAGATGTCCGATAATATCGGCCGATAAATGCTTTAAAATGTAATATTGGAAATTATCGGTATCGGTTTCTACCTCAGGATTTTCCCGGGAGACTCCCGAATTTCAGTGCCCCTCCCGAAAATCTCCCGGGGCAACCTTTCTCCCGATTTCCACCCGGACAACATTTTTGGGGGCAGTGCCTTTAGCGTCCTCAACAACCTGTCGTCACGTCCGCTTTTCCTCCATACAAACAGCGTGCCGGCCCAATCACATAATATATGCAGCTTATACACACACACAAGTGAATGCAAAGCATACTTGCTCAACAGCCATACATACATACAGCCATGTGTGCAATATTTTGAATATACGTAAAAATTTAAAGGCCTACTGAAATGCGATTTTCTTATTTAAACGGGGATAGCAGGTCCATTCTATGTGTCATACTTGATCATTATCGCGATATTTTTGCTGAAAGGATTTAGTAGAGAACATCGACGATAAAGTTCGCAACTTTTGGTCGCTGATAAAAAAGCCTTGCCTGTACCGGAAGTAGCAGACGAGTAGCGTGACGTCACAGGTTGTGGAGCTCCTCACATCCGCACATTGTTTACAATCATGGCCACCAGCAGCGAGAGCGATTCGGACCGAGAAAGCGACAATTTCCCCATTAATTTGAGCGAGGATGAAAGATTTGTGGATGAGGAAAGGGAGAGTGAAGGACTAGAGGGCAGTGGGAGCGATTCAGATAGGGAAGATGCTGTGAGAGGCGGGTGGGACCTGAATGACTAAAACAGTAAATAAACACAAGACATATATATACTCTATTAGCCACAACACAACCAGGCTTATATTTAATATGCCACAAATGAATCCCGCATAACAAACACCTCCCCCCTCCCGTCCATATAACCCGCCAATACAACTCAAACACCTGCACAACACACTCAATCCCACAGCCCAAAGTACCGTTCACCTCTCCAAAGTTCATACAGCACATATATTTCCCCAAAGTCCCCAAAGTTACATACGTGACATGCAACTAGCGGCACGCACGTACGGGCAAGCGATCAAATGTCTGGAAGCCGCAGCTGCATGCGTACTCACGGTACCGCGTCTGCGCATCCAACTCAAAGTCCTCCTGGTAAAAGTCTCTGTTGTTCCAGTTCTCCACAGGCCAATGGTAAAGCTTGACTGTCATCTTCCGGGAATGTAAACAATGAAACACCGGCTGTGTTTGTGTTGCTGCATGCCGGCCGCAATACACCGCTTCCCACCTACAGCTTTCTTCTTTGCTGTCTCCATTTTTCATTGAACAAATTGCAAAAGATTCACCAACACAGATGTCCAGAATACTGTGGAATTTTGCGATGAAAACAGACGACTTAATAGCTGGCCACCATGCTGTCCCAAAATGTCCTCCACAATCCGTGACGTCACGCGCCGGCGTCATCATACCGAGACGTTTTCAGCAGGATATTTTTCGCGCAAAATTTAAAATTGCACTTTAGTAAGCTAACCCGGCCGTATTGGCATGTGTTGCAATGTTAAGATTTCATCATTGATATATAAACTATCAGACTGCGTGGTCGGTAGTAGTGGCTTTCAGTAGGCCTTTAAGCTCTATAAAATAATTGAATTTATTGCGTTAGTCCGAGAACATCATATATGGGTCACCATATATGATGTTCTCGGAGTCTCTCCATGAGCGATACAACCAGGAATAAAATAAAATAATCCGAAAAATATACATAAGCGTATATAAGGTCGTTTATAAATACATTTTGCCACTGCATTAACGATGCTGAAAACAATCCAATGTAGATCAATTTTATGCTAAGACAGTTTTTTGGGTTTTAGGTGACAAAGAAATGAGCGTAAAATCAAATTATATGTCTTGATATTTTATTTTGATAATATGCCAATTGCCTCCATGGCGCACTTTGGACACGGCTGGTATATTTTTACTCCTATTTACTAGAGATGTCCGATAATGGCTTTTTTGTCGATATTCCGATATTGTCCAACTCTTAATTACCGATACCGATATATACAGTCGTGGATTTAACACAATATTATGCCTAATTTTGTTGTGATGCCCCGCTGGATGCATTAAACAATGTAACAAGGTTTTCCAAAATAAATCAACTCAAGTTATGGAAAAAAATGCCAACATGGCACTGCCATATTTATTATTGAAGTCACAAAGTGCATTATTTTTTTTTAACATGCCTCAAAACAGCAGCTTGGAATTTGGGATATGCTCTTCCTGAGAGAGCATGAGGAGGTCATACTTGCCAACCTTGAGACCTCCGATTTCGGGAGGTGGGGGCGTGGTCGGGGGTGGGGCGGGGCGTGGTTGGGGGCGTGGTTAAGAGGGGAGGAGTATATTGACAGCTAGAATTCACCAAGTCAAGTATTTCATACATATATACAGTATATATATATATATATATATATATATATATATATATATATATATATATATATATATATATATATATCTACATCCTGAAAATATGCAAACAAACTGTGTTTAGATAATTGATACTTCAAACTTGCATAAATAAATATTAAGGAATATAACATAACTTGGCTTCTGAGAGCTTCAAAATGTAATGAATAAAATGCTAAAGTTGTTGATAAACAAACAATTATTTTAATAATTAAATATGGTCATTTTAAATGAATTATTATGATAATTTAAAATCAATTATTTCAAATATGTTTATTTTAATGCATAATTCTATGGCTGGATGTAATAAGGAGTCACGAAAAAATACAAATAAAAATACAATTAATTTTGATGTTTTTAGCAAAATATAGTAAAAATGTATTTAGTTTTTTTTTTTTTTTTAATTAATAAATATATTTATTTTTAGGTAAGATAAACATAATAATACAATTTATCTCTAGTCTGGATGATTTAGTTCTTGTCACCCTGTTGTCCTCCCGTCATGAAAAAAGGCTGTCCTCACTCAGGTCCGCATGGCGCTGGAGGGGGCGTGGCTTCCAGCTCCGGCTGAAAATCGGAAGATTTTCGGGAGAATATTTGTTCCGGGAGGTTTTCGGGAGAGGCGCTGAATTTCGGGAGTCTCCCGGAAAATTCGGGAGGGTTGGCAAGTATGGAGGAGGTTGAGGGGGACGAGGTTGAGTTGGGGGGTAAGGGGGGTAGCGGGGGTGTATATTGTAGCGTCCCGGAAGAGTTAGTGCTGCAAGGGGTTCCGGGTATTTGTTCTGTGGTGTTTATGTTGTGTTACGGTGCGGATGTTCTCCCGAAATGTGTTTGTCATTCTTGTTTGGTGTGGGTTCACAGTGTGGCGCATATTTGTAACAGTGTTAAAGTTGTTTATACGGCCACCCTCGGTGTGACCTGTATGGCTGTTGACCAAGAATGCCTTGCATTCACTTGTGTGTGCGAAAAGCCGTAGATATTATGTGACTGGGCCGGCACGCAAAGGCAGTGCCTTTAAGGTTTATTGGCGCTCTG
>NC_084573.2:34405000-34422500 GCF_033978685.3 Nerophis lumbriciformis
CAAAATGAGTGCCACTGACCCGTAAACGCCTGCGTGATGAGATGCTCTGCGAAAGAAAAGCGTTCCAGCGATGTGCTTCTGGATCGGAGCAACATGAAGGTTCTGTTGATGACAGATACAAACCCCGTTTCCATATGAGTTGGGAAATTGTGTTAGATGTAAATATAAACGGAATACAATGATTTGCAAATCCTTTACAACCCATATTCAGTTGAATGCACTACAAAGACAAGATATTTGATGTTCAAACTCATAAACTTTTTTTTTTTTTTTGCAAATAATAATTAACTTGGAATTTCATGGCTGCAACACGTGCCAAAGTAGTTGGGAAAGGGCATGTTCACCACTGTGTTACATGGCCTTTCCTTTTAACAACACTGTTGTTGTAACACTGTAACAACAATGTTTGGGAACTGAGGAGACACATTTTTTAAGCTTCTCAGGTGGAATTCTTTCCCATTCTTGCTTGATGTACAGCTTAAGTTGTTCAACAGGCCGGGGGTCTCCGCTGTGGTATTTTAGGCTTCATAATGCACCACACATTTTCAATGGACTACAGGCAGGCCAATCTAGTACCCGCACTCCTTTACTATGAAGCCACGTTGATGTAACACGTGGCTTGCCATTGTCTTGCTGAAATAAGCAGGGGCGTCCATGGTAGCGTTGCTTGGATGGCAACATATGTTGCTCCAAAACCTGTATGTACCTTTCAGCATGAATGGCGCCTTCACAAATTTGTAAGTTACCCATGTCTTGGGCACTAATACACCCCCATACCATCACAGATGCTGGCTTTTCAACTTTGCGCCTATAACAATCCGGATTGTTCTTTTCCTCTTTGGTCCGGAGGACACGACGTCCACAGTTTACAAAAACAATTTGAAATGTGGACTTGTCAGACCACAGAACACTTTTCCACTTTGTATCAGTCCTTCTTAGATGAACTCAGGCCCAGCGAAGCCGACGGCGTTTCTGGGTGTTGTTGATAAACGGTTTTCGCCTTGCATAGGAGAGTTTTAACTTGCACTTACAGATGTAGCGACCAACTGTAGTTACTGACAGCGGGTTTCTGAAGTGTTCCTGAGCCCATGTGGTGATATCCTTTACACACCGATGTCGCTTGTTGATGCAGTACAGCCTGAGGGATCGAAGGTCACGGGGCTTAGCTGCTTACGTGCAGTGATTTCTCCAGATTCTCTGAACCCTTTGATGATATTACGGACCGTAGATGGTGAAATCCCTAAATTCCTTGCAATAGCTGGTGGAGAAAGGTTTTTCTTAAACTGTTCAACAATTTGCTCACGCATTTGTTGACAAAGTGGTGACCCTCGCCCCATCCTTGTTTGTGAATGACTGAGCATTTTGATGGAATCTACTTTTATACCCAATCATGGCACCCACCTGTTCCCAATTTGCCTGTTCACCTGTGGGATGTTCCAAATAAGTGTTTGATGAGCATTTCTCAACTTTATCAGTATTTATTGCCACCTTTCTCAACTTCTTTGTCACGTGTTGCTGGCATCAAATTCTAAAGTTAATGATTATTTGCAAAAAAAAAAAAAAAAGGTTTATGAGTTTGAACATCAAATATGTTGTCTTTGTAGCATATTCAACTGAATATGGGTTGAAAAGGATTTGCAAATCATTGTATTCCGTTTATATTTACATCGAACACAATTTCCCAACTCATATGGAAACGGGGTTTGTACGTGACTACTGAGGACCATTTAAAAAAAAAAAACGTTGAAATGAAATATGACATGATGGTCAGAATACAGCACTACAACTGTCCTCTTATAGGAAGTTTCACCACTTAAATTTAGCAGTAATGAAGTTGTCTGCAACTCCAACTACCATATAGAGAAGGATGGAACATTCTGAATGTGAATCATACTTTAAGGCAGTGGTTCTTACCCTGGGTTCGATGGAACCCTTGGGGTTCAGTGAGTCGGGCTCAGGGGTTCGGCGGAGGTCGAGACACACCCGACTCATCGTGTGTAAATAAAAACTTCTCCCTATCGGCGTATTACGGATACGGCAACAGCAGAAGTCAGACTGATTTGCAGGTGTGTAATTTGTTGTGAGTTTATGCACTGTGTTGGTTTTGTTGTTTGAACAAGGTGATGTTCATGCACGCTTCATTTTGTGCACCAGTATTAAAACATGGTAACACTTTAGTATGGGGAACATATTCACCATTAATTAGTTGCTTATTAACATGCAAATTAGTAACATATTGGCTCTTAACTAGTCATTATTAAGTACTTATTAATGCCTTATTCGGCATGGCCTTATTATAACCCTAACCCTCTAACCCTAACCCTAACCCTAACCAAATAACTCTAAATGAAGTCTTTGTTACTTAGAATATGTTCCCCTAGTGTCCAAATAACTCTAAATTAAGTCTTTGTTACTTAGAATATGTTCCCCTAGTGTCCAAATAACTCTAAATTAAGTCTTTGTTGCTTAGAATATGTTCCCCTAGTGTCCAAATAACTCTAAATTAAGTCTTTATTACTTAGAATATGTTCCCCTAGTGTCCAAAAAACTCTAAATTAAGTCTTTGTTACTTAGAATATGTTCCCCTAGTGTCCAAATAACTCTAAATTAAGTCTTTGTTACTTAGAATATGTTCCCCTAGTGTCCAAATAACTCTAAATTAAGTCTTTGTTACTTAGAATATGTTCCCCTAGTGTCCAAATAACTCTAAATGAAGTCTTTGTTACTTAGAATATGTTCCCCTAGTGTCCAAATAACTCTAAATTAAGTCTTTGTTGCTTAGAATATGTTCCCCTAGTGTCCAAATAACTCTAAATTAAGTCTTTGTTACTTAGAATATGTTCCCCTAGTGTCCAAAAAACTCTAAATGAAGTCTTTGTTACTTAGAATATGTTCCCCTAGTGTCCAAAAAACTCTAAATTAAGTCTTTGTTACTTAGAATATGTTCCCCTAGTGTCCAAATAACTCTAAATTAAGTCTTTGTTGCTTAGAATATGTTCCCCTAGTGTCCAAATAACTCTAAATTAAGTCTTTGTTACTTAGAATATGTTCCCCTAGTGTCCAAATAACTCTAAATTAAGTCTTTGTTACTTAGAATATGTTCCCTTAGTGTCCAAATAACTCTAAATTGAGTCTTTGTTACTTAGAATATGTTCCCCTAGTGTCCAAATAACTCTAAATGAAGTCTTTGTTACTTAGAATATGTTCCCCTAGTGTCCAAATAACTCTAAATTAAGTCTTTGTTACTTAGAATATGTTCCCCTAGTGTCCAAATAACTCTAAATTATCAATCAATCAATGTTTATTTATATAGCCCTAAATCACAAGTGTCTCAAAGGGCTGCACAAGCCACAACGACATCCTCGGTATAGCCCACATAAGGGCAAGGAAAAACTCACCCCAGTGGGACGTCGATGTGAATGACTATGAGAAACCTTGGAGAGGACCGCATATGTGGGTAAATTAAGTCTTTGTTACTTAGAATATGTTCCCCTAGTGTCCAAATAACTCTAAATTAAGTATGTGTTACTTAGAATATGTTCCCCTAGTGTCCAAAAAACTCTAAATTAAGTCTTTGTTACTTAGAATATGTTCCCCTAGTGTCCAAATAACTCTAAATTAAGTCTTTGTTACTTAGAATATGTTCCCCTAGTGTCCAAAAAACTCTAAATTAAGTCTTTGTTACTTAGAATATGTTCCCCTAGTGTCCAAAAAACTCTAAATTAAGTCTTTGTTACTTAGAATATGTTCCCCTAGTGTCCAAATAACTCTAAATTAAGTCTTTGTTACTTAGAATATGTTCCCCTAGTGTCCAAATAACTCTAAATTAAGTCTTTGTTACTTAGAATATGTTCCCCTAGTGTCCAAAAAACTCTAAATTAAGTCTTTGTTACTTAGAATATGTTCCCCATACTAAAGTGTTACCAAAAACATATAATTTTGTCTTGAATTTGAAAAAAAAAAATCAACATTTTATTTTTCACTAAAGGGTTCGGTGAATGTGCATATGAAACTGGTGGGGTTCGCTACCTCCAACAAGGTTAAGAACCACTGGTCTAAGGTAATAATGTTTTATAATCATGCTGTATGGAAATGTCATCCTAAGGAACACTAAACCAGATTTTGTTTTTGGAAAAATATATTAGTTTTAACCAGGGCCGGCCCGTGGCATAGGCCGTATAGGCAAATGCTAAGGGCGCCGTCCATCAGGGGGCGCCACACCAGTGCCACAAATGTTGGAGAGAGAAAAAAAAAAAAAAAAAAAAAAGTTGGTGCTATTATTTCTAAATACAAAAAATAATCCCACGTTAATTAAAATATAAAGTAAAGCCTATTTAATAGAAATATTATTTGCTACAACATTACGCCCCCCCCCCCCCCCTCCCCCCGCACGGTGCGCCCCCTCCCTTCCCGTATCATGACTCTTTTTGGACGTCACCACATCAAAAAAATCAACACAAGATGTCAAAACGGCCAAAACTGTCAGGTGCCCAGGGAAGAAAAAAGAGAAAAGAAGAGGAGGAGAAACGAGAAAAGACAGAGGTAGCAGGTAGGTAACGTTAGCCTACATGAAATTATTTGTCTGTTACAGAATGTGATAGTAACCTGGATTTTTAGCATTAAGCTAATGTTACATGATTCGGCAATTGCTAATCAATAAATAGCTAGTTCTGTTTTAACGTCGGGTTAATATTGTGGAGGGGGCTAAATTGTTATGGAAAATAATAATGTAACGTTAGGTAATTACAGTACTCCCACCTTACATTCCTCAGGGACATTTGTATTAGATATTTTAAGCAGGCGTTTTTTGTTTACATTGTTATTGCCTTCTGGTTAGCTAATGTTTGCCCTGCAGGTAATAGTCACTTTTCCACCCCTTTATATATTAGGTATAGTTGTAAGTAAAAAAAAAAAAAAAAAAAAGGTGGGGGGGCGCCACCTAAAACCTTGCCTAGGGCGCCAGATTGGTTAGGGCCGGGCCTGGTTTTTACTAAGGATACCATACAGAATCACAGTACTATTAATGCCAGGATAACAAATGTTTCACTTTTCAAGAATGGATCTGACTATCACGTAAAAAGGTTGCCCTTTAGGGGACCTGTTTTTTTGTCCCCATACCGTCAGAGGTCCCCTAAAGGTGACTGTGTAAACAGAGCGATGTCCCCATTAAGTAAGCATTGCCAAAACACACACACACACACACACACACACATGTCCTGGCAGGTCCACCAATATTACAGTACACATATGCAGGGGTTGCCATGGCAATGACTAGATTCCACGGCACGTGTTGCCTCCAGTATTACTGCACACCAGGGGTCTCAAACTCCATTTAGCCCACAGCTATGATAAACTATGAAGTTCAGCACGGGGCCGAAAAATATGCGACCCGCGAGATGGAGACCCGCTAAGCGTCAACATGTCCGCCCAGCTTGAGGGGAACAGATGGGAAGGCGAGCTCTTTCCTTAGGAGCCTGACATGACCAGCGCTAATCCCCTAAAGCCGTGTTTTTCCAACCACCGTGCCGCGGCACACTTGTGTGCCGTGAGATACAGTCTGGTGTGCCGTGAGAGATGATGTCATTTCACCTATTTGGGTTAAAAATATTTTATGCAAGCAAGTATTTATAACCTGAAATGATGTGTTGTTGTTGAGTGTCGGTGTTGTCTAAAGCTCGGCAGAGTAACCGTGTAATACTCTTCCATATCAGGTAGCTAATTGCTTTGTAAACAATGTGTCTAATGCTTAAACCAAAAATAAACAAAAAGGTGAGTGCGCCTAAGAAAAGGCATTGAAGCTTAGGTATGGCTATGGAAAACGAAACTGAAACAGAACTGGCTACAAAGTAAACAAAAACAGAATGCTGGACGACAGCAAAGACTTACTGTGGAGCAAAGACGGCGTCCACAATGTACATCCGTACATGACATGACAATCAACAATGTCCCCACTAAGAAGGATAGCGTCCGCACAACTGAAATAGTCTTGATTGCTAAAACAAAGCAGGTGCGGGGAATATCGCTCAAAAGGAAGACATGAAACTGCTACAGGAAAATACCAACAAAACAGAAAAAGCCACCAAAATAGGAGCACAAGACAAGAAGTAAAACACTACACACAGGAAAACAGCAAAAAAGTCCAAATAAGTCAGGGCGTGATGTGACAGGTGGTGACAGTACACCTACTTTGAGACAAGAGCTATAGTGATGCATGCTTGGTTATGGTTTGAATTTATATCAAACAATTGCAACAACGACTTTTTACTGTCAATATCAACTACCGCAGTGTTTTTCAACCTTTTTTGATCCAAGGCACATTTTTTGCGTTGAAAAAAATGCGGAGTCACACCACCAGCAGAAATCATTAAAAAACGAAACTCAGTTGACAGTAAAAAGTCGTTGTCACAATTGTTGGATATGACTTTAAACCATAACCAAGCATGCATCACTATAGCTCTTGTCTCAAAGTAGGTGTACTGTCACCACCTGACACATCACACCCTGACTTAGTTGGAGTTTATTGCTGTTTTCCTGTGTGTAGTGTTTTAGTTCTTGTCTTGCGCTCCTATTTTGGTGGCTTTTTCTCTTTTTTTGGTATTTTCCTGTAGCAGTTTCATGTCTTCCTTTAAGCGATATTTCCCGCATCTACTTTGTTTTAGAAATCAAGAATATTTCAGTTGTTTTCATCCTTCTTAGTGGGGACATTGTTGATTGTCATGTCATGTTCGGATGTACTTTGTGGACGCCGTCTTTGCCCCACAGTAAGTCTTTGCTGTCGTCCAGCATTCTGTTTTTGTTTACAAACCCCGTTTCCATATGAGTTGAGAAACTGTGTTAGATGTAAATATAAACGGAATACAATGATTTGCAAATCATTTTCAACCCATATTCAGTTGAATATGCTACAAAGACAATATATTTGATGTTCAAACTGATTACTTTTTTTTTTTTTGCAAATAATCATTAACTTTAGAATTTGATGCCAGCAACATGTGACAAAGAAGTTGGGAAAGGTGGCAATAAATACTGATAAAGTTGAGGAATGCTCATCAAACACTTATTTGGAACATCCCACAGGTGAACAGGCTAATTGGGAACAGGTGGGTGCCATGATTGGGTATAAAAGTAGATTCCATGAAATGCTCAGTCATTCACAAACAAGGATGGGGCGAGGGTCACCACTTTGTCAACAAATGCGTGAGAAAATTGTTGAACAGTTTAAGAAAAACCTTTCTCAACCAGCTATTGCAAGGAATTTAGGGATTTCACCATCTACGGTCCGTAATATCATGAAAGGGTTCAGAGAATCTGGAGAAATCACTGCACGTAAGCAGCTAAGCCTGTGACCTTCGATCCCTCAGGCTGTACTGCGTCAACAAGCGACATCAGTGTGTAAAGGATATCACCACATGGGCTCAGGAACACTTCAGAAACCCACTGTCAGTAACTACAGTTGGTCGCTACATCTGTAAGTGCAAGTTAAAACTCTCCTATGCAAGGCGAAAACCATTTATCAACAACACCCAGAAACGCCGTCTGCTTCGCTGGGCCTGAGCTCATCTAAGATGGACTGATACAAAGTGGAAAAGTGTTCTGTGGTCTGACGAGTCCACATTTCAAATTGTTTTTGGAAACTGTGGACGTCGTGTCCTCCGGACCAAAGAGGAAAAGAACCATCCGGATTGTTATAGGCGCAAAGTTGAAAAGTCAGCATGTGTGATGGTATGGGGGTGTATTAGTGCCCAAGACATGGGTAACTTACACATCTGTGAATGCGCCATTCATGCTGAAAGGTACATACAGGTTTTGGAACAACATATGGTGCCATCCAAGCAACGTTAACATGGACGCCCCTGCTTATTTCAGCAAGACAATGCCAAGCCACGTGTTACATCAACGTGGCTTCATAGTAAAAGAGTGCGGGTACTAGACTGGCCTGCCTGTAGTCCAGACCTGTCTCCCATTGAAAATGTGTGGCGCATTATGAAGCCTAAAATAGCACAACGGAGACCCCCGGACTGTTGAACAACTTAAGCTGTACATCAAGCAAGAATGGGAGAGAATTCCACCTGAGAAGCTTCAAAAATGTGTCTCCTCAGTTCCCAAACGTTTACTGAGTGTTGTTAAAAGGAAAGGCCATGTAACAAAAAAAAAAAATTTGAGTTTGAACATCAAATATCTTGTCTTTGTAGTGCATTCAACTGAATATGGGTTGAAAAGGATTTTCAAATCATTGTATTCTGTTTATATTTACATATAACACAATTTCCCAACTCATATGGGAACGGGGTTTGTACTTTGTAGCCAGTTCAGTTTTAGTTTCGTTCTGCATAGCCTTCCCTAAGCTTCAATGCCTTTTCTTAGGGGCACTCACCTTTTGTTTATTTTTGGTTTAAGCATTAGACACCTTTTTACCTGCACGCTGCCTCCCGCTGTTTCCGACATCTACAAAGCAATTAGCTACCGGCTGCCACCTACTGATATGGAAGAGTATTACACGGTTACTCTCCTGAGCTCTAGACAGCACCGACACTCAACAACAACACATCATTTGCAGACTATAATCACTGGTTTGCAAAAAATATTTTGAACCCAAAATAGGTGAAATTAGATCATCTCCCACGGCACACCAGATTAGTGTGGTTGAAAAACACTGAACTCCCGAGTTTACCTTTTTAATGTTTTCTGCTGGTGGTGTGCCTCCGCATTTTTCAATGAACAAAAATGTGCCTTGGCCCCAAAAAGGTTGAAAAACCCTGCCCTAAAGTGACTCCCAAAGCTCAAAGCGTCCCGGTTGGCCCGGATTCAAGCAGTAGTGTATTTATGCTTCATCATCACGGGAGCTGACCCAGGATCAGTTGTAAGCCAGTAAGCCAGTGCTGTGTGAACTTGTAGTCATGCCTTGCCTTTTGTTGTTGTCATTGTGCCAAAAAGGCAAGTGAAGGCAAGATTTTTTAAAGCTTTGCTGCATTCAAAAAAAAAAAAAAAAAGAGTGATAATGACGTCGTGTCCGCCCTGAGATGGGTAGGTTGTGAGTTCAAACCCCGGCCGAGTCATACCAAAGACTATAAAAATGGTAGCCATTACCTCCCTGCTTGGCACTCAGCATCAAAGGTTGGAATTGGGGGTTGAATCACCAAAAATGATTCCCGGGCGTGGCCACCGCTGCCGCTCACTGCTTCCCTCACCTCCCAGGTGGTGATCAAGGGTGATGGGTCAATAATTTCGCCACACCTTGTGTGTGTGTGTGTGTGACAATCATTGGTACTTGGGGACGGCGTGGCGCTGTTGGGAGAGTGGCCGTGCCTGCAACCTGAGGGTTCCTGGTTCGATCCCCACCCTTCTACCAACCTAGTCACGTCTGTTGTGTCCTTGAGCAAGACTCTTCACCCTTGCTCCTGATGGGTGGTGGTTAGCGCCTTGCACGGCAGCTCCCGCCATCAGAGTGTGAATGTGTGTGTGTGAATGTGTAAATGTGGAAGTAGTGTCAAAGCGCTTTGAGTACCTTGAAGGTAGAAAAGCGCTATACGAGTATAACCCATTTACTTTAATTTAACTTTGAGCTTTCCAGGTCAAAAGGTCGAGCTCACAACAAGGTAAAAACTGTCAAACTTTGTATCCTATCAAAAAAAAACAGTGGACATAAAGTAGGTAAATCGCTTCTCAGCTGATTAGTCTGATGATGTGTGGGGTCAAAGTTCACTCATGAAAAACCCTTATTGAGTCACACCTCATATTAACGGTCTTGATGAGGACTATACAGATCCACCATTTTTTTTTTTTCACGTAACCTCGCATACCAAAAAAAAACATTTTTACGTATCTCCGGTGCTTACAAACTCAGCACAGAAATCATTTGAAATGGAACACATAAGTACTTTGGCTTCAGATCAAGCGAGGAAGCTGATGCCCTCTTCCAGACCTCCCCCACTCCCACTCTTGTCTTGCTCAAGGACACAACGGACGTGACTCGAGTTGGTAGAAGGTGGGTATTGAACCAGGAACCCTCAGGTTGCTGGCATGGCCACTCTCCCAACCCCGCCACGCCGTCCCCAAGTACCTATGATAGTCACACACACACACTAGGTGTGGCGAAATTATTCTCTGCATTTGACTCTTCACCCTTGATCACCCCCTGGGAGGTGAGGGGAGCAGTGAGCAGCAGCGGTGGCCACGCCCGGGAATCATTTTTGGTGATTCAACCCCCAATTCCAACCCTTGATGCTGAGTGCCAAGCAGGGAGGTAATGGCTCCCATTTTTATAGTCTTTGGTATGACTCGGCCGTTGTGGTCGTGGGTCAAACGCTCCTCCCTCCAACTACATACGGCGCCTTGAATCCACTTCCTTAGTGGGGTGTGAGGGCGGCTACTCCTGGAAGCTGTGCAGCTCCTTCCCCTTTACACCATCTGCTCAGGGATGTACGATATCGGACTGCCGATGTTATCGGCTGATAAATGCTTTAAAATGTAATATCGGAAATTATCGGTATCGGTTTCAAAATTATCTGTATCGTTTCAAGAAGCAAAATGTATGACTTTTTAAAACGCCGCTGTGTACACGGACGTAGGGAGAAGTACAGAGCGCCAATAAACCTTAAAGGCACATAATATCTACGGCTTTTCACACACACACACAAGTGAATGCAATTCATACTTGGTCAACAGCCATACAGGTCACACTGAGGGTGGCCGTATAAACAACTCTAACACTGTTACAAATATGCGCCACACTGTGAACCCACACCAAACAAGAATGACAAACACATTTCGGGAGAACATCCGCACCGTAACACAACATGAACACAACAGAACAAATACCCAGAACCCCTTGCAGCACTAACTCTTCCGGGACGCTACAATATACACCCCCACCCCCATTCCCCCCTAAACCCCGCCTCCCCAACCCCGCCCACCTTACCATGAATTGATTAACGTGGACCCCGACTTAAACAAGTTGAAAAACTTATTGGGGTGTTACCATTTAGTGGTCAATTGTAAAGGAATATGTACTGTGCAATGTTCAATCAATCAATCAAAAACCTCAACCTCCTCATGCTCTCTCAGGGAGAGCATGTCCCAAATTCCAAGCTGCTGTTTTGAGGCATGTTAAAAAAAAAAATGCACTTTGTGACGTCAATAATAAATATGGCAGTGCCATGTTGGCACTTTTTTTCCATAACTTGAGTTGATTTATTTTGGAAAACCTTGTTACATTGTTTAATGCATCCAGCGGGGCATCACAACAAAATTAGGCATAATAATGTGTTAATTCCATGACTGTATATATCGGTATCGGTAATTAAGAGTTGAACAATATCGGGATATCGGCAAAAAAGCCATTATCGGACATCTCTACCCAAAACCAGTGAAGTTGTCACGTTGTGTAAATGGTAAATAAAAAGAGAATACAATGATTTGCAAATCCTTTTCAACTTATATTCAATTGAATAGACTGCAAAGACAAGATGTTTCATGTTTGAAATGTGAAACTAATTTTTTTTTCTCGCAAATAATAATTAACTTAGAATTTAATGGCAGCAACACATTGCAAAAAAGTTGGCACAGGGGCGTTTTTACCACTGTGTTACATGGCCTTTCCTTTTAACAACACTCAGTAAACGTTTGGGAACTGAGGAGACACATTTTTTAAGCTTTTCAGGTGGAATTCTTTCCCATTCTTGCTTGATGGTTCTGGATGGTTCTTTTCCTCTTTGGTCCGGAGGACACGACGTCCACAGTTTCCAAAAACAATTTGAAATGTGGACTCGTCAGACCACAGAACACTTTTCCACTTTGCATCAGTCCATCTTAGATGAGCTCGGGCCCAGTGAAGCCGGGGGCGTTTCTGGGTGTTGTTGATAAATAGCTTTCGCTTTGCATAGTATAGTTTTAACTCGCACTTACAGATGTAGCGACGGACTGTAGTTACTGCCAGTGAAGTGTTCCTGAGCCCATGTGGTGATATCCTTTACACACTGATGTCGCTTTTTCCATTCAATACCGCCTGAGAAATCAAATGTCCCGGGCATTCAATGTTGGTTTTCGACCTTGCTGCTTACCTGCAGTGATTTCTCCAGACTCTCTGAACCTTTTGATGATATTACGGACCGTAGATGGTGAAATCCCGAAATTCCTCGCAATAATGAGAAATGTTCTTAAACTGTTCGACAATTTGCTCACCCCATCCTGGAGTATTTCATGGAAGCTGCTTTTATACCCAATCATGGCAACCCCATAGCAAGGTTACATTCCACATTCCAATCATACTTGCCAACCCTCCCGATTTTCCCAGGAGACTCCCAAATTTCAGCTCCCCTGCCGAAAATCTCCCGGGGCAACCATTCTCCTGATTTCCACCCGGACAACATTATTGGGGGTGTGCCTTAAAGGCACTGCCTTTAGCGTCCTCTACAACCTGTCGTCACGTCCGCTTTTCCTCCATACAAACAGCGTGTCGGCCCAGTCACATTATATCTACGGCTTTTCACACACACAAGTGAATGCCAAGCATACTTGGTCAACAGCCATACAGGTCACACTGAGGGTGGCCGTATAAACAACTTTAACACTGTTACAAATATGCGCCACACTGTGAACCCACACCAAACAAGAATGACAAACACATTTCGGGAATCCGCACCGTAACAATCAATCAATCAATCAATGTTTATTTATATAGCCCTAAATCACAAGTGTCTCAAAGGGCTGCTCAAGCCACAACGACATCCTCGGTACAGAGCCCACATAAGGGCAAGGAAAAACTCACCCCAGTAGGACGTCGATGTGAATGACTATGAGAAACCTTGGAGAGGACCGCATATGTGGGTAACCCCCCCCCCCCCCCCCCCACCCCCTAGGGTAACACAACATAAACACAACAGAACAAATACCCAGAATCCCTTGCAGCACTAACTCTTCCAGGACGCTACAATATACACCCCCGCTACCACCAAACCACGCCCACCTCAAACCCCCCTCATCTCCCGAATTCAGAGGTCTCAAGGTTGGCAAGTATGATTCCAAGAGCTCACTCCTGTAGCCGAGGATCGGACCACCAAGGGCTCAGTCTTCGGCTGCCGCCCAGTCCACATTGCACCCGTCCTCTACACCAGTGGTTCTCAACCTTTTTTCAGTGATGTACCCCCTGTGAATTTTTTTTTTAATTCAAGTACCCCCTAATCAGAGCAAAGCATTTTAGTTTGAAAAAAAGAGATAAAGAAGTAGAATACAGCACTATGTCATCAGTTTCTGATTTATTAAATTGTATAACAGTGCAAAATATTGCTCATTTGTAGTGGTCTTTCTTGAACTATTTGGAAAAAAAGATATGTTTTTATTTATATTTATAAAGGATTTTTGAATTGTTGTTATTTTTAGAATATTCAAAAAACAATCTCACGTACCCCTTGGCATACCTTCAAGTACCCCCAGGCAGGGCCGGCCCGTGGCATAGGCCGTATAGGCAAATGCTAAGGGCGCCGTCCATCAGGGGGCGCCACGCCAGTGCCACAAATGTTGGAGAAAAAAAAAAAAAGTTGGTACTATTATTTCTAAATACAAAAAATAATCCCACGTTAATTAAAATGCAAAGTAAAGCCTATATAATAGAAATATTATTTGTTACACGGTGCGCCCCCTCCCTTCCCGTATCATGACTCTTTTTGGACGTCACCACATCAAAAAATCAACACAAGATGTCAAAACGGCCAAAACTGTCAGGTGCCCAGGGAAGAAAAAAGAGAAAAGAAGAGGAGGAGAAACGAGAAAAAGACAGAGGTAGCAGGTAGGTAACGTTAGCCTACATGAAATTATTTGTCTGTTACAGAACGTGATAGTAACCTGGATTTTTAGCATTAAGCTAATGTTACATGATTCGGCAATTGCTAATCAATAAGTAGCTAGTTCTGTTTTAACGTCGGGTTAATATTGTGGAGGGGGCTAAATTGTTATGGAAAATAATAATGTAACGTTAGGTAATTACAGTACTCCCACCTTACATTCCTCAGGGACATTTGTATTAGATCTTTTAAGCAGGTGTTTTTGTTTACATTGTTATTGCCTTCTGGTTAGCTAATGTTTGCCCTGCAGGTAATAGTCACTTTTCCACCCCTTTATATATTAGGTATAGTTGTAAGCCTAGTTGTTAAAGTGCACATCATTAATGTTAATTAAGCAATATGTATGTAAAAAATATTGTATTTCATATATTCATTTTTTATTTTTTGCATTCATTTATTTATTCATATTTTTTTTTATCTCGTTAACTATTCTGATTGTTAATTTGCTTTCTTTAAGTAAAAAAAAAGGTCAAAGACAAAGCTATTCGGTTTCTTGTGAGTATATACACTTCACTGCCGATGTGGGGGGGCGCCACCTAAAATCTTGCCTAGGGCGCCAGGGGTATGCATAACCCCATTTGAGAACCACTGCTCTACACCCCCTCTAATGGGCTCACCACTCAAAAAGAGGGCATGTTGCCTTTTCGGGCTGGGGACAGGCGCTCGCCATCGAGCCCCACCTCCAGAGGTGGTGGTCCTCGGTGACCCGTGTCCAGGCCGGGGAAATCTGGGTCCTTGGTTTTGCCTTTCCATAAAGGTCTTCGAGCTGCTCTTTGTGTGGTTCATCAACTCGGACCGGTTTGTCTCGGTGTGAGAATAATTATGTATATATTATCATCATAACTTTATGCTTAAGGGTCGTTGATATAAATGATTGTCAATTGTGCTGAAGTGGTATTTTTGTAATCCGAAAGATTGCCAGTTGTCTTTATCAGTGTTGTGTCCAGACTCGGCCTGCTGACGGCCAAGGCTGAACACCGCCGAGACGCAGACAGAGCAGAGACAAGGCGATATGACCTGCGTCAACTAACTTATTCTATAATCATATATTATGTCTAACTGGAGTTTTCGAGATTACCCCCTTCCCTCAGCGACAGCTTCAGTGATGTAATAGGGACCTTCCAAATAAATAGAGGAGGCGCACGGGCTTGACTTTTAGAACGTAGTTTGGATCTGTAACTAGAATACAGCCCATGAGCTAAATTGAACTCTGTCTCTGCTTGATTCCTTGCTTCTTGTCTGATTATTAGATGTCATCAGTGTTTGGACCTGACACTCGGGAGACCCTACCAGGGGCCATAGGAGCCCCCAGACAACATAACTTCCCGGATCATTGGTACACTCTAACTCCTCTACCACGTTAAGGTGGCAGCTCAGGATTTTATTTTAATTAATTTATTCATTTTTATTCATTTTTATTAATGTTATTTATTTTTTATTTTTTTTTGGGGGGGGGGAGGTCCTAGAATTTGGCGCTACGCCCTTGGCTGTTTGCATGCAAGTAAAAATAAAAAAAAGGCAGTGTGCTCTTACACAAACTCACCGCTAGAGGGTAGAGTTTCCCTATTTTTCAAAGTTGTCCCTTTGAGCATAGAAGTCTTCACCATGTTGCACACAGCAAATAGTGAGAGCTATTTACCCAAACCTGGCAGGTGGTTTTAAAAGTATCAAATGAAGGGTGGGTGCTTATCAAAACTTGACATTTTGGTTGAGAAAACAGACGGGACAGACTGGAACAAATAAATAAAACAGTGCCTCACCCAACAGAAGAAAGAAATCTACTCTGCATCAAAGGCAGTACTAAAATAACAATTAAAGCTGCAAGCAGCGATGGACGGGACCGACTTTGACGGCACATAAAATCCAAACCGGAGCAGTAATTAAAACTCTTTGGTCAACTTTTAAATCAGAAGGGTTCAATCTCTCTCCTGTGCTAGTTTGAAGCCGACACGACAAACGCGCTCAGAGGAGATAATGTTTGAAAACTTTTGTTTTGAAGGGGGAATTGCAAACTTCCTGTCGATTTTTGCTGGGGGTTGTCAATATATGAAATTTAGGTCTAAGTGAGACCTACATAGAGGTTTTTGTTTCATGTCTCTAAGACATTCGTACTGGAAGTTAAAGGCAGTTTTGTCAGAGTTTTCTTCTTAGGAGCAGTTGTGTCTGTCTTTTTTTCCTAGGGGGCGCTAGAGCGCAATTTTGAATTTTGGGGTTGTTTTTTTTTTTATTAGATCGCAATTTTTGCCAGTCCTAATGTGTGTGTTCAGTTTGGTGAGTTTTGAAGCATGTTAAGGGGGTCAAATTACAGCTCAAAGAGGCAAAAGTGACTGTTTTTAGTAAACTTTTATTTTGAAGGGGGAATTGCCAACTTCCTGTTGATTTTTGCTGAAGGATGTCAATGTATGAAATCTAGGTCTAAGTCAGACCTACATAGAGGGTTTGTTTTATGTCTCTACGACATTCCTAAAGGAAGTTACAAGAAGTTTTGTCTGTGTTTTTTCCTAGGGGGCGCTAGAGCGCAATTTTGAGTTTTGGGGTTTGTTTTTTTGATTAGATGGCAATTTTCGCCGGTCCTGATGTGTGTGTCAAATATGGTGAGTTTTGAAGCATGTTAAGGGGGTCAAATTACAGCTCAAAGAGGCGGTGGAATGATAATAATAATTAAAGCTGCAAGCAGCGATGGACGGGACCGACTTTGACGGCACATAAAATCCAAACCGGAGCAGTAATTAAAACTCTTTGGTCAACTTTTAATCAGAAGGCTTCAATCTCTCTCCTGTGCTAGTTTGAAGCCGACACGACAAACGCGCTCAGAGGAGATGTTTGGAAAACGGTGACCGGTTTTTACAAAACTTTTGTTTTGAAGGGGGAATCGCAAACTTCCTGTCGATTTTTGCTGGGGGTTGTCAATATATGAAATTTAGGTCTAAGTGAGACCTACATAGAGGTTTTTGTTTCATGTCTCTAAGACATTCCTACTGGAAGTTACAGGCAGTTTTGTATGAGTTTTCTTCCTAGGAGCAGTTGTGTCTGTGTTTTCTTCCTAGGGGGCGCTAGAGCGCAATTTTGAGTTTTGGGGTTGGGTTTTTTTTTAATTAGATCGCAATTCTTGCTAGTCCTGATGTGTGTGTCCAGTTTGGTGAGTTTTGAAGCATGTTAAGGGGGTCAAATTACAGCTCAAAGAGGCAAAAGTGACTGTTTTTAGTAAACTTTTGTTTTGAAGGGGGAATTGCCAACTTCCTGTTAATTTTTGCTGAAGGATGTCAATGTATGAAATGTAGGTCTAAGTCAGGTTTTTGTTTTATGTCTCTACGACATTCCTACCGGAAGTTACAAGCAGTTTTGTCTGTGTTTTTTCCTAGGGGGCGCTAGAGCGCAATTTTGAGTTTTGGGGTTTGGTTTTTTGATTAGATGGCAATTTTCGCCAGTCCTGATGTGTGTCTCAAATATGGTGAGTTTTGAAGCATGTTAAGGAGGTCAAATTACAGCTCAAAGAGGCGGCGGAATAATAATAATAATAATTAAAGCTGCAAGCAGCGATGGACGGAAACCGACTTTGACGGCAAATAAAATCCAAACCGGAGCAGTAATTAAAACTCTTTGGTCAACTTTTAATGAGAAGGCTTCAATCTCTCTCCTGTGCTAGTTTGAAGCCGACACGA
>NC_084573.2:34427500-34430000 GCF_033978685.3 Nerophis lumbriciformis
CCCACAGTCTTTTTCATCGGTGCAGAATGAATCATTTGGTGCTTGAGACCACTCACTCTGTGATCAAAGTGTGACAGTTGGAAGTCACACATTAACAGACTCTCACCATCTTTATTGTACCAGACCAGACCAGACCAGACCATGTATGCATACTGAGAGACTTTCCCTGTCACATTCGTCTTATCTAACCGTTTAAAATGCTTTACATTTTTTGTGAGCAAGAGCGGTCAATGTTCTGTAGGTGAAGTTTGTCATTTTTTTTAATTTTTTTTTTTTACATAATTCAATAAATAAAACATTTAAAATACTAAATCAAAAAAATTATGTATCCATCCACCACCGCTTATCCGAGGTCGGGTCACACACACACACCTCATATATATATATATATATATATATATATATATATATATATATATATATATATATATATATATATATATATATATGTGTGTATGTATATATATATATACATACACACATTTTTTTATATACATATATATACACACATACATATATATATATATACATACATACATATATATATACACATATATATACATACATATACATATAAATATACATTTACACACACACATACATACATACATACATACATGTATGTATGTATGTATGTATATATATATATACACATACATACATATATATATATATATATATACACTGTGTGTATATATATATATATATATATATATATATATATATATATATATGTGTGTGTGTGTGTGTGTATGTATATATATACATATATATGCATATATGTGTATATATATACATACACACATTTTTTTATATACATATATATATATACACACATACATATATATATACATACATATATACACACATATATATACATACATATACATATAAATATACATTTACACACACACATATATATATACATTTACACACAAACCTACATATATATATACACACACACACACACACACATATATATATATATATATATATATATATATATATATACACACACACACATATGTACACACATACATACGTACACACACATACGTGTGTGTGTGTGTGTGTGTGTGTGTGTGTGTGTGTGTGTGTGTGTGTGTGTGTGTGTGTGTGTGTGTGTGTGTGTGTGTGTGTGTGTGTGTGTGTGTGAATAATGCAATACAAAAATTTAAAACCGTCTTAAAATATGTCAAAAATATATATAAATCAAATACCAAAATAGCCCTATATAGTAAAAGTAAATTCTTAATAATATACTATACAGTATATAAATCATGTAAAAACAATAAAAATAACACAAAACAGATCAAGCAATTAAATACCAAAATAAAATACAGTGATGGGTTATTAAAAAATAGATACAAGTAGTACAAAAAGTTGTAAGTTCTAAAAAAGACAGCCATAAAATAAGGCAAATAAATAAAAATAAATATCAAAATGAATATTTAAAATGATACAGTAAATTGTTAATAAAGTAATATATAATGTATAGCATATTTAAGTCCTACAAAGAGATATAGCATAACAAGTAAAATAAATCAATACCAAAATAACCCCAAATAATGATTATAAGTGTTATTATAAATTTTAAGAATACCGTAAATTCCTTAAAATATATATAATGTAAAAAAAATGTTACAGCTCTAAAATGTGACAAGTAAAATAAATCAATGCCAGAATGACCTGAATATTCAAATTGTACTTTAAACTGAAGAAAATAATATATTAACAAAAAACATGTTGAGTCTTAAAGATATACGAGATATAAATAAATCAACAGAAATTAAACTAGCCTAATAAAATATGATATATATGTTACAATGTAACATGTTTTAAAGCCCTAAAAACAATATAGGAAAAAGTCATCAGTAGATTAAATAAATTCGTTTTACAAAATGTGATAAAAGATGAGTGAGTTTGTGTTCCTGAGATAGCAGAACTTTCAGTTAACTTCATCATCATCATCATCATCATCTTCATCATCATCATCATCATCACAGAGGTGCATTAGTGGCGTTAACATTCCAGTCGGCTTAACCTCTCACTTCTTGACAGGCAGCTCTTTGGTGCTCACTTTAAAGGCTCTCGTAGTGTGAGAGAGGGCAGCCTTGTACTCTACTTATACTGTACACACTCTACTTATACTGTACACACACTCTCTACTTATACTGTACACACACTCTCTACTTATACTGTACACACACTCTCTACTTATACTGTACTTGCACACTCTACTTATACTGTACTCACACTCTCTACTTATACTGTACTCACACACTCTACTTATACTGTACACACACTCTCTACTTATACTGTACTCGCACACTCTACTTATACTGTACTCACACTCTCTACTTATACTGTACACACACTCTCTACTTATACTGTACACACACTCTACTTATACTGTACTCACACTCTACTTATACTGTACTCACTCTCTACTTATACTGTACTCACACTCTCTACTTATACTGTACTCACTCTACTTATA
>NC_084573.2:34432500-34475000 GCF_033978685.3 Nerophis lumbriciformis
AATCACGTGTTCTTGGTCGCTTGTTTTAATTGGGTGAAAAAATGCTTCAAATGAACTGTTGTTGAAACATGTGTGCTTTATTTTCTTCAGGCGGTGTACAGTATGTACAGTATGTTTACTATAAGGAAATAAGGAAAACACTTTCTTTTCGATCTTGGCACTATGTTTTTTTGTTTTTTTACCAGGTCACTTTCACAAGTAACATGTAATCAAATCTGAAATATATTTCTAAAAATAAGAAATTAAATAAATAAAATAAATTAAAAAATAAAATAAATATATATATATATATATATATATATATATATATATATATATATTTTATTTTTATATTATTAAAAAAATAAAATAAATATATATATATATATATATATATTTTTTATTTTTATATTATTAAAAAAATAAAAAATAAAAATAAAAATATATATATATATATATATATATATATATATAAATAAATTAAAAAATAAAATAAAATAAATAAATAAATGTATATATATATATATATATTTATTTATTTTATTTTTATATTATTAAAAAAAAAAAAAAAAAAAATATATATATATTCATAAATAAATGAGTTGTACTTGTATAGCGCTTTTCTACCTTCAAGGTACTCAAAGCGCTTTGACACTACTTCCACATTTACCCATTCACACACTGATGGAGGGAGCTGCCATGCAAGGCGCTAACCAGCACCCATCAGGAGCAAGGGTGAAGTGTCTTGCTCAGGACACAACGGACATGACAAGGTTGGTACTAGGTGGGGATTGAACCAGGGACCCTCGGGTCGCGCACGGCCATTCTTCCACTGCGCCACGCCGTCCCATATATATATATATATATATATATATATATATATATATTTATTTATTTATTTTATTTTTTAATTTATTTAATTTCTTATTTTTAGAAATATATTTCAGATTTGATTACATCTTACTTGTGAAAGTGACCTGGTAAAAAAACAAAAAAACATAGTGCCATGATCGAAAAGAAAGTGTTTTCCTTATTTCCTTATAGTAAACATACAGTATATATATATATATATATATATATATATATATATATATATATATATATATATATATATATATATATATATATATATATATAATATCTTTATTTTATTTTTTAACAGTTTTCCCTCTTTACTTTCTATGTGGGACCAATTTGTTAATCATAAATATGTAGTCAGATTTGATGTATATTTCTTAAACTACGAGCCGAATAAATCAGCTCTTGTTGGCACATTATTTTAAGTAATAAATCTTACATATGAGTGCAATGAAAATGAAAATTCACTTTTTTTATTAATATTCTTTTTTTTTAATTAATTGTGGGGGCGGGGGGGTAAACCTCAGCAAAACCAAGATTTATTTTTTAATAGCGATATTTTTTAATTACAGTTTACTTTCTATTATATAGATCACCATTTAAAAGGAATATTATGGAGTCAAATCTGATATTTGTTTCTTTAAAAAAGCCAAATAATAAGCTCTTGTTGACGTAATATTTAGATTATTTTAAGTAATAAAGCTTAGATTAAGTGCAATGAAAATTAAAATTCACTTTTTTAAATTAATTGCGGGGCGAGGGGGAATAAACCTATAAGATTGAATATCCAAAATCAAGATCTAATTTTTTTAATAGCAATATTTGTTTTTATTACAATTTGCTTGCTATTATATGGATCACCATTCAAAATGAATAATATGGAGTCAAATCTGATATATGTTTCTTCCAAAAAGCCAAATATTAAGATCTTGTTGACGTAATATTTAGATTATTTTAAGTAATAAAGCTCAGATTTGAGTGCAATGAAAATTATTATAATTATTATAATAATTATTTTTAATCAATAGATATATTTAAATAATTGAAAAAACCTAAACAGGGTTGATTATTTAAAATCTATTTTTTTCAGTTTACTTTCTGTAATGGAGAAAAAAAATAATCATGAATGATTTTGAGTCAAATCTGATAAATATTAAAAAAAAAAAAAAATTTAATAATCAGTTATTATTGACAGAATGTGTTGCTTAATTTAAGTAATAAATCTTAGATTTAAACATTTGAATGCAATTAATGTTGTTTTTTTTTATTGTGGGTGAAAAAATTTAAAATCTGTCTTATTTTTTTTTAATCAAAAATATATATATTTTTTCATACAATTTAATCCTTATGTTAGGAGGACTAATTTGTTTATCATAAAAAAGATGTACTGCTAGTCAGATCTGGCAAAATAAGCCAAACAAATCAGTTCTTGCTGGCAGATTATTTTAAGTAATAAAAATCAGATTAGAGTACAATAAAAAAAAATTAAGTAATTTGTTATTATTTTGTTAATTGATTGTATGTGTCTTCTTTACAGTTACAGTTTTCTTTCTATTATATAGACCAATTTATACAGCATAACTAATATGTAGTCAACTCTGATATATATTTCTTAAAATAATCCAAATAAAGTCTCTTTGACAGATGATTTGTCTTATTCTAAGCA
Source organism: Nerophis lumbriciformis (assembly GCF_033978685.3). NCBI lineage: Eukaryota > Metazoa > Chordata > Actinopteri > Syngnathiformes > Syngnathidae > Nerophis > Nerophis lumbriciformis. The sequence continues at coordinate 34,435,004 of NC_084573.2, forward strand.
AATAAACTTCGATTTCAGTGCAATTATTTGTATTTGTTGTTGTTGCTGTGGCTGAAAAAAGAAGTTTAAGTGAAATTGATAATATGCTTCTTTAAAATGAAAATATTTATTTTTCTTACTGTTTCATATTTATGGTAACACTAATTTATTAAATTATTAAAAGTAATAAAGCTCATCTTTGAGTGTAATGAAATATTAATAATATATACATATATTTTTTATATTTATAAATACTTTACTTATTTATATATACATACTTTCCCCGCATTTTTCGCCTTGCCTTTGTTGTACATGACGCTCCCCTTGGCAAAGAAACCTTGCTTGGTTGCCATGGCAACCGACTCAGAGTTTGACTTGCCTCTGTTTGTGGAAGAAGAAAAAAACAACAAAAACCCCCTGCAGACTTTCCCTGCTCTCGGGGTTTCCCCCTCTCAGTGAGCTGTGGAGTCCCCCAAGGCAGTGTATTAGGGCCTTTACTGTTCCTAATATACATAAAGGACTTGTCATCAGCATGCGACTGTGAATTGTTCTTGTTTGCGGATGACTCGGCCCTGCTGGTGTCCTGCAAGGACAAGTCACAGGTGGAGAAAATCCATACACTTGAGTAAAACTGAATCCATCCTATTTGGGTCCCACATCAACCTTAAGAAAGTCAGTGACTTCGCTATAAAAGTGGGTGACATTGTTATCGCCAGGAAGGATGAGGTCACCTACCTAGGTTCCATTCTAGAGGCTAATCCTTCCTGTGATGAAATGGCAACCAAGGTCATCAAAAAGGTCAACCAACGAACGAGATTTCTCTATAGAATCTGCTCTCTGGTCAACAAAAGCACCATGAAGCACCTCCAAAACCCTCAAATCTAGACTCCAAACATCCCAGAACAAGCTAGTCAGATTACTTCTAGACCTCCACCCCAGATCACACCTCACTCCTACCCACTTCTCCAAAGTGGGCTGGCTCAGGGTGGAGGACAGAGCAAAACAACTTGCACTGAGCCTGGTCTATAAAATCCGCTACACCTCCCTGATACCGAAGTACATGTCAAACTACTTCCAAAACCACAACACCAGGGGGAGCTCCACTAACCACGTTAAACCCAGATTCCCATCTAACTAGAGATGTCCGATAATATCGGACTGCCGATATTATCGGCCGATAAATGCTTTAAAATGAAATTATCGGTATCGGTTTCAAAAAGTAAAATGTATGACATTTGTGTACACGGACGTAGGGAGAAGTACAGAGCGCCAATAAACCTTAAAGGCACATAATATCTACGGCTTTTCACACACACAAGTGAATGCAATGCATACTTGGTCAACAGCCATACAGGTCACACTGAGGGTGGCCGTATAAACAACTTTAACACTGTTACAAATATGCGCCACACTGTGAACCCACACCAAACAAGAATGACAAACAACATCCGCACCGTAACACAACATAAACACAACAGAACAAATACCCAGAAGCCCTTGCAGCACTAACTCTTCCGGGACGCTACAAAATACACCCCCTGCTACCCCCTACTCTAAACCCCGCCCACCTCAACCTCCTCATGCTCTCTCAGGGAGAGCATGTCCCAAATTCCAAGCTGCTGTTTTGAGGCATGTTTAAAAAAAATAATGCACTTTGTGACTTCAATAATAAATATGGCAGTGCCATGTTGGCATTTTTTTTCCATAACTTGAGTTGATTTATTTTGGAAAACCTTGTTACATTGTTTAATGCATCCAGCGGGGCATCACAACAAAATGAGGCATAATAATGTGTTAATTCTACGACTGTATGTATCGGTATCGGTTGATATTGGAATCGATAATTAAGAGTTGGACAATATCGGACTATCGGCAAAAAAGCCATTATCGGACATCTCTAGTCTTAACTCATTCTCCTTCTATGCCACATCAACATGGAATGTACTCCCAACAGGTGTAAAAGAAAGGGCATCTCTATCCTCCTTCAAAACCGTTGATAGTAAACACACTGATGTACAAGCTACACACTGACTACTCATAAGTATAGATAATTGTGTCTAGTTTACAGTCAAGCATGGATCATGGTATGCACGAGTGCTTACAGCAACTGGAAAGCTGCGGTTCCTTGAGGCTGCCAGCTATTTGTTGATGGTAAACATACTAATGATGTTCAAGCTGTATACCGGCTACTCTCACGTACAAATTGTGCCTTGTTTACAGACAAACATGTGATGGTATGCACGAGTGCTGCCAGCAACTAGGAGCTGCCAGCTGATGTACAAGCTGCACACGGACTACTCCTAAGTATAGGTAACTGTTTCTTGTTTATAGTCAAGCGTGTGTCATGGTATGCACGAGTGCTGCCAGCTATTTGTTGATAGTAAATATACTAATGCTGTACACAGACTACTCTAAAGTATGGATAATTGTGCCTCGTTAACAGTCAGGCATGAATCATTGTATACACGAGTGCTGCCAGCAACCGGAGAGCTGCGGTTTGTTGAGGCTGCCAGCTATTTGATGGTAAAAAAAAAAAAAAGGTACAAGCTGCACACAGACTACTCTTAAGTATAGGTAATTGTTTCTTGTTTACAGTCAAGCGTGTGTCATGGTATGCACGAGTGCTGCCAGCTATTTGTTGATACCAAATATACTAATGCTGTACACAGACTACTCTAAAGTATGGATAATTGTGCCTTGTTAACAGTCAAACATGAATCATGGTATACACGAGTGCCGCCAGTAACCACAGAAATGCGGTTTGTTGAGGCTGCCAGCTATTTGATGGTAAAAACAAATAAATACTGAGGTACAAGCTGCACACAGACTACTCTTAAGTATAGGTAATTGTTTCTTGTTTACAGTCAAGCGTGTGTCATGGTATGCACGAGTGCTGCCAGCTATTTGTTGATACCAAATATACTAATGCTGTACACAGACTCCAAAGTATGGATAATTGTGCCTTGTTAACAGTCAGGCATGAATCATGGTATACACGAGTGCTGCCAGTAACCAGAGAGCTGCGGTTTGTTGAGGCTGCCAGCTATTTGATGGTAAAAATAAAAAAATATTGAGGTACAAGCTGCACACAGACTACTCTTAAGTATAGGTAATTGTTTCTTGCTTATAGTCAAGCATGTGTCATGGTATACACGAGTGCTGCCAGCAACCGGAGAGCTGCGGTTTGGTGAGGCTGCCAGCTATTTGATGGTAAAAAAAAAATAATACTGGATGTACAAGCTGCACACAGACTACTCTTAAGTATATGTGATTGTTTCTTGTTTATAGTCAAGCGTGTGTCATGGTACGCACGAGTGCTGCCAGCTATTTGTTGATAGTAAATAAACTAATGCTGTACACAGACTACTCTAAAGTATGGATAATTGTGCCTCGTTAACAGTCAGGCATGAATCATGGTATACACGAGTGCTGCCAGCAACCGGAGAGCTGCGGTTTGTTGAGGCTGCCAGCTATTTGATGGTAAAAAAAAAAGGTACAAACTGCACACAGACTACTCTTAAGTATAGGTAATTGTTTCTTGTTTATAGTCAAGCGTGTGTCATGGTATGCACGAGTGCTGCCAGCTATTTGTTGATACCAAATATACTAATGCTGTACACAGACTACTTTTAAGTATAGGTAATTGTTTCTTGTTTACAGTCAAGCGTGTGTCATGGTATGCACGAGTGCTGCCAGCTATTTGTTGATACCAAATATACTAATGCTGTACACAGACTACTTTTAAGTATAGGTAATTGTTTCTTGTTTATAGTCAAGCGTGTGTCATGGTATGCACGAGTGCTGCCAGCTATTTGTTGATGGTAAAAAGAATCACTTGACTAAAGTACAGTGTTTTATTTTCCTATATTCAAACGCAGTGTTACTGTTCAAACCCGGTGAGGCCAAAAACAGTAAATGTTCTGCTTTGTTTTTAATGAATACTTAGACATGTTACGCTACTGTATTTCAATTTGGGGCATTGCAGTGGTACTTGGAGACAAGGTTTTCTTCTGAGGTGGTACTTGTTTGAGGTTATTTATCCTGCAGATGGAACTAAAAAGTACACAAAAGACAACGTTTGGGTCAACTGTTCCAAAACAGCCGTGTATTTTTGTCTCACAAAAGGACAAATTGGACAGCGTACACATTTCACAAAAAACAATCTGACAAGTCATATCTAAAATGATGGGGAAAAAAAAAAAAAAACCACATTATTTTCACATAACAAACGTGCCCAATGAGAGACACGGAGTAGAAGAGACGTTATAAAAGGAATACATCTTGTTTACATTGCATACACGTTGACTCGGGAGTGGAAAATTGGGAATTGCACCTTGTGACGTGACAAATGTGATGAAGATGAGGATGAAAATGGGGCTTTTGTAGGCTATTTCAAGGCCACTAAAGGACTTCAGTGCACTCAGCCGAGTGTGCGGTGACGAGTGTACTCGGAGCACACCTTCACCGTTCTGCTGATGCGATGCATGAACCTACACCACGCGGGGCAGCTTCGGTTAAAAGTTGTTTGTCCAGCTTCTGATGATTAAAAAAAAGGAAGAAATCAAACCAGCATAGAGGAAATAAAAGCAGCGTCTTCAGAAAACAATTCTAATAACTTAAATAGTTAAATTATTTGTTAGGGGAGGGCGAGTAGCCCCCGTAAAAAAAGGTCCACGGGCTAATAATGCTCTAACTTGCATGTGTGATGAGCGGTCCTGATGCGAGAAGCTTTGGCACAGCATCACCATGACAACATGCCACCACGGACGAGGGCTAAAGAGAGCAGAATGCATGACGTGACTTGACGGGATGAGGAGGCGGAGCCAAGTCTCCAACACCCGGTTATCCCAGCGCGCTTTTCACAGAGACGACTCCACCTCCCTCGCCACGCTGAGCGCCGGCTGCATCAAGGGATCGGCGGCGGCCGGCTCCTGGGCGTCCCCGGCCTCCGAGGAGAAGGTCAGCCGGATGTCGCCGCCGGCCTTCCTGTCGGAGGGCGGGTTCTGCTTGTCGGCGGCGCCGCAGCACTGCTTGGGGGCGCACTGAGTCCTGCAGGAGAGCTCGCACAAAGAGTCCTGGGACTCGGAGGTGAAGGTGACGAACTCGGGCTGGATGGTGGTGGCGTGGATGCCCTCGTTGTGGAAGAAGCCCTTGATGCGCTTGGCCACCTCCATGTAGGACGTGGGGTCGTGGCACTTGATGTGCGCCGTGGCGATGATGCGGCTGCCCGCCAGCTGCCAGACGTGCAGCTCGTGGATGGCCAGCACGCCGTCCAGGCCCAGGAGGCGCTCGTTGAGGCGGTGGATGTTGATCTGCTTGGGCACGGTCTGCAGCAGGATGAGCGCCGACTCCTTCAGCAGCGGGTAGGTGGTGTAGAGGAGGATGCACACCATGATGAGGCACAGCGTGGGGTCCAGGTACAGCACCCAGCAGGGGCCCGCCATCTTGGTGCCGGGCGGCACGGGCCCCTCCAGCAGGTCCACCAGCGTGTGGTTGACGTGGTGGTCGGCGGCGTGGCTCGGCACGCACTCGTTGACGCACGGCTCGTCTTTCTCGCACGGCTGCCACACGAAGATGAAGATCAGGGCGTTGACCACCACGATGACGGAGCCCAGGGCGTCGCCCAGCACGTGGAGGAAGACGCCGCGCATGTTGAGCTGCGAGGAGAAGTCGTTGTCCAGCTCCTCGTACGCCGAGTCGCCATTGAGCTGCACCTCCGTGGTGTCTTTACAGCTCAGGTCTGAGGATGAACACATGAACACGTCACATGTCACAATCATGTACTCATCAAAATGCAGACAAAAAGTTGAATTACAGGAATAAAGTTGGACATAAAGTACAAACCCCAAAACCAGTCAAGTTGTGTAAATAAAAACAATGATTTGCAAATCCCTTTCAACTTATATTCAATTGAATAGACTTCAAAGACAAGATATTTAACGTTCAAACTTTATTTTTTGCAAATATTAGCTCATTTGGAATGTGATGCCTGCAACACGTTTCAAAAAAGCTGGCACAAGTGGCAAAAAAAAGAGTGAGAAAGTCGAGGAATGCTCATCAAACACTTATTTGGAGCATCCCACAGGTGAACAGGCTGATTGGGTATAAAAGTAGATTCCATTCACAAACAAGGATGGGGCGAGGGTCACCACTTTGTCGACAAATGCGCGAGCAAATTGTTTAAGGACTAGAGATGCGTGGATAGGCAATTATTTCATCCGCAACCGCATCAGAAAGTCGTCAACCATCCGCAATCCACCCGATCTAACATTTGATCAGAACCGCATCCGCCCGCCATCCGCCCGTTGTTATATATCTAATATAGACGATGCAAGGCATTGGTGAGGTTATAAAGCTTTTGCCTGTTAAAGAAAGGAGACTGATCCAATGCAGCACAGACATTCGCGTGACAGCGCACACCAGTGCGCAATCATATGGGAGCCGCGCTGAGCGCACCTCCAAGCGCGTCTCGCTGCCGGCGACGGCCGGGTATGGGCCCGACGCTCCAGCGCCATCCATTTTCAGGGCTAGTTGATTCGGCAGGTGGGTTGTTACACACTCCTTAGCGGGTTCCAACTTCCATGGCCACCGTCCTAGCTGCTGTCTATATCAACCAGGGTGAGCCCCACCCCTTTCGTGAGCGCATTGCGCGCGGAGTGACCCCTGTTACGCGCCCCCGGCAACAGGGGTGGCGGGCAGGTAAGCTGCGCGGGCGGAGCGCGCGGAGTGACCCCTGTTACGAGCCCCCGGCCACGGGGGTGGCGGGCAGGTAAGCTGCTTACCTGCTGCGCGTGACGCCGGCCGCGGCGAAGGCGGACGAGGCGGGGTGTCGGTGCGGTGGTGACCCTGGACGTGCGTCGGGCCCTTCTCGCGGATCGCCTCAGCTACGGCTCCCGGTGGGGCCCTCTCGGGGGAAGGGGCCTCGGTCCCGGACCCCGGCGAGGCGTCCCTTCTCCGCTCCGTAAAAGTGTCCATCTCTTTTTTTTCTTTTCTTCTGTTGTGGCATATGCAGCAGGTGCCTGCTCGTTTTTCGTATGTGGGTAACAACATTTAACTATGTATATATATTTCCCAATTGGTTTAACTGCCACCCGCCTGAATCTATTTAAAATCAAATTGTTTTTTATTTCAACCGCCCGACCCGACCCGCCGATAAAATCTATTATTTTTTTATTTCATCTGCCCGATCCGCGGATAATCCGCGGTTGTGCCCGCAAACCGCACATCTCTATTAAGGACAACATTTCTCAAAGAAGGTTTGAATCTGGTAACAAATGAAGGAAGAATTAATTGCCAAGAAAAACAGCAGGGGGTCCATCGTCTGGCGGTGGTTTGGCTTCAAGTGGGAATATGTCGAACAGACAACCGTAATTTGTCAAGTGTGGGGCAAAAGCGCTGCTACAAAAAGTAGCATTACTGCTAATTAGGGCTGCAACTAACAACTAATTTGATAATCGATTAATCTGTCGATTATTAATTCGATTAATCGATTAATAATCGGACAAAAGAGACAAACTACATTTCTATCCTTTCCAGTATTTTATTGGGGGGAAAAACACCATACTGGCACCATACTTATTTTGATTATTGTTTCTCAGCTGTTTGTAAATGTTGCAGTTTATAAATAAAGGTTTATAAAAAAATAAAAAATAAAAATATAAAAAAATAGCCTCTGCGCATGCCCATAGCATAGATCCAACGAATCTATGACTAAATTAATCGGCAACTATTTTTATAATCGATTTTAATCGATTAGTTGCTGCTAATATGTAGCATCATTCGAAAAGTCACCCGCTAGAGAATGAAGAGTGCTTGAAACTCCGCATGTCAACATCTCCGTTCGGTGCCACACCAACAAAATGCCGAGGCAACCATTTCCACATCAACACCGTATGAAAAAAGTAGTCAACTACAGAAGGAGATAACGTCCGCAGGAACCTACCACACAGCGAAGGACATACACTATTTGATTTCCTATTATGCGGCTCATTTTTATTTGACACTTATTGAAATATCTTGTGTGACATCATGCACAAAAGTGCACCTTATTTGTTTTAAACTATTGCAGTGGTGTTCTGTACAAAAAGTGCACTTTAATTTAGTGTTGTTTTGATATGTCATCTTAGTGACATCATGCACAAAAGTGCACTAATTGTCAGTTTGTTGGTGGAGATGACGGCAGGCATTGAGCGAGAAAACATGATTTAATTAAACACTATGGGAAAAAAACAAACAAAAGGGAACAAACAAAAGGCGCGCACAAGGCGGAGAACAAACTTGGCTGTAAACTAAAATAGCACAGAGGCTAACTGTGGACAAGAAACAAAAACACTTACTGTGACACGAAGGAACTAGGACATGAGCAGAGTGAAACAAAAGTAGACGGAGCTACAACGACAAGTATTAAGACAGGTAGTGGTGACAATGACAATGACAATAATCCGGCAGTGACTGGAGGGTAGGGCAGGTATAAATAGCAGCTGGCTAATTGACACCAGGTGTGGCCAGGTGCCAATCAGCCACAGCTGAGGGGACACAGCACTCAGGGAGACAAACAGGAAACAGAACCAAAACAAGAGCGCTGACAGGAAATACTACGCACACAGAGGAAAAACTAAAACACAACCTGACACTAATAGCTTGTTATAAAATGTCTCTGACAATCTTGCACTTTGTTTGGAAATGACATGAATGTTTGTGCCACTGCTTAATAACTGTTTAATAAATACACTTTTAGTTGTGATTTCCCTCTCTGCATGAAAGTTTAAAAGTAGCATATATTAATGCAGTATGAAGAAGAATGTTTTAATGTAGACACATAGAATCATCATACTGCTGTGATTATATGCATCAAGTGTTCATTCAAGGCTAAGGCAAAATATCCACATATATATGGTGTATCGTGACATGGCCTAAAAATATCCACATATTAAAAAAAGGCCATATCGCTCAGCCCTAGTTGTGGACGCATGGATTGTTCTTGCTGGTTTTGGCTTCATAGTTGAGTTGCTGTTTCAAGTGGCCGTATCGACATTGTTTAATCCAGTGCGGGCGGCTGAGTGTGTCGGGGATGAATGAGCGGTTTTGGGGGACATTATTTTCCTTCTCCTCACAATGATAATATGAATAATACTTGTTGAATGTTTTTAATCCAAAAATGTATTCTTGAATTCAAAAAAAGTTGCAAAATTTAAACAGATTCACAAAAATTATGAGTAGACTGAGAATCTAAATACCGTATTTTTCGGAGTATAAGTCGCACCGGAGTATAAGTCGCACCTGCCGAAAATGCATAATAAAGAAGGAAAAAAACATATTAAGTCGCACTGGAGTCCGGCAAAACTATGAAAAAAACTGCGACTTATAGTCCGAAAAATACGGTTATTGGAATAACATTGAAACAAAATGGTAATTTTACAAAAACGTGTCTTAGTTTTACACAAACATTACGAAAAACGGTCATCAGTAATGACCGTCTTTCGTAACATTTGTGTAAAACTAAGACATCAGGTTGTCACAAAATACTGTAAATTTACCAATATAATTGTACCGTATTTTTCGGAGTATAAGTCGCACCGGAGTATAAGTCGCACCTGCCGAAAATGCATAATAAAAAGGAAAAAAAACATATATAAGTCGCACTGGAGCCCGGCCAAACTATGAAAAAAACTGCGACTTATAGTCCGAAAAATACGGTAATTGGAATAACATTGAAACAAAATGGTAATTTTACAAAAACGTGTCTTAGTTTTACACAAACATTACGAAAAACGGTCATTAGTAATGACCGTCTTTCGTAACATTTGTGAAAAACTAAGACATCGGGTTGTAACAAAATACTGTAAATTTACCGATATAATTGTACCGTATTTTTCGGAGTATAAGTCGCACCGGAGTATAAGTCGCACCTGCCGAAAATGCATAATAAAAAGGAAAAAAAACATATATAAGTCGCACTGGAGCCCGGCCAAACTATGAAAAAAACTGCGACTTATAGTCCGAAAAATACGGTAATTGGAATAACATTGAAACAAAATGGTAATTTTACAAAAATGTGTCTTAGTTTTACACAAACATTACGAAAAACGGTCATTAGTAATGACCGTCTTTCGTAACATTTGTGAAAAACTAAGACATCGGGTTGTCACAAAATACTGTAAATTTACCAATATAATTGTAGCGTATTTTTCGGAGTATAAGTCGCGCCAGAGTATAAGTCGCACCTGCCGAAAATGCATAATAAAAAGGAAAAAAACATATATAAGTCGCACTGGAGCCCGGCCAAACTATGAAAAAAACTGCGACTTATAGTCCGAAAAATACGGTAATTGGAATAACATTGAAACAAAATGGTAATTTTACAAAAACGTGTCTTAGTTTTACACAAACATTACGAAAAACGGTCATTAGTAATGACCGTCTTTCGTAACATTTGTGAAAAACTAAGACATCGGGTTGTCACAAAATACTGTAAATTTACCAATATAATTGTACCGTATTTTTCGGAGTATAAGTCGCACCGGAGTATAAGTCGCACCTGCCGAAAATGCATAATAAAAAAGTAAAAAAACATATATGTCGCACTGGAGCCCGGCCAAACTATGAAAAAAACTACGACTTATAGTCCGAAAAATACGGTAATTGGAATAACATTGAAACAAAGTGGTAATTTTACAAAAACGTGTCTTAGTTTTACACAAACATTAGGAAAAACGGTCATCAGTAATGACCGTCTTTCGTAACATTTGTGAAAAACTAAGACATCGGGTTGTCACAAAATACTGTAAATTTACCAATATAATTGTACCGTATTTTTCGGAGTATAAGTCGCACCGGAGTATAAGTCGCACCGGAATATAAGTCGCACCTGCCGAAAATGCATAATAAAAAGGAAAAAAAACATATATAAGTCGCACTGGAGCCCGGCCAAACTATGAAAAAAACTGCGACTTATAGTCCGAAAAATACGGTAATTGGAATAACATTGAAACAAAATGGTAATTTTACAAAAACGTGTCTTAGTTTTACACAAACATTACGAAAAACGGTCATTAGTAATGACCGTCTTTCGTAACATTTGTGAAAAACTAAGACATCGGGTTGTAACAAAATACTGTAAATTTACCGATATAATTGTACCGTATTTTTCGGAGTATAAGTCGCACCTGCCGAAAATGCATAATAAAAAGGAAAAAAACATATATAAGTCGCACTGGAGCCCGGCCAAACTATGAAAAAAACTGCGACTTATAGTCCGAAAAATACGGTAATTGGAATAACATTGAAACAAAATGGTAATTTTACAAAAACGTGTCTTAGTTTTACACAAACATTACGAAAAACGGTCATTAGTAATGACCGTCTTTCGTAACATTTGTGAAAAACTAAGACATCGGGTTGTCACAAAATACTGTAAATTTACCAATATAATTGTAATTGGAATAACGTTGAAACAAAATGGTATTTTTACAAAAACGTGTCTTAGTTTTACACAAACGTTACGAAAAACAGTCATCAGTAATGACCGTCTTTCGTAACATTTGTGAAAAACTAAGACATCGGGTTGTCACAAAATACTGTAAATTTACCAATATAATTGTACCATATTTTTCGGAGTATAAGTCGCACCAGAGTATAAGTCGCACCTGCCGAAAATGCATAATAAAAAGGAAAAAAAACATATATAAGTCGCACTGGAGCCCGGCCAAACTATGAAAAAAACTGCGACTTGTAGTCCGAAAAATACGGTAATTGGAATAACATTGAAACAAAATGGTAATTTTACAAAAACGTGTCTTAGTTTTACACAAACATTACGAAAAACGGTCATCAGTAATGACCGTCTTTCGTAACATTTGTGTAAAACTAAGACATCGGGTTGTCACAAAATACTGTAAATTTACCAATATAATTGTACCGTATTTTTCGGAGTATAAGTCGCACCTGCCGAAAATGCATAATAAAAAAGTAAAAAAACATATATAAGTCGCACTGGAGCCCGGCCAAACTATGAAAAAAACTGCGCCTTATAGTCCGAAAAATACGGTAAATAAAAATTGCAAATTGTAGAGCTGTAAATCTTTCGCCACCACACGATTCGATTTAAGTTGATTCTTGAGGGGTAACGATTCGATTCAGAATCGATTATTGATCCAAAACAACTGTCGATTTAAAATCAATACTGTTTTAACAACACTGTGTGCGAGTTCAATGATTAACTCCAGCTATCATAAAATAGACAAATAGCTCTGATAATGTTTATATCACCTAAAAGAAAACTGTTTTTGTTTAACAAAATACTTCCCTAACAAAGTCAAATATCCAACACTTGCCTTTTTTAAAGTAAATCTGTACAGCAAAAATGAGCATCTACATTAAAGGGGAACATTTACTTCAAAAATAAACTAAAAACTTATCTATTAACCACCTATATTTAATGCCTCATGTGGGGTAGACTACTGTTGGGTTTTGCATGGTTGAATGAATGTATGTATGTATGTGTATGCTTGCTTTAGTACTATTATCTTGTGTTAATCATATAGCGTTGTTTTTTGTTTTGTTTTTTGTTGTTGTACTTGCTACCATGTTCCATCGTTTCATGTATATGCTGTTCTCTGGACCCCCTGTCAAAAGCTTCTTCTAGCTTATTTGGGGGACCCTTTCACGTACCAACATCTTTAAATTATGATATTTCACTACTATTGTATTTGTTATATGGTATTGTGAATAAACTTGAAACTTAAACTTAAACTTAAACATTATCACCAGACCTATGTAAGCGTCAATATATACCTTGATGTTGCAGAAAAAAGACCATATATTTTTTTAACCGATTTCCGAACTCTAAATGGGTGAATTTTGGCGAATTAAACGCCTTTCTAATATTCACTCTCGGAGCGATGACGTCACATCGGGAAGCAATCCGCCATTTTCTCAAACACCGAGTCAAATCAGCTCTGTTATTTTCCGTTTTTTCGACTGTTTTCCGTACCTTGGAGACATCGTGCCTCGTCGGTGTGTTGTCGGAGGGTGTAACAACACGAACAGGGACGGATTCAAGTTGCACCAGTGGCCCAAAGATGCGAAAGTGGCAAGAAATTGGACGTTTGTTCCGCACACTTTACCGACGAAAGCTATGCTACGACAGAGATGGCAAGAATGTGTGGATATCCTGCGACACTCAAAGCAGATGCATTTCCAACTGGACCGGACAGATCAGCTTTTAGGAAAAGAGAGTGGATGAGGGTATGTCTACAGAATATATTAATTGATGAAAACTGGGCTGTCTGCACTCTCAAAGTGCATGTTGTTGCCAAATGTATTTCATATGCTGTAAACCTAGTTCATAGTTGTTAGTTTCCTTTAATGCCAAACAAACACATACCAATCGTTGGTTAGAAGGCGATCGCCGAATTCGTCCTCGCTTTCTCCCGTGTCGCTGGCTGTCGTGTCGTTTTCGTCGGTTCAAACCGATATGGCTCAATAGCTTCAGTTTCTTCTTCAATTTGGTTTTCGCTACCTGCCTCCACACTACAACCATCAGTTTCAATACATGCGTAATCTGTTGAATCGCTTAAGCCGCTGAAATCCGAGTCTGAATCCGAGCTAATGTCGCTATAAACTTGCTGTTCTATCCGCCATGTTTGTTTGTGTTGGCATCACTATGTGACGTCACAGGAAAATGGACTGGTGTATATAACGATGGTTAAAATCAGGCACTTTGAAGCTTTTTTTAGGGATATTGCGTGATGGGTAAAATTTTGAAAAAAACTTCGAAAAATAAAATAAGCCACTGGGAACTGATTTTTAATGGTTTTAACCCTTCTGAAATTGTGATAATGTTCCCCTTTAACAATATGATATACGAGAATTAGGGATGTCCGATAATGGCTTTTTGCCGATATCCGATATTCCCATATTGTCCAACTCTTTAATTACCGATACTGATATCAACCGATACCGATATATACAGTCGTGGAATTAACACATTATTATGCCTAATTTGGACAACCAGGTATGGTGAAGATAAGGTCCTTTTTAAAAAAATAAAATAAAATAAAATAAAATAAGATAAATAAATTAAAAACATTTTCTTGAATAAAAAAGAAAGTAAAACAATATAAAAACAGTTACATAGAAACTAGTAATTAATGAAAATGAGTAAAATTGACTGTTATAGGTTAGTACTATTAGTGGACCAGCAGCACGCACAATCATGTGTGCTTACGGACTGTATCCCTTGCAGACTGTATTGATATATAATGTAGGAACCAGAATATTAATAACAGAAAGAAACAACCCTTTTGTGTAAATGAGTGTGAATGGGGGAGGGAGGTTTTTTGGGTTGGTGCACTAATTGTAAGTGTATCTTGTGTTTTTTATGTTGATTTATTTAAAAAAAATTAAAAAAAAATTAAATAAAAAACGATACCGATAATAAAAAAAAAACTGATACCGATAATTTCCGATATTACATTTTAAAGCAGACATCTCTAACGGGAATACATTTGTAAGATTTCATAACTGCTGAGAAAGAAGCCTTAATTACAGCAAAGAAGAAGAAGCATGAAATAAAATACTAAACGTTGCCCAATTGGCAGCCAATAGAATGACATTGTTGATAGAGTGTAATCATATCATGCTTTTTCCCATGTTAACTGGATAAATATTGGCTTTTAAGGGCAACCAGTGTGTTTCTTGATAAATAAATTAAAAACATCTTCTTGAATAAAAAAAGAAAGTAAAACAATATAAAAACAGTTACATAGAAACTAGTAATTAATGAAAATGAGTCAAATTAACTGTTAAAGGGGAACATTATCACAATTTCAGAATGGTTAAAACCATTACAAATTATATTTTTCGAAGTTTTTTTCAAAATTTTACCCATCACGCAATATCCCTAAAAAAAGCTTCAAAGTGCCTGATTTTAACCATCGTTATATACACCCGTCCATTTTCCTGTGACGTCACATAGTGATGCCAACACAAACAAACATGGCGGATAGAACAGCAAGCTATAGCGACATTAGCTCGGATTCAGACTCGGATTTCAGCGGCTTAAGCGATTCAACAGATTACGCATGTATTGAAACGGATGGTTGTAGTGTGGAGGCAGGTAGCGAAAACGAAAATGAAGAAGAAACTGAAGCTATTGAGCCATATCGGTTTGAACCGTATGCAAGCAAAACTGACGAAAACGACATGACAGCGACACGGGAGAAAAGCGAGGACGAATTCGGCGATCGCCTTCTAACCAACGATTGGTATGTGTTTGTTTGGCATTAAAGGAAACTAACAACTATGAACTAGGTTTACAGCATATGAAATACATTTGGCAACAACATGCACTTTGAGAGTGCAGACAGCCCAATTTTCATCAATTAATATATTCTGTAGACATACCCTCATCCGCTCTCTTTTCCTAAAAGCTGATCTGTCCAGTTTTGGAGTTGATGTCAGCAGGCCAGGGAAGCTAGGGTCGATAGGGGGTTTAGCTCGCTCGTTCGTCTGCGGGAACAAACTGCCGCCATTGCTTGCCGTGCTACCGAGGTCCTTTGTCCCTGAATTGCTCACACACTCCGGCAGATTCAATGGGGGTCTGGAGGCAGATTTCTTTGACTTTATCGTTGGAAATGCATCTGCTTTGAGTGTCGCAGGATATCCACACATTCTTGCCACCTCTGTCGTAGCATAGCTTTCGTCGGTAAAGTGTGCGGAACAAAAGTCCAATTTCTTGCCACTTTCGCATATTTGGGCCACTGGTGCAACTTGAATCCGTCCCTGTTCGTGTTGTTACACCCTCCGACAACACACCGACGAGGCACGATGTCTCCAAGGTACGGAAAACAGTCGAAAAAAACGGAAAATAACAGAGCTGATTTGACTCGGTCCCGATGTGACGCCACCATTTGAGAGCGAATAATAGAAAGGCGTTTAATTTGCCAAAATTCACCCATTTAGAGTTCGGAAATCGGTTAAAAAAATATATGGTCTTTTTTCTGCAACATCAAGGTATATATTGACGCTTACATAGGTCTGGTGATAATGTTCCGCTTTAAAGGTTAGTACTATTAGTGGACCAGCAGAATTGTTTTACTTTCTTTTTTTATTCAAGAAAATGTTTTTAATTTATTTATCAAGAAACACACTGGTTACCCTTAAAAGCCAATATGTATCCAGTTAACATGGGAAAAAGCATTATATGAATTACAAATGTATTTTCATTAGAGATGTCCTAATAATGTGTTTACCAAGAAAAATTCCTAGTTTGTGAACCCGTTCTCAAACAATGGCAATAAAACGATTCTGATTCTGATTTTAGAGGCCTCAAGAGTGAGTGGTTCTTGTAATGATACACTCAATTTTGGCTCGAGACGCAATTAACAAACAATTGAGGCGTGGATTATTTGAAAGCAAAGTAGCGGCAACACTGAATTTTATAATAGGGCCGATGTAATCATTGATGTGGGTGTGTGAGGACACGGTGACCTAACGACTTGCCTCAATGCTGGTTCGTTCATCAGCTAGATAATAGTGTGGCTGTGATACCACAATTACACTGATGGATGCTCCAGTATCAGCCAGCAGGACATGGAGGATGGGTGCTAAACCAGTCTCCATTTATTAGAAATGTCAAGGCCTAACTGTGTGTGTGTGTGTGCGTGTGAAAAGGGGGGCTGGGGGTGGGGGCCTAGGAATGGATTTAACCCTTCAGGGCCTGAGTAAAGGCAAATGACGCCCTCAAACCAGCACATTTAGTTTGCACGTGAGCCCTCAATAGGAAGCAAACAGAGAAGAATGCACTGAGTCAGGCTGTACTGTTATGCAATGTGGACTGCTGACTGTGGAGATAGTGTGGACCCAGCACTCAATGTACTCTTGCTCCTTTAAAGAAAAGTGACTTTCACCACAATAAAAGCAGTCATATTACAAAGAAAAAACACTTTCATCAGAATAAAGTCACTTGGGTAAAGGGTCATTGAAGAAAAATAAAGTTGAGATCTTATACAAATGAAATTGTACATTTTCTATATGACCAGACAAATCATATTCCGGGTAAAAAGTGTTATTTTTTTATTTATTTTTTCAAATCGGGATGTCACAAAATACTGTAAATTTACCAATATAATTGGAATTGGAATAACGTTGAAACAAAATGGTATTTTTGCAAAAACGTGTCTTAGTTTTACACAAACATTACGAAAAAACGGTCATCAGTAATGACCGTCTTTCGTAACATTTGTGTAAAACTAAGACATCGGGTTGTCACAAAATACTGTAAATTTACCAATATAATTGTTATTGGAATAACGTTGAAACAAAACGGTAATTTTACAAAAACGTGTCTTAGTTTTACACAAACATTATGAAAAACGGTCATCAGTAATGACCGTCTTTCGCAACATTTGTGTAAAACTAAGACATCGGGTTGTCACAAAATACTGTAAATTTACCAATATAATTGTACCGTATTTTTCGGAGTATAAGTCGCACCGGAGTATAAGTCGCACCTGCCGAAAATGCATAATAAAAAGTAAAAAAACATATATAAGTCGCACTGGAGCCCGGCCAAACTATGAAAAAACTGCGACTTATAGTCCGAAAAATACGGTAATTGGAATAACGTTGAAACAAAATGGTAATTTTACAAAAACGTGTCTTAGTTTTACACAAACATTACGAAAAACGGTCATCAGTGATGACCGTCTTTCGTAACATTTGTGTAAAACTAAGACATCGGGATGTCACAAAATACTGTAAATTTACCAATATAATTGTAATAACATTGAAACAAAATGGTAATTTTACAAAAACGTGTCTTAGTTTTACACAAACATTACGAAAAACGGTCATCAGTAATGACCGTCTTTCGTAACATTTGTGTAAAACTAAGACATCAGGTTGTCACAAAATACTGTAAATTTACCAATATAATTGTACCGTATTTTTCGGAGTATAAGTCGCACCGGAGTATAAGTCGCACCTGCCGAAAATGCATAATAAAAAGTAAAAAAACATATATAAGTCGCACTGGAGCCCGGCCAAACTATGAAAAAAACTGCGACTTATAGTCAGAAAAATACGGTAATTGGAATAACGTTGAAACAAAATGGTAATTTTACAAAAACATGTCTTAGTTTTACACAAACATTACGAAAAACAGTCATCAGTAATGACCGTCTTTCTTAACATTTGTGTAAAACTAAGACATCGGGATGTCACAAAATACTGTAAATTTACCAATATAATTGTAATAACATTGAAACAAAATGGTAATTTTACAAAAACGTGTCTTAGTTTTACACAAACATTACGAAAAACGGTCATCAGTAATGACCGTCTTTCGTAACATTTGTGTAAAACTAAGACATCGGGTTGTCACAAAATACTGTAAATTTACCAATATAATTGTACCGTATTTTTCGGAGTATAAGTCGCACCGGAGTATAAGTCGCACCTGCCGAAAATGCATAATAAAAAGTAAAAAAACATATATAAGTCGCACTGGAGCCCGGCCAAACTATGAAAAAACTGCGACTTATAGTCCGAAAAATACGGTAATTGGAATAACGTTGAAACAAAATGGTAATTTTACAAAAACGTGTCTTAGTTTTACACAAACATTACGAAAAACGGTCATCAGTGATGACCGTCTTTCGTAACATTTGTGTAAAACTAAGACATCGGGATGTCACAAAATACTGTAAATTTACCAATATAATTGTAATAACATTGAAACAAAATGGTAATTTTACAAAAACGTGTCTTAGTTTTACACAAACATTACGAAAAACGGTCATCAGTAATGACCGTCTTTCGTAACATTTGTGTAAAACTAAGACATCAGGTTGTCACAAAATACTGTAAATTTACCAATATAATTGTACCGTATTTTTCGGAGTATAAGTCGCACCGGAGTATAAGTCGCACCTGCCGAAAATGCATAATAAAAAGTAAAAAAACATATATAAGTCGCACTGGAGCCCGGCCAAACTATGAAAAAAACTGCGACTTATAGTCAGAAAAATACGGTAATTGGAATAACGTTGAAACAAAATGGTAATTTTACAAAAACATGTCTTAGTTTTACACAAACATTACGAAAAACAGTCATCAGTAATGACCGTCTTTCTTAACATTTGTGTAAAACTAAGACATCGGGATGTCACAAAATACTGTAAATTTACCAATATAATTGTAATAACATTGAAACAAAATGGTAATTTTACAAAAACGTGTCTTAGTTTTACACAAACATTACGAAAAACGGTCATCAGTAATGACCGTCTTTCGTAACATTTGTGTAAAACTAAGACATCGGGTTGTCACAAAATACTGTAAATTTACCAATATAATTGTACCGTATTTTTCGGAGTATAAGTCGCACCGGAGTATAAGTCGCACCTGCCGAAAATGCATAATAAAAAGTAAAAAAACATATATAAGTCGCACTGGAGCCCGGCCAAACTATGAAAAAACTGCGACTTATAGTCCGAAAAATACGGTAATTGGAATAACGTTGAAACAAAATGGTAATTTTACAAAAACGTGTCTTAGTTTTACACAAACATTACGAAAAACGGTCATCAGTGATGACCGTCTTTCGTAACATTTGTGTAAAACTAAGACATCGGGATGTCACAAAATACTGTAAATTTACCAATATAATTGTAATAACATTGAAACAAAATGGTAATTTTACAAAAACGTGTCTTAGTTTTACACAAACATTACGAAAAACGGTCATCAGTAATGACCGTCTTTCGTAACATTTGTGTAAAACTAAGACATCAGGTTGTCACAAAATACTGTAAATTTACCAATATAATTGTACCGTATTTTTCGGAGTATAAGTCGCACCGGAGTATAAGTCGCACCTGCCGAAAATGCATAATAAAAAGTAAAAAAACATATATAAGTCGCACTGGAGCCCGGCCAAACTATGAAAAAAACTGCGACTTATAGTCAGAAAAATACGGTAATTGGAATAACGTTGAAACAAAATGGTAATTTTACAAAAACATGTCTTAGTTTTACACAAACATTACGAAAAACAGTCATCAGTAATGACCGTCTTTCTTAACATTTGTGTAAAACTAAGACATCGAGTTGTCACAAAATACTGTAAATTTACCAATATAATTGTAACAACATTGAAACAAAATGGTAATTTTACAAAAACGTGTCTTAGTTTTACACAAACATTACGAAAAACGGTCATCAGTAACGACCATCTTTCGTAACATTTGTGTAAAACTAAGACATCGGGTTGTCACAAAATACTGTAAATTTACCGATATAATTGTAATTGGAATAACGTTGAAACAAAATGGTATTTTTACAAAAACGTGTCTTAGTTTTACACAAACATTACGAAAAACGGTCATCAGTAATGACCGTCTTTCGTAACATTTGTGTAAAACTAAGACATCAGGTTGTCACAAAATACTGTAAATTTACCAATATAATTGTACCGTATTTTTCGGAGTATAAGTCGCACCAGAGTATAAGTCGCACCTGCCGAAAATGCATAATAAAAAGTAAAAAAACATATATAAGTCGCACTGGAGCCCGGCCAAACTATGAAAAAAACTGCGACTTATAGTCCGAAAAATACGGTAAATGGAATAACGTTGAAACAAAATGGTAATTTTACAAAAACGTGTCTTGGTTTTACACAAACATTACGAAAAACGGTCATTATTGATGACCGTTTTTCATAACATTTGTGTAAAACTAAGATATCGGGTTGTCACAAAATACTGTAAATTTACCAATATAATTGTAATTGGAATAACGTTGAAACAAAACGGTAATTTTAGAAAAACGTGTCTTAGTTTTACACAAACCTTACGAAAAACGGTCATCAGTAATGACCGTCTTTCGTAACATTTGTGTAAAACTAAGACATTGGGTTGTCACAAAATACTGTAAATTTACCAATATAATTGTACCGTATTTTACGGAGTATAAGTCGCACCTGCCGAAAACGCATAATAAAAAAGTAAAAAAAACATATATAGGTTGCACTGGAGCCCAGCCAAACCATGAAAAAAACTGCGACTTATAGTCCGAAAAATACGGTAATTGGAATAACGTTGAAACAAAAAGGTAATCTTACAAAAACGTGTCTTAGTTTTACACAAACGTTACGAAAAACGGTCATCAGTAATGACCGTCTTTCGTAACATTTGTGTAAAACTAAGACATCGGGTTGTCACAAAATACTGTAAATTTACCAATATAATTGTAATTGGAATAACGTTGAAACAAAATGCTAATTTTACAAAAACGTGTCTTAGTTTTACACAAACATTACGAAAAACGGTCATCGGTAATGACCGTCTTTCGTAACATTTGTGTAAAACTAAGACATCGGGTTGTCACAAAATACTGTAAATTTACCAATATAATTGTAATAACATTGAAACAAAATGGTAATTTTACAAAAACGTGTCTTAGTTTTACACAAACATTACGAAAAACGGTCATCAGTAATGACCGTCTTTCATAACATTTGTGTAAAACTAAGACATCGGGTTGTCACAAAATACTGTAAATTTACCAATATAATTGTAATTGGAATAACGTTGAAACAAAATGGTAATTTTACAAAAACGTGTCTTAGTTTTACACAAACATTACGAAAAACGGTCATCAGTAATGACCGTCTTTCGTAACATTTGTGTAAAACTAAGACATCGGGATGTCACAAAATACTGTAAATTTACCAATATAATTGTAATTGGAATAACGTTGAAACAAAATGGTAATTTTACAAAAACGTGTCTTAGTTTTACACAAACATTAGGAAAAACGGTCATCAGTAATGACCGTCTTTTGTAACATTTGTGTAAAACTAAGACATCGGGTTGTCACAAAATACTGTAAATTTACCAATATAATTGTAATTGGAATAACGTTGAAACAAAATGGTAATTTTACAAAAACGTGTCTTAGTTTTACACAAACATTACGAAAAACGGTCATCGGTAATGACCGTCTTTCGTAACATTTGTGTAAAACTAAAACATCGGGATGTCACAAAATACTGTAAATTTACCAATATAATTGTAATTGGAATAACGTTGAAACAAAATGGTAATTTTACAAAAACGTGCCTTAGTTTTACACAAACATTAGGAAAAACGGTCATCAGTAATGACCGTCTTTTGTAACATTTGTGTAAAACTAAGACATCGGGTTGTCACAAAATACTGTAAATTTACCAATATAATTGTAATTGGAATAACGTTGAAACAAAATGGTAATTTTACAAAAACGTGTCTTAGTTTTACACAAACATTACGAAAAACGGTCATCATTAATGACCGTCTTTCGTAACATTTGTGTAAAACTAAGACATCGGGTTGTCACAAAATACTGTAAATTTACCAATATAATTGTAATAACGTTGAAACAAAATGGTAATTTTTCTGTTTGTCTTAGTTTTACCGAAATTTGTAGTATCGCCCAAAACTCATGCAAAGTATCTAAACCAGGGGTGTCAAACTCATTTTAGATGGGGGGGCCACATGGAGAAAAATCTACTCCCGAGTGGGCCGGGACTGGTAAAACCACGGCACAATAACTTAAAAATAAAAACAATTTTAGATAGTTTTCTTTGTTTACAAATAGAACAAGCACAAATGTACAAATCGTAATGTTGTTAGGTTTTTTTTACACTTACATGTTGTGGTTAGTAATTTATTTGTCGTGATTTATATTTTCTGAATAAATGATGTGATAATGTTCATCAGTCAAGTCATTGGTGTTGATTTTCAATCTATCAAGATAAAAAAATGATATCAAAATCAAATTACAGGATGTTATTTAAGTAGTTTGATAATTTCCCTCGACCGATGTACTAACATGTGGTTTATTTTGTACATATGTAGCATCATCTACAAAGATACAAAGAATTGCTATTGCGACACCCAGTGGACACATTTGGAACAGCAGTTTCTTTCATTCAAAAATTTCAGGTATATTTTTATACTTAGCAAACTCACCCCCCGGGCCGAATAAAACCTGTCTGCGGGTTTAATCCGGACCTCGAGCCGTACGTTTGACACCCCTGATCTAAACAGAAGTATGACTGCTTAGTACATTTTAACAGAAGAGTTGTTAGAACCATGTTACAACATACAGTAACCAGATATTAACAGTAAATAAGAAAGCAGATTAATAATAGTTTTGAGAAAATAATACAACCGAAAATTATGCAAATGTTACGACAAACATCTTTTTAACACACTTTTAAATATATATATTTGGATACCAAGTAAGATATTGTGATACACATCGTTATTGCAGGATGCTGCAATATATATCGCGATATAGATTCAAGGCTGGGGTTTCAAACCTACGGCCCGCGAACAGGTTTTATCCAGCCCGCGTGATGAGTTTGCCAAGTGCCAAAATGAGCTCCTTTTGTTGTTTTTTTACGAAAGAAACTGCTGTTCTAAATGTGCCCACTGGATGTCACAATAGTGATTCTGTTAGGCAAGCAAACGGTTTATACCGAGCCAAACAAGACGTAGACAGTAAAGGATGACTGTGGCTCCTCCTCCTCTACCCACATGAAACTTAAAATCTGCTGTTTTATGTCTTCTGCTTCGAACACGTCATCATTTGGAACCCTCCATGCCCCAAAATGTCTGTCGAACGCGAGAAAAGTGAACTTTTGAAGAGTTTTTACCTCCGTTTCTTACGGTTTGTTGAGTTAGCTCCGGATTGATACGTGGACATGACCAAGGAGGTGTTTGAAACCTAGAAGAGTTTATTTACAAGTTGTGTTTTTAAATTCTGATTTACATTTCGACAGTCACATCAAATCAGTAACAAAATAGGCCTACTATCACCTCAAAAATGTAACAAGACTTAGAGGGCTCATGTCAGCTCAAGACTTGTACATGCCTTATTTTACCAATAGGCTAGACTATTGTAACGGTCTCCTTGCAGGTCTTCCCAAAAAAACTGTCAGGCAGCTAAAGCTTGTTCAGAACGCTGCTGCTAGAGTTCTAACAGAGACCAAAAAATGTGAGCACAATACACCAATTCTTAAATCCTTACATTGGCTCCCTGTACATCAGAGAATTGATTTCAAAATCCTCCTACATGGTCTAGGGCCAAAGTATATCACTGATATGCTCCCACTATATAAGCCAGTGTTTCTCAAAGTGTGGGGCGCGCCCCACTGGTGGGGAATAGAGACATGACAGGTGGGGCGCGAGGAACGGGAGGAAATTTCACTTTAATTTTTTTTTTTTTATTATTATGCTTTCATTTTCTATACACACTGTAAATCACTTTGTGATTCTGTCTGTGAAATCCGCTATATAAATAATTGTAAATTACTTATTTTTCCTGTAGGCTTTAAATTTCTAGGTAGGAGCGAAAGTTTGTCAGACATAGCAACAGTAACTAATGGGGGCGGGGCTAAGCGGAACAAACTTGACGAGACAAGCGCAGCAAAATGAAAAGCTGTCTGTCCCACTGTCAAACGACACAGTTGCGAGACGTATATGCGACATTACAAGTGCTCTTAAGGAACAACTCGTAGACAAATTAAAAGAAAGTCGTTTTGCTTTATAAGTGGACGAAGCTATTGACAGCAATAAAGACTGCCTGTTCATCGCATACGTCCGCTTTGTGAATGGCGAGTCACTGTGCGAGGATTTGCTGTTTTGCAAATACATAAAAAATAGAGCCACTGCTGATGAGCTGTTCAAGATAATGGACAGTTTCCTCAAAGAACATGACCTTAAATGGGAAAACTGTGTGGGCTTTTGCTGTGATGGCGCACAGACCATGGCAGGGTGAAGAAACGGGCTGCAGGCTCTAATAAAGAGGGTTGGACACACTGTGTCATTCACCGGGAAGCACTCGCGTCAAGGCAGGTCAGCCCCCAACTCAATGAGGTTTTAACAGATGTTGTGAGCGCGGTCAATTTGATCAAAACACGACCACTGAGCATACTTGCCAACCTTGAGACCTCCAATTTCGGGAGGTGGGGGGTGGGTGCGGGGGGCGTGGTTGGGGCGGGGGCGTGGTTAAGAGGGGAGGAGTATATTTACAGCTAGAATTCACCAAGTCAAGTATTTCATATATATATATTAATATATATATATATATATATATATATATATATATATATATATATATATATATATATATATATATAATACATATATATATAAATAAAAGAAATACTTGAATTTCAGTGTTCATTATTTACACATATACACACACATAAAACTCATCTACTCATTGTTGAGTTAAGGGTTGAATTGTCCATCCTTGTTCTATTCTCTGTCCCTATTTTTCTAACCATGCTGAACACCCTCTCTGATGATGCATTGCTGTGTGGCACGCACAAAAGTGCTTTCATCAAATGCACTAGATGGCAGTATTGTCCTGTTTAAGAGTGTCACAACATTGCTGTTTACGGCAGACAGACTGCTTTACTGTAGACGTTCTTTATATTGTGGGAAAGCGGACTCAGGTCCGCATGGAGCTGGAGGGGTGTGGCCTCCAGCTCCGCCTGAATTTCGGGAGATTTTCGGGAGAAAATTTGTCCCGGGAGGTTTTCGGGAGAGGCGCTGAATTTCGGGAGTCTCCCGGAAAATCCGGGAGGGTTGGCAAGTATGCCACTGAGGGGCAAAAGTGGCAAAAGTGCTGTCACTTGCCCTGTCCTCTACCCACATGAAACTTAAAATCTGCTGTTTTATGTCTTCTGCTTCGAACACGTCATCATTTGGAACCCTCGATGCCCCAAAATGTCTGTCGAACGCGAGAAAAGTGAACTTTTGAAGAGTTTTGTTTGAATGTATACAACTTGATGTTACTTGATGTTCAATAAATTTGAAAATGTTAAGCTTGGCATTAGCGTTCTGTTGTGGCGATGGGGGCAGGTGGGGCTTGAAAACTCCCCCTTGTCCAAAGTGGGGGATGACAAAAAAAGTTTGAGAACCACTGATATAAGCCCTCTAGATCACTAAGATCTCCTGAGAGCAATCTGTTAGCGGTTCCCAGAGTAAAGTCAAATCAAGGGAGAGCATCATTCAGTCACTATGCAACAAATAGCTGGAATAAACTTCCTGAAGATGTCAGACTTTCCCCAACTCTGACTATTTTTAAAACTTTTATGTTCACCTTAGCTTTCAGCGAAATCTTTTAATGTCCGCACTGTTTTTATTTTTATTGTCTGCATTTTAATTTTGCTTTTATTTTCTTTCATTTCACTTTGTTGTCTGTGAAGCACTTTGAGTTTGCCTTGTGTATGAAAAGTGCTCTACAAATAAAGTTGCCTTGCCTTTTGTTCAATCCCAGAAAGACTGCGACTTAAAAAGTTTAATCCTGGCTTTGTACATACGCCGAGACAAAGTCTAATAAGCTCATGGTGTGTTTGAAGTAGGGCTGCAACAACTAATCGATTAAAATCGATTATAAAAATAGTTGGCGATTAATTTAGCCATCGATCTATGCTATGAGCAGAGGCTACTTTTCTTTTTTAATAAACCTTTATTTATAAACTGCAACATTTACAAACAGCTGAGAAACAATAATCAAAATAAGTATGGTGCCAGTATGCTGTTTTTTCCCCCAATAAAATACTGGAAAGGATAGAAATGTAGTTTCTCTTTTATTTGATTATTAATAGATTAATCGAAGTAATAATCGACAGATTAATCGATGATCAAATTAGTTGTTAGTTGCAGCCCTAGTTTGAAGCTGCACCTATCGACGTCCCACTGGGGTGAGTTTTTCCTTGCCCTTATGTGGGCTTTGTACCGAGGATGTCGTTGTGGCTTGTGCAGCCCTTTGAGACACTTGTGATTTAGGGCTATATAAATAAACATTGATTGATTGATTGATTGATTTCCTCAGAATTTTCAACAAACTTGAAGTGTTTTGTCCAGAGGATTATTTCTTGATTTGTACATTTTCATAATGTGCTTGTTCTATTTTTGGTAAAAGTAAAACAAAGTAAACAACCTGGAGTTATCTTCATTTTTAAGTTACCATGCCATGATTTTACCATTTCTTGGAAATAGATTTTCCTCCATAATAATAATAATAATAATAATGGATTACATTTATATAGCGCTTTTCTGGCAATTGTTGCATATGAATTCAAACCATACCCAAGCATGCATCACAATAGCTCTTGTCTCAAAGTAGGTGTACTGTCACCACCTGTCAGTTTTTGGTCATTGCCATTTTGATGTTTTTGTGCATTATTTGTTGCCGTCATCATTAAAGGAACAGGTTACTCAGTACTTGAGTAGTTTTTTCACAACATACTTTTTACTTATACTCAAGTAAATATTTGGGTGACTACTCCTTACTTTTACTTGAGTAATAAATCTCTAGATCAGGGGTCGGGAACCTTTTTGGCTGAGAGAGCCACGAAAGCCAAATATTTCAAAATATATATCCGTGAGAGCCATTGAATATTCTTTTTAACACTGAATACAACTAAATGCGTGCATTTTTAAGTAAGACCAACATTTTTAGAGTGTAATAAGTCTCTTATTCTTTTTAATAGCATTGTTATTCTGAAGCTAACCAATAATAAATAAAATAATTCTTACCATTAATGCGACTTCTTGAACAGGTGCGGTAGAAAACGGATGGATGGATTAAAATGCATGAGAATGTTTTATACTTAGAACGTTATTTTTAACACTGTTATTACCAGTGGAATTGTTCATTACCGTATTTTTCGGAGTATAAGTCGCACCGGAGTATAAGTCGCACTTGCCGAAAATGCATAATAAAAAAGGAAAAAAAACATATATAAGTCGCACAGGAGCCCGGCCAAACTATGAAAAAAAACTGCGACTTATAGTCCGAAAAATACGGTACTTATCATTAGAGATGTGATAAATGCGTTAAAATGTAATATCGGAAATGATCGGTATCGTTTTTTTGTTATCGGTATCGTTTTTTTAAAGTTTTTTTTATTAAATCAACATAAAAAAACACAAGATACACTTACAATTAGTGCACCAACCCAAAAAACCTCCCTCCCCCATTTACACTCATTCACACAAAAGGGTTGTTTCTTTCTGTTATTAATATTGTGGTTCCTACATTATATATCAATATATATCAATACAGTCTGCAAGGGATACAGTCCGTAAGCACACATGATTGTGCGTGCTGCTGGTCCACTAATAGTACTAACCTTTAACAGTTACCGTATTTTCCGCACTATAAGCCGCACCTAAAAACCACAAATTTTCACAAAAGCTGACAGTGCGGCTTATATATGGATTAATATAAATATTTATTTTCATAAAGTTTCGGTCTCGCAACTACGGTAAACAGCCGCCATCTTTTTTCCCCGTAGAAGAGGAAGCGCTTCTTCTTCTATGGTAAGCAACTGCCAAGGTAAGTCCCATCTTAAAACTCATTTGTATACTCTAGCCTTTAAATAGCCCCCCTGTTAGACCAGTTGATCTGCCGTTTCTTTTCTTTTCTCCTCTGCTCCCCTTTTCCTTGAGGGGGGGGGGCACAGGTCCGGTGGCCATGGATGAAGTGCTGGCTGTCCAGAGTCGGGACCCGGGGTGGACCGCTCGCCTGTGCATCGGCTGGGAACATCTCTGCGCTGCTGACCCGTCTCCGCTCGGGATGGTGTCCTGCTGGCCCCACTATGGACTGGACTCTTACTACTATTATGTTGGATCCACTATAGACTGGACTCTCACAATATTATGTCAGACCCACTCGACATCCATTGCTTTCGGTCTCCCCTAGAGGGGGGGGGTTACCCACATATGCGGTCCTCTCCAAGGTTTCTCATAGTCATTCACATCGACGTCCCACTGGGGTGAGTTTTTCCTTGCCCGTATGTGGGCTTTGTACCGAGGATGTCGTTGTGGCTTGTGCAGCCCTTTGAGACACTTGTGATTTAGGGCTATATAAATAAAGATTGATTGATTGATTGATTGATTCTTCTACGGTAAGCAACCACCCGCCCCCGTACAAGAAGAAGCGCGCGGGTATTACGTTTCATTTCCTTTGTGTGTTTACATCTGTAAAGACCACAAAATGGCTCCTACTAAGCGACACGCGTACAACGCAGAATTTAAACTTACATCACAGATGGTGTCAAAAAACAAGTGAAGCACACAAATACAACACTCGCCGTCATTCCGGGTGGATTAACCAAAGAACTCCAACCGCTCGATATTGGTGTCAACAAGGCATTTAAAGCACGACTGCGAACGGCGTGGGAACAATGGATGACCGAAGGCGAACACACCTTCACTAAGACAGGGAGACAGCGCCGGACGACATACGCCAACATCTGCCAGTGGATCGTAAATGCCTGGGCGGATATTTCGGTCACAACTGTGGTCCGAGCTTTCCGGAAGGCAGGATTCACAGAACTGCTGGACAACAACAGCGACACTGACTCCGATGACTTCGACGAGACGGAGCCGGCCATTTTGGATCCCGTATTCGCCCAACTTTTTAATTCGGACACCGAAGGAGAAGAATTCGAGGGATTTATGAATGAAGAATAACTTCAGAAAGTGAGCGTTATGTTTATTTTGTGTGTTGTGACATTAACGTTCGAGCAACATTAAGTTATTGATGTTATTGCTCTGCACTATTTTGAATTTTACTATGTTTGTGATTGCACATTTGCACATTACCGTACATTTTGGGAGTGAACAGAGTTGTTAGAACGCTGGTTTTTAATATATTATTAAAGTTTGACTGACCTATCTGACTGTTTTTTTGACATTCCCTTTAGCGCAGTTAGATGCGGCTTATAACACGGGGCGGCTTATAGGTGGACAAAGTTTTGAAATATGCCGTTCATTGAAGGCGCAGCTTATAACCCAGGGCGCCTTATGGTGCGGAAAATACGGTAATTTTACTCATTTTCATTAATTACTAGTTTCTATGTAACTGTTTTTATATTGTTTTACTTTCTTTTTTATTGAAGAAAATGTTTTTAATTAATTTATCTTATTTTATTAATTTTTTTAAAAAAAGTACCTTATCTTCACCATACCTGGTTGTCCAAATTAGGCATAATAATGTGTTAATTCCATGACTGCATATATCGGTTGATATCGGTATCGGTTGATATCGGTAATTAAAGAGTTGGACAATATCGGAATATCGGCAAAAAGCCATTATCAGACATCCCTAGTAATGAATCTCTAAAGCAGTGGTTCTTAACCTTGTTGGAGGTAGCGAACCCTTCTTTAGTGAAAAATAAAATGTTTTTTTTTTTCAAATTCAAGACAAAGTTATATGTTTTTGGTAACACTTTAGTATGGGGAACTTGTCCTAAGTAACAAAGACTTCATTCAGAGTTATTTGGACAATAGGGGAACATATTCTAAGTAACAAAGACTTCATTTAGAGTTATTTGGACACCAGGGGAACATATTCTAAGTAACAAAGACTTCATTTAGAGTTATTTGTTTAGGGTTAGGGCCAGGGTTAGAGGGTTAGGGTTATAATAAGGCCATGCCGAAGAAGGCATTAATAAGTACTTAATAATGACTAGTTAAGAGCCAATATATTACTAATTTGCATGTTAATAAGCAACTAATTAATGGTGAACATGTTCTCCATACTAAAGTGTTACCATGTTTGAATACTGGTGCACAAAATGAAGCGTGCATGAAAATCACCTTGTTCAAACAACAAAACCAACACAGTGCATAAACTCACAACTAATTACACACCTGCAAATCAGTCTGACTTCTGATGTTGCCGTATCCGTAATACGCCGATAGGGAGAAGTTTTTATTTACACGATGTTCTGCCGAACCCCTGAGCCCGACTCACCGAACCCCTAGGGTTCCATCGAACCCAGGTTAAGAACCACTGCTCTAAAGAAACAGTACTCTTACTTGCATACTTGCCAACCTTGTAATGTTGTGTCGTTCGCGAACGATACGTTCGAACGAATCTTTTGAGTGAACCTACTGAAACCGAATCACTTCATGAACTGATTTGTTCCTTTCTCAGTTCAGTTGAGCTCCGCCGCGACCATGCCGGTATGAGTGGAACTGGCGCATTCTGTGACTCACTGAACCCTCGACGTCGGCGAACGACGCAGCCAGCTACTCATCGTGGGGACGGGGGGGGAGGGACTGAGCGAACGATTCGTTCACCGCGGATTAACGACATGAATCACTCGGTGAACGACAGAATCAGGACTCGCGAACAGAGAACTGACTGTGTCGCGGAGGAGGACGTCACATTGAGGCTCTCGTTCAGTCACTGTGGGCGTCGTTCATTGGGTGCTGAGGGCTTGTGTCGTTTGCGAACTGACACACACCGAGATCTGCCGCTGGGGAAGCTGTTACTGACTGACTCATGATTCGCCGACCTGCACACAGAACTGCTGCTGCAGAAGTGATTCAGGTTCACGTACTGAACTGTGCTGACTGTGTCACTCACTGCCTGGTGTACTGCATGCACAGAGCTGTGTAGGGACTCGCGTTCACCCTATTTGCTGCTTCTCCCGCGAATGTCTGCACTGTACTGTGCTACGCACGCCCCCCCCCCCCTCCTTTTGGGGGGGGGGGGGGGGGGGGTCGGTGAACACATTCTTTGAACGACTCAATTTAAGGAACTGATTCTAGTGATTCAGTACAGTCAAAAGAACTGCCGATCCCATCACTACAACCTTGAGACCTCCGATTTCGGGAGGTGGGGGGTGGGGAGGGGGACGTGGTTGGCGCGGGGGCGTGGTTAAGAGGGGAGGAGTATATTTACGGCTAGAATTCACCAGGTCAAGTATTTCATATAGGAATAAGCGGTAGAAAATGGATGGATGGAAGTATTTCATATATATATATATGAAATACCTGACTTTCAGTGAATTCAAGCTATATACTGTATATATATATATATATATATATATATATATATATATATATATTAGTGATGGGTCCGGCAACACCGATGCATCGGCGCATGCGTCGAGCTCATAGAGCAAAACCCTGTGTCGGTGCGCGTACCGCTTTTAGAAAGTCACGTGACCGATCATGAGCTGTTTCGGTCACGTGACCGATACGCGAACTGTGTCGCACTGACGCCTCCTCTGTGCCCTGTGAGGGGGTATTTTCTACAGCCGGAGAAATAATAACTAAGAAGAGAAATCGTCTAAAATTTAATGCGTTGGAAAAACTCTTTTTTTTTAAAAATAAAAATGTGTAAAAAATTCCCAGTCCACAAGCATCCTCATTCACAACACGTTCTCTTAGATTTCCATGTTATGATACATGTTCGCATTATTTATTGACTGTATCTAAAAAAGATACAATTATATTTGTATTTAAATGAAGATATGAAATAATCCTAAATGAAATACAATGACTTGGTTTATATTATTGTATATACTAGGTCAGTGGTTCTCAAATGGGGGTACACGTACCCCTGGGGGTACTTGAAGGTATGCCAAGGGGTACGTGAGATTTTTTTTTAAATATTCTAAAAATAGTAACAATTCAAAAATCCTTTATAAATATAAATAAAAACCTATCTTTTTTTCCAAATAGTTCAAGAAAGACCACTACAAATGAGCAATATTTTGCACTGTTATACTATTTAATAAATCAAAAACTGATGACATAGTGCTGTATTTTACTTCTTTATCTCTTTTTTTCAACCAAAAATGCTTTGGTCTGATTAGGGGGTATTTGAATTTAAAAAAAATTCACAGGGGGTACATCACTGAAAAAAGGTTGAGAACCACTGTTCTAGGTCATAAAATCAGTGTCAGTTGAGTCGGTCCATAGGTTGCCTGTAGAGATTTTTTATGTCCAGCATATGTCAGTATTTAGTGACACAGTATCGACACAGTATCAATACAGTTTTGCAATGTGTCGAAACGCTTCATGACGCCTCATCAACCCATCACTAATATATATATACCGTATTTTCCGCACTATTAGCCGCACCTAAAAACCACAAATTTACTCAAAAGCTGACAGTGCGGCTTTTAACCCGGTGCGCTTTATATATGGATAAATATTAAGATTCATTTTCATAAAGTTTCGGTCTCGCAACTTCGGTAAACAGCCGCCATCTTTTTTCCCGGTAGAACAGGAAGCGCTTCTTCTTCTACGCAAGCAACCGCCAAGGTAAGCACCCGCCCCCCATAGAACAGGAAGCGCTTCTTCTACTGTAAGCAACCACCCGCCCGCGTAGAAGAAGAAAAAGCGCGCGGATATCACCGTACGTTTCATTTCCTTTGTGTGTTTACATCTGTAA
The DNA here is from genome assembly GCF_033978685.3 of Nerophis lumbriciformis. NCBI lineage: Eukaryota > Metazoa > Chordata > Actinopteri > Syngnathiformes > Syngnathidae > Nerophis > Nerophis lumbriciformis. The sequence goes on from NC_084573.2 coordinate 34,468,247, forward strand.
AGACCACAAAATGGCTCCTACAAAGCGACAAGGATCCGGTTCATGAAAAGACGCAATCTCTCCATCCGCACACGGATTACTACCGTATTTCACAGCAACTGATATTCCTGTGAACCGCACTGTGGAACGGGAGCACGTACGTTGAATATTCGCACCACAGGGAATGAGAAGTCATCCTTCACTGTGGTTCTAGCTTGCCATGCTAATGAAACGTCCACCCATGGTGATATTCAAAAGGAAGACCTTGCCAAAAGAGACCTTTCCAGCCGGCGTCATCATAAAAGCTAACTCGAAGGGATGGATGAAGAAAAGATGAGCGAGTGGTTAAGGTAAGTTTAAGTTTACGTGAAGAGGCCGGGTGGCTTTTTTCACGCAGCTCTGTCCATGTTGATATACGTATGTTTGTGATTGCACATTTGCGTACATTTTGGGAGTGAACAGAGTTGTTAGAACGCTGGTTTTTAATATATTATTAAAGTTTGACTGACCTATCTGACTGTTTTTTTGACATTCCTTTAGCGCAGTTAGATGCGGCTTACAACACCGGGCGGCTTATAGGTGGACAAAGTTTTGAAATATGCCGTTCATTGAAGGCGCGGCTTTTAACCCAGGGCGCCTTATGGTGCGGAAAATACGGTATATAGTATAGCAGTTGTGCACTGCACTCTCTAAAAGCCCTAGATGTTATTGTCACATATGCATGTACAGTAGATGGCAGTATTGTCCTGTTTAAGAGTGTCACAACATTGCTGTTTACGGCAGACGAACTGCTTTACGGTAGACGAAAACGTGACTGCTGTTGTTGTGTGTTGTTACCGCGCTGGGAGGACGTTAATGAAACTGCCTAACAATAAACCCACGTAAGAAACCAAGAACTCGTCCTCGATCATTCTACAGTTATAACGTGATTGGGCGGGTACTAGAGATGCGCGGTTTGCGGACACAACCGCGGAGTCCGCGGATTATCCGCGAATCGGGCGGTTGAAATAAAATTTAAAAAAAGATTTTATCCGCGGGTCGGGTCGGGTGGTTGAAATTTAAAAAAATTAGATTTTAAATAGATTCAGGTGGGTGGCAGTTATACCAATTCGGAAATATATATACATAGTTAAATGTTGTTACCCACATACGAAAAACAAGCAGGCACCTGCAGCATATGCCACAACAGAAAAAAAAAAAAAAAAGAGACGGACACTTTTACGGAGCGGAGAAGGAACGCCTCGCCGGGGTCCGGGACCGAGGCGCCTTCCCCCGAGAGGGCCCCACCGGGAGCCGTAGATGAGGCGATCCGCGAGAAGGTCCCGACGCACGTCCAGGGTCACCACCGTGCCCACCGCACCGACACCCCGCCTCGTCCGCCTTCGCCGCGGCCGGCGTCATGCGCAGCAGGTAAGCAGCTTACCTGCCCGCCACCCCCGTGGCCGGGGGCCGGGGTCTCGTAACAGGGGTCACTCCGCACGCTCCGCCCGCGCAGCTTACCTGCCCGCCACCCCCGTTGCCGGGGGCGCCTAACAGGGGTCACTCCGCGCGCAGTGCGCTCACGAAAGGGGTGGGGCTCACCCTGGTTGATATAGACAGCAGCTAGGACGGTGGCCATGGAAGTTGGAACCCGCTAAGGAGTGTGTAACAACCCACCTGCCGAATCAACTAGCCCTGAAAATGGATGGCGCTGGAGCGTCGGGCCCATATACCCGGCCGTCGCCTGCAGCGAGACGCGCTTGGAGGTGCGCTCAGCGCGGCTCCCATATGATTGCGCACTGGTGTGCGTCTGGGTCGTGACAGCGTGGCACGCATTGAATGTCTCTGCTGCATTGGATCAGTCTCCTTTCTTTAACAGGCAAAAGCTTTATAACCTCACTAATGCCTTGCATCGTCTATATTAGATATATAACAACGGGCGGGTGCGGTTTTGATTAAATGTTATTTCGGGTGGATGAGGATGGTTGACGTCTTTTGTGATGCGGTTGCGGATGAAATAATTGCCTATCCGCGCATCTCTAATATATATATATATATATATATATATATATATATATAGTATAGCAGTTGTGCACTGCACTCTCTAAAAGCCCTAGATGTTATTGTCACATATGCATGTTAAAGTTAAAGTTAAAGTTAAAGTACCAATGATTGTCACACACACACTAGGTGTGGCGAAATTATTCTCTGCATTTGACCCATCACCCTTGATCACCCCCTGGGAGGTGAGAGGAGCAGTGGGCAGCAGCGGTGGCTGCGCCCGGGAATCATTTTGGTGATTTAACCCCCAATTCCAACCCTTGATGCTGAGTGCCAAGCAGGGAGGTAATGGGTCCCATTTTTATAGTCTTTGGTATGACTCGGCCGGGGTTTGAACTCCCAACCTACCGATCTCAGGACGGACACTCTAACCACTAGGCCACTGAGTAGGTGTACATGTACAGTAGATGGCAGTATTGTCCTGTTTAAGAGTGTCACAACATTGCTGTTTACGGCAGACGAACTGCTTTACGGTAGACGAAAACGTGACTGCTGTTGTGTGTTGTTACCGCGCTGGGAGGACGTTAATTAAACTGCCTAACAATAAACCCACATAAGAACTCGTCCTCGATCATTCTACAGTTATAACGTGATTGGGGCAGGTACGCTGTTTATATTGTGGGAAAGCGGACGTGATAACAGGCTGGCCGCTGTCGACACGTCACTCAGGTCCGCCTGAATTTCTGGAGAAAATTTGTCCCGGAAGTTTTTCGGGAGAGGCGCTGAATTTCGGGAGTCTCCCGGGAAATCCGGGAGGGTTGGCATGTATGCTTACTTGAGTACAATTTCTGGCTAATCTACAATTCCCCACTGGAGTAAAATGTGACAATCAACCCAATCTTGAGAAGAAGAAAAATATACCCACCGGTTGTTTGAGATGCATCCCCGGAGCTGTTGTGGTTGCCCACCAAGTTGTTGGTCTCTCCAGAAGTTCCATTGTCAGCTCGGTGAGACTTCCCACCCTTCGCCTTCTTATTCCCGTGCGAGTGTCCGTGTCCCCCGCCGGCGTGTCCGTGGAAGAGGCAAAGCCCGAGCAGGTTGATCAGCAGCCCGGCGAACCCCACGCCGGCGAGCACCTGCGGTCTCTCGATCTCGTGGGCCGTGGTGAAGCGCTCGATCGCCTCCAGGACGATGGTGAAGCAGAGCGCCGTGAGGAAGACGGCGTTGACCAGCGCCCCCATGACCTCAGCCCGGATCCAGCCGAAGGTGTTCTTGTTGGTGGCTTGAGTCTTCTCGGCGAATCGCACCGCCACCAGAGCCACGACCAGCGCGATGACGTCGGACAACATATGGAAGGAGTCGGAGAGCATCGAGAGGGATGAGGTCATGCGGCTGACCACCACCTCCACGATGAAGAAGGCAAAGGTCAGCGAGAGCATGCACAGCAGCCGCGCGCGGTTCGGCTCGCAAGCCATTTTGTCTCCCAAATGTTGAACTTGTGGAAGCAGCGACGAGCTAGCACTTAGCCAGCTAGCTTGAAGCAAACTCCGCAAGCTAGCGACGAGCTAGCCGGAGGACAATTCGCGCGTCTTTTGCTCGCGACGGCTAACCGAGAACGGAAGTCGGGTGAGGAAACAACAACGACTCCGCTGGCGGAGGAAACAACAAAAAAAACGTTAAGACAAAAGCTCGGAAAACAGACCGCACGTCGTCCGCCCAGCTCCACTTTGCAGACGGCTGAAACTTTGCACCCGAGCCGGCAAACTTTCCACACGGAACCATTCGCGAGGAAAGCCACGCCCCGCGCCGCTTCCTATTGGTGGAGCAAAGGAAAGGTCGCAGCCGATTGGTCAGAGGTCGTCGTCCAAGCAAATGGGCGGGACGGAGTAGCCAAGCAACGGAGGTTGCTAAGCACGCTACATAAAAACCGCAACTAAATCTACAATTAGGACGTGTTTTGGAATAAAATGTCCTAACACAATAGTCAACTATCAACATGACCGGCGAACATTCCTATGATGAACTTTTTTAACATCATCTAGTTGCTGTGTAAACGTCAATGCACGCTCGCTTGATTTTTTTTTTTTGGCGTCATGATTTTGTGTCGTCACGCGTACGTTTTTTTTTTTTTTTTTTTTAATTCAAAGTCTTCAAAATGAGAATGGCAAAATAATCGCTGGATTTAGCAGCGAGAGTACACAAAAATGCACTTCCGGTTGGCAGCCATCTTTACTGGAACGCCTCAATTAGGGATGTCCGATAATGGCTTTTTGCCGATATCCCATATTGTCCAACTCCATCCATCCATCCATTTCTACCGCTTATTCCCTTCGGGGTTCGCTGGAGCCTATCTCAGCTACAATCGGGCGGAAGGCGGGGTACGCCATACTTGCCAACCTTGAGACCTCCGATTTCGGGAGGTGGGGGGGCGTGGTCGGGCGTAGTTGGGGGCGTGGTTAAGAGAGGAGGAGTATATTGACAGCTAGAATTCATCAAGTCAAGTATTTCATCTCCTCTCTGAGCTTCCACCTTAAAGTGGTAGAGGAGTTTGCGTGTCCCAATGATCCTAGGAGCTATGTTGTCCGGGGGCTCGTATGCCCCCTGGTAGGGTCTCCCAAGGCAAACTGGTCCTAGGCGAAGGATCAGACAAAGAGCAGCTCGAAGACCTCTATGAAGAACACGAACAAGGAACCCGGATTTCCCTCGCCCGGACGCGGGTCACCGGTCACCGAAGTGGCTGGGGAGAGGGAAGTCTGGGCTTCCCTGCTTAGGCTGCTGCCCCCGCGACCCGACCTCGGATAAGCAGAAGAAGATGGATGGATGGATGAAGTATTTCATTCATATATATATATATATATATATATATATATACATCCTGAAAATATGCAAACAAAACTGTATTTAGATAATTGATACTTCAAACTTGCATAAATAAATCTTAAGGAATATAACATAACTTGGCTTCTGAGAGCTTCAAAATGTAATGAATAAAATGCTAAAGTTGTTGATAAACAAGCAATTATTTTAATAATTAAATATGGTCATTTTAAATGAATTATTATGATCATTTAAAATTAATTATTTCAAATATGTTTATGTTAATGTATGATTCTAATGCCTGGATGTAATAAGGAGTCAGAAAAAAATACAAATAAAAATACAATTAATTTTGATGTTTTTAGCAAAATATAGTAAAAATGTTTGTTTTTTTATTAATAAATATATTTATCCATCCATCCATCTTCTTCCGCTTATCCGAGGTCGGGTCGCGGGGGCAGCAGCCTAAGCAGGGAAGCCCAGACTTCCCTCTCCCCAGCCACTTCGTCCAGCTCTTCCCGTGGGACCCCGCGGCGTTCCCAGGCCAGCCGGGAGACATAGTCTTCCCAACGTGTCCTGGGTCTTCCCCGCGGCCTCCTACCGGTCGGACGTGCCCTAAACACCTCCCTAGGGAGGCGTTAGGGTGGCATCCTGACCAGATGCCCGAACCACCTCATCTGGCTCCTCTCGATGTGGAGGAGCAGCGGCTTGGATGACAGAGCTTCTCACCCTATCTCTAAGGGAGAGCCCCGCCACCCGGCGGAGGAAACTCATTTGGGCCGCTTGTACCCGTGATCTTGTCCTTTCGGTCATGACCCAAAACTCATGACCATAGGTGAGGATGGGAACGTAGATCGACCGGTAAATTGAGAGCTTTGCCTTCCGGCTCAGCTCCTTCTTCACCACAACGGATCGATACAGCGTCCGCATTACTGAAGACGCCGCACCGATCCGCCTGTCGATCTCACGATCCACTCTTCCCTCACTCGTGAACTCCGAGGTACTTGAACTCCTCCACTTGGGGCAAGATCTCCTCCCCAACCCGGGGATGGCACTCCACCCTTTTCCGGGCGAGAACCATGGACTCGGACTTGGAGGTGCTGATTCTCATCCCAGTCGCATATTTATTTTTAGGTAAGATAAACATAATAATACAATTTATCTCTAGTCTGGATGATTTAGTTCTTGTCACCCTGTTGTCCTCCCGTCATAAAGAAAAGGCTGTCCTCACTCAGGTCTGCATGGAGCTGGAGGGGGCGTGGCCTCCAGCTCCGGCTGAAAATCGGGAGATTTTCGGGAGAATATTTGTCCCGGTATGTTTTCGGGAGAGGCGCTGAATTTCGGGAGTCTCCCGGAAAATTCGGGAGGGTTGGCAAGTATGATTAGGGATGTCCGATAATGGCTTTTTGCCGATATCCGATATTGTCCAACTCCATCCATCCATCCATTTTCTACCGCTTATTCAGTTCGGGATCGCTGGAGCCTATCTCAGCTACAATCGGGCGGAAGGCGGGGTACATCCTGGACAAGTCGCCTTCTCATCCAACTCTTTAATTACCGATAACAATATCAACCGATACCGATATCAACTGATACCGATATATACAGTCGTGGAATTAACACATTCCATCCATCCAATTTTCTACCGCTTGTCCCTTTTGGGGTCGCTGGAGCCTATCTCAGCTGCATTCGGGCGGAAGGCGGGGTACATCCTGGACAAGTCGCCATCTCATCCAACTCTTTAATTACCGATACCAATATCAACCGATACCGATATCAACTGATACCGATATATACAGTCGTGGAATGAACACATTCCATCCATCCATTTCCTACCGCTTGTCCCTTTTGGGGTCGCTGGAGCCTATCTCAGCTGCATTCGGGGGGAAGGCGGGGTACATCCTGGACAAGTCGCCTTCTCATCCAACTCTTTAATTACCGATATATACAGTCGTGGAATTAACACATTCCATCCATC